>NC_140936.1:27281312-27871312 GCF_014529385.1 Adiantum capillus-veneris
TTTTCGTCATTTTGTGCATAATTTCTATCAGTGCCATTTTCTGCATAATAGTTGTTCCCGCTCCGTTTCTCCTATTTTCAAGCAGTTTTCACATCGGGTGCAACATTTACCATGGCTGACAACAACAACATAGATGTGTTCAAGATGTTTGTTGTTGAGGACAGGTTGGATGGGGACAACTACCCTATGTGGGATTATATGATGCAACATGTTCTTGTGTCAAAGGGCGTCTGGAACATTGTGCAAGGCATTGATGTACGTCCTAGTTCTGAAGATGTAGGCGATGTTGAGGATGTTGCAGGTCTTTCTGCAAGGATTGCTGCTGTTAGAGTTGTTTTTCCTATGGCAGAACAAGATCGTTGGGATGTTAAGGATGCGCAGGCTCATGCATTAATTGCATTGTCTATGAAGCGCACCATTGTTCCTCACATCCGTTCAGCAAAATCTGTAAAACAGGCTTGGGATATTTTGGTTGGTCTTTATGCAAGTCGCAATGAGGCTAAAATTTCTTTGCTGCGTAAAGAGTTGGAGTCAACGATTATGCATGAGGAAGATGATATGGACACTTTCCTTGCTAGTGTCAAGGATATCAATGAGAAACTTATTTCTACAAGAGAAGTCATTTCAGACAGTTCCCTTGTGCAGACTGTTGTTGATGCCTTACCAGATTCCTACCACACTTTTGCTAGTACTTGGAGACTTATGACCCAAGGAAATCCAGAAGTTGTCAAGTTTTATGCATTATGCACATTGCTGTTGCAAGAGTCACTTTCCAGAAAAATTAGGACTAGGAAGCATGCACTTGAATAGGCTTTTATTTCTTCTCAAAAAAAGGATGGTAACAGTAATGCAGCCACTTCTTATGGTTCTGCTGCGAGTGGCAAAAATTATGTTCCTAATGCTTCTGCTAGCAGCAATTTGTCTGGAAATTCTGGTGACAAGGGCAAAAAGAAGATGCGTTGCCATTATTGTAAAGCTAATGATCACTTGATCAAGTCGTGTCCTAAGTTGAATGCCAAAGAGGCTAAGAAGAAAGAGGGTGGTTCCACTGCAAATGCTGGTTCCACTACAAATGCAGCCATTGTTGAGTCTTCTGTGAAAGCAGACTGTAATATTGATGTTGATGTAGAATGGGCTTATAGCACAGAGTGCACTCACAATCCTGTTTTCCATGTTGCATGCTTGTCAGTTGCTGCAGATTCACATGTGTGGTATTTCGATAGTGGTGCTTCAAAGCACATTACCTCACATCGTGAATTGTTTACCTCTCTCGAGTCTGTCCCTCATGGGAATTCAGTTACTTGTGCCAACAACGCCTCTTATCCAGTTCAGGGAGTTGCAAAGATTGTGCTCAGTGCTACTAATGGCAGCTCCTTCACACTTGTTGATGCACTTTATGTACTTGGGATAAAGAAGAATCTCTTGTCTATATCCGCACTTGCTAGACTTGGACTTGTAGTAAAATTTGTGGATGACAGATGTACAGTTCATGATCTCAGTTTTGGTGATGAAATTGTTGCATGTGGGCTTTTGTGCCGTGGGTTGTATAAGCTCACTTTGTATGACAAGTGTGGACAAAATTTTGCAAATGTTGTTGCAGATTCAAGGGCTATTTCAGATGAAAAACTTTGGCATGCATGTTTTGGTCATCTAAATTTTGCCAGTTTGCTACGTTTGCAGAAATCTGATATGGTTTCTTCTTTGTCGCCTCTTGAAGCACCCGTCAAACATGTTTGTGAAGGCTGTATTCTCGGTAAAATGCAGTGTTTGAATTTTCCAAAGGATGGTTCATTTAGGGCCACATGCAGGTTGCAGCTTGTGCATAGTGATGACTGTGAGCCCATGCAAACTCCGTACTTGGGCAATTACCTGTACTTTGTGACTTTCATTGATGATTACTCCAAGCATGCATGGGTATTTCCGCTTAAAGAGAAGTCCGAAGTTTTTATGTGCGTCAAACAATTTCTAGTTATGGCTGAAAATGTCTCAAAATGTACTATGGGCACCCTCCGTTCCGATCGAGGGGGGGAGTATATGTCTCATAAATTTAATGCATTTCTGGCTAGTCGTGGGATAAAACACCAATGTACAGTGCCTTATACACCTCAGCAAAATGATGTTGCTGAGAGGAAAAACAGGTCAATGCGAAAATGGCACGATGTATGGTCAAAAGTCAAGCTTTACCGCATTCTTTTTGGCTTGAGGCCATCATGTGTGCCACTTATGTACTAAACAGGCGTCCTACGAAAGCTTTGCAGTCTATTACTCCATATGAAGCATGGAATGATAGAAAGCCTTCTATTGAGCACATGCGTGTATTTGGCTAATTGGCATATGCTTTGGTGCCACAAGTGAACCGCAAAAAATTGTATGATAAGGCTGTCAAATGTATTTTTGTTGGTTATAGTGCTGAAAGAAAAGGCTACAGGTTGTATCATCCGCAAAAAAAACGTATTCTAGTTTCTCGGGATGTAGTGTTTGTGGAAGATTCTGTTCAACCCTTGCTGTCATGTACTAGAGATAGTAATGTAAGCTCACAGGACATTTATGACACTTTGCTGCCTCTTTTCAGTGGTGGAAATATGAATGTAAGTTCCAATGAGGCAAATGTACAGCCTATGCGGGTTTCTAAAATGTTTTAGATCAGCATATTACTGATGCAGATGTACGTGATGTACTTGATGAGGAAAGGGCTCAAAATGACCAAGCTTTAGGTATGCCAAAATGGCTGGTGCACACTTTGCGTGACAGTAAATTGGATGCACCTTTGTCTAGTCATACTCGTTCAGGCATCAGATTGTTATGCTTTGACCATGCATCTCATACATCAGATTGTTATGCTTTGGCTGTGTCTAGCTTACATGATGTTGAGGAGCCTCTGTCTTTTGATGAAGCACAGAATTCAAAAAATTGGATGGCTACCATGCAATCAGAATATGATGCACTTATAGAAAATGACACATGGACTTTATGTGATTTGCCTCCTGGCAAAAAGGCCATTGGTACGAAGTGGGTTTACAAGTTGAAACGCAAGCCGGATGGTGAGATCGATCTCCATAAGGCTCGACTTGTTGCAAAGGGTTATGCACAGCAAAAAGGCATAGATTATGAAGAGACTTTTGCTCCCACTTGTCGTATGACTACTATGCGTTTTCTATGTGCATTGGCAGCTCCTTTTGGTTGGGATGTACATCAATCAGACATTGTTACTGCTTTCTTGAATGGTGACATATTGGAGGAAGTTTATGAAACGCAGCCTCGTGGTTTTTTCATAAAAGGACAAGAGGACAAAGTGTGCAGATGTAAAAAGGATTTGTATGGCTTGAAGCAATCTCCTCGTGCTTGGTATGAGAAAGCTAACACTCATTTGGTTAAACGAGGCTTTCCTAACAGTCCAACAGAAAGCACATTGTATGTAAAGCGTGAGGGTGATGTACTTCTCATTGTGGTTCTTTATGTTGATGATTTTTTGATCACTGGACCAAATGAGAGACATATTTATGAATTTAAGGCTGATTTGAATTCTAATTTCAAGATGAAAGATTTGGGGCTGTTGCATCATTACTTGGGTATACAGTTTAAGCAGTGTGATGGTGGTATTTCCTTGTGTCAGAAAAGTTACATAGAGACATTGCTATGTAAGTTTGGACTTGAGGATTACAAACCTATTGCCACTCCCATGGAAACAGGTTTGAAGTTGAGTCTACATGATGCTGGAGATCCTACTGATGTCACCCTTTACCACACTGTTGTTGGCTGCCTCATTTATGTATGCAACACGAGGCCGGATATTCAGTTTGGAGTCTCACAGGTCTGCAGATGTATGAATAGCCCAGGGTGTAAGCATTGGTAGGCTGTCAAGAGGATTTTCCGCTATCTTCGTGGCACTTTACATCTTGGCTTGTTTTATCCCAAGGGGGGATCATTGCCGCCAGACTTACATGCTTTTCCGGAATCAGATTGGGCTGGTTGTTTTGACACGTGAGTGTCCACGAGTGGTTTTTGTTTCATGATTGGCAGTTCATGTATATCATGGTTGAGCAAGAAGCAACCTACTATGGACACTTTGAGTTGTGAGGCTGAGTAGAGGGCAGTCTTCATAGCTACGGTTGAGTGTGTATGGCTCAGACACCTTATGGCTGATTTGGGTGTTGGACAGGACACTGCCAACACTATCTACACTGACAATCACAGCGCATTGGCATTTGCAAGGAACCTAATTTTTCATGCTCGCGCAAAGCACATTGAGGTGCATTACCACTATGTCAAGGAGAGATCAACTTGGCTTATGTGCCAACACAGGACAACCTTGCAGATCTTTTCACAAAGGCATTGTCTCATGAGAAGCTTGACGCTTTCCGCAATGCTTTGGGCTTACTCCCCTTTGTAGACTGATCCTGTCCTCAGGGCATGGCACTTCCCTTTACTCATGTGTCAGATCTCACTCACCGCATCACTCCATGGGGGATTTGTTACCATATACATGTGGTAGTGATGTGTGTGAACACACTAGGACCGCCGGGGCATTTTTTCCCTCTTTAGGAGGTTTTTTCCCCCGTGCATTGTATATACGCCCATCATTCTAGGGCTATCTATTTTTCCATTGCACACTAAGTAACACACTCTCTATTGTGTGACTTGAGCTTCCTTTGTCTTCTCCAAGCTATGTGTGTTTCTCTGCAACGCTTATGGGCCAACATCTTCATCCCATTTATCTCTTAACCATGGTTTTCTTTCATTGTTCAAGTGACTCCTAGAGGTATATCCATGTTTACATCCCCTAGGGTGGATGCTATGAATGAGGATCAAGAGATGGATATGGATGTGTCGCATTCTTCGTCTCAACTACATGATGATGCTGACGATAATGAAGATGAGACAATGATGACAACCATGTGGACAAAGAAGGAGTTTATGAGAGAGATGCCGATGATGACTCTCTTGGGGATGCCTCGAAAGAGGAATCACTCGATCTTTTTGTTAATTTGGGTGCTATGGATCTAGAGCTAGATGAAGGTGCTTATAATAATGACCTCATGTATGATGAATTATGATTTAATGTATACGTTTTTTTTATATTTTACATGAAATTGATTGTGTAACACCATTTTAGATAATTTGGGAAAATCCCGTTTCCCAAATGCTAATTGGGATGTCAAGATTGTGTTATTTAACTCTTTTAAGGCTCAATTTGTCATTAGTCTAGATGTGATGTCAACATTCTACCTATTATTCTTATTTTCCTACTTAATAATCTATAATAAAACCACTAATGTAAGTTACAGCAAAAGGATTTGCAATCAACAAATGCTTTTAAAAATTTAATCAAGGCTTTTAGAGATGGCATCTTAAAAGAAGAGGTATCAAACAACACCCAATAAGATGGCTACTAAGCTATATAGGTTTATTGCACCAATATCAAATGTTCTTATAATATCAATGACCTTAATTTACTTGTATAGAAAAGTACTAAGTCTTTACTTTGCATGACTATCAAATACCAATTACACCATAACTAACATTTAGCAATTGGAAAAGCTTAACAATACTATAGAGTACTCTATGGCCCTAAGAGCATAAGATGCCACATATGGAACTTATAGTGCCATTTGATATATTTTGTGTCCTATAATGTAACATGAGACACTTATAGAAATAAAATGTCTTAACTTTGCAACACTATCAAGTTTTAATTACATTTTAATATTGTATAATAAAACCATAACTAATATTTAGCAATTAGAAAACCTAAATAGTAATATTAAAGTATCATATGGTCCTAAGATCATAACATCCTACTTATGGCACTATATCTCTTTTGTGACCGTAAGTTATTATATGAGACACTTACATAAATATAGCTTTATAGTTTTAAGTACAATTTTTTCTTTACATAGAAATACAATATAAGAACTTTCCATATAATTTTGTGGTCATGAGATTAAGATTCCATACAAATATGCTATATCTACTCCTTAATACATGTTTTAAGACTTTAATGGAAGATCTTAGAGTTGTTGTCTCTAGGAAAAGACATGTTTAAAAACACCATTTGTTGTGACTACCATAAAATTTTGTACATCGATTATTCCAAATCATATGAATTGTAGACACAAAGATTACCAACATGTGCTGGTCTCATGTAAAACAAAGCACTAAGTACAAAGAGTATGGTGTCTTCAAGATAGAGGGTGTTAAACAAACACCTTTTTGTAGTACTCCACTCTTTTCATAAAATTGATGATCTTGATCTTATATCAAACAAAGTACTAAGTACAAAGAGTATGGTATCTCCAAGTCTGAGGGTGTTAAACAAACACCATTTTTGTAGCAATAACATTTATAAACAATAATTGGTAGTTTATATCACTCCCAAAAAAAACATTACTAAGAAAGAAACCATAGCAATATGCCATAAATATTAAACCATTAACTTACAATGCTATTTAAATAAGAAAAGTATCCTCATAATAAGATGCACCTCACAAATTCAAATCTTTGTTACTTTTCAAGCTATAACATGCATGTTCTCATTAAATAAAAAGATTGAAAATATATACAACACCAAAAGTTTTGGTGGATGATATTTATGATGCATGATGAGTACAACAAAGATCAAGTTATGTTTAAACTCTTTTTCTTTAGATTTGGAATCCTTCAAAAAATATAATATCATTTTAACATGTATGATCATACAGTCAATAATCAAATTGTGATTAAAAAACAATAGACACATTCTACACATGGCACCCAATATGTTACATGAAAACTTTTGTGGTACATTTTAGAAAAAGCACCTTGTTTGTCTTATATCCTCAAGGTCATAGGGGTTTAATAGCATATGATGCAAATCCCTTGGATTCTTTTGACATTAAAATTGTGGAGTGGTAATTTAAAATCATAAAAACTTCAGAAGATTCTCAAAAAGGTTTTCTTTTCCCTAAAAAAAATAGGCCTTCTTTTTTAGCTATCATTAAACTGAGCCTAAGTGTGAATAAATAGGCTTATGTTTTTCTTTGCAGTTCTCAATATAGAGGCTTTTGCTTTTTACTTTGTGACTTGGAAGTAACCTCCTTGAACTTAGGATCATAGGGTGCTAAATCCAAGCCACACACAGTAAGTGATTTGTGGGATCAATTATACCACCTTGTGGCCTTATGTTCATAGGGTGCAAATGTCATGGAGTGAAAATCATGTAGCTTCTTATAGTTAGAATTGGTAAAGGTCTTGTAACATTTAATGGCCTAAAACCTTATGTGTAGCGGAAATTAGCATGAACATAGTGGGCATTTCATTAGAATAGATTCCTAATGAGAATTACAAGAGTGCTTGGGTTAAGAGAGAGCAACAAAAAGCATAACACCTAGTTAGATAGCATCGACAATACTTTCAAAAGAGAGAGAAATTAAGCTATTGACAACAGTTGAGGACCGGATTTGCATGGAGCCGGTCCCCCCTCCAAAAGGCTTTGTATTATGGTTTCTCCCATCAAGAGAGACATTGTACAATACAATTCTTTGTGTTCCTTCAAGACTAGCTAGTGCAATGAAGATGGAAGCTTCATACACCAAGCAAAACACTTAATCAAACACAACTTGAATTATCCCCGTTCTCAGACCCAAGACCTCACACACCTTCGAAGATGGTGAGAGCTAGCAGGGTATGAGAGTAGATTGAGAGGAAAAAGGAGTATCTTACGAGAAAGATGTACATCTCCTCACATAATCACTCATATTAGCATAGATTAGCTTAGTAATTAGCTTGGTAGAGGAGATGATCATGCATTGAACCTTGGATCTTGGTTGGATTTGCATCCACATGCCAAGAGAGTGTTGATGTAGGCTTCTATCTCACAAGCTTGGAGTAGGTGATGAGCTCTCCATTAAAGCTTGGGAGGAGATAGAGTATTCTTCCTTCACACATGGTCAAGTGTGAGTGTGTGTGTGTCAATGCCAAGCAAAAATCAGCCCTCTCTATCTCTTGGGCGAGCCCTAGCTGCTAATTAGGTCTGGCTTTTGCCTCATTGGACCTCCCCAGGTCAAGCCAATAGGAATTAAACAGCATAAGTGATAGCCTTCAGACATGTGTCCCCCTTTCCCCTTTTGTGAGAGCTTTAGATAATTAAATAATTAAACAAAACTCTCATTGGACCCCTTTGTTTCCTGGCCAATAGGAATCAGGCAAGCCATGAGGCTTCTGAATGCTCATTGGACCCTTTGGGAGACTGCCCAATAGTCTTCTAGGAGACTTATTTCTCATTGGTTTCTTTTATTAAATGTTTTTAACTTAATTAAACTACATTTACTCTAGCTTAATTCTCATTGGTCCACTTCAAGGGTCTTCCAATAGGAACTGGGCACACCTTGTGGGCATCTGGCCTAGGAAGCTGACATGTGTCCCTCATTCCCTTTGTATAAAGGGAGCCTGTGTGTGTGTGTGTGGCTTTCTCTCTCATCCCCTAGCTTTGGGGCTCGCCCCCTCCCATGTAGGGATGTGCAAAGACTTTTAGGGCACACACAAAGCATCCAATTTTCCCTAGGGTTGACCTTTGGACTCAACCTTTGAATTTTGGAACCTTAGCATTTTGGAAGTCTTAATGGGCTGAACCTTAGGGTCTTTTTGTCCCATTGTTTCACATGGCTCTTTTGCAGATGGCCCCCCCTTTGGATCCCTATTTTCCCTCCTTTGGATCCCTACTGTGGCCGGTCTGCTAGCTTAACCAATATTCTAGCTTTTTCTCCCTTGGCACTTCCCCACATTAAATGATCAGTTTAATATGAGAAAATCATTTAGGAGAATTAGATATTGATTATTATGACATTACCTCTCTCTTGAAATCATAGTCGTCCTCGACTATGGTGTAGAGAAGATAAAGCATATGCATGAGTCCTTTTCTTTAGCGGGTAGAGGATCCCTATGTTACCCTACGACATCATTCCATAATGGATGACTAGTCCATTTGGCGCTTGAGAGCCTGAGGCTGCCGCAAGCATGTCTGCACATTAGTCCTATCAGTCTTCCATAGTAGAGTGACAAGCTCTACTTGGTGTTCGGGAGACGTCGTCTCCGCAAACTTGATCTAAGCATGCATACTACTTCATTTTTGTGCACAAATAAAGAAAAAGAGAGTCTTATAAGACAAAAATTTTGTTCATTTTTAACATTTTGTACATTTGCTTACTCTTGGGAAGCATTGTAAGCATTGACAAGGCTTAGGTTATCCTTTAATTGTATGCCTTGCATCCATCTAGCATCTTCAAAAGGATAATTCTTAAACTTAATAAGATATCGTCGGATAGTCTTACCGCGTCTTAATACCTTGTCTTCATGTCGGAGAATGGACTCGGGCTGCAGCACCTCCTCGTGGTCCTCGATCTCCGGTGGGTCTTCAATAGTTGGTTCTTGAGGTGGCTCTCCTTTGTAAGGCTTTAATAGGCTCACATGAAAAGCATTGTGTATGAGCCAATGATTGGGCAACTTAAGTTGATAGGCCATCTCATTGATTGGCCTAAGAATCTGGAAGGGACCATAATACCTTTTTGCTAGTTTAGCATAGTACTTTTGGTGGCCCGTAGGATTCTTGCCCGTCGTGTGCCTTAATCGAGCCTTGGGAAACTTTAACAAGACCCAATCGTTTTCTTTAAAGGCTTGGGCTCTTCTGTGCTTGTCAGCAGTAGCCTTTTGCCTTTGCTGTGAGATAGAGATAGCATCCTTAATCTTTTGGAAAGATTCTTGTAGGTCTCGGCTATACTCATCTGCAGCGAAGATCTTCCCATGTACCTTAAGTAGCAAGGGACTTTTTGATCTTCCCTCAATTACCTCGAAAGGTGCTTTTCCTGTGAAAGTATGTACAGTGTTATTGTAAGCATACTCTACTAAGGGTAAGTACTTCTCCCATTGGGATCTTTGATCTACTTCCGTTACATAGGCTTTTAGTAGATCAAGAATGGTTAGGTTAGCTATTTCACTTTGGCCATCAGTTTGTGGATGATAGGCCGAAGAGAAGTTTAGCCTTGTTCCTAAATTCTCAAAGAGACCCTTCCAGAAATTACTGGTCAGTCTAGGATCTCTATCCGACACTATGGACATTGGCAAGCCATGGTACTTGAAAATTTGTGAAATGAAGAGGGTTGCCATTTGATGGGCTTTGATAGTCTTTTTGACAGGTATAAAATGAGCTTGTTTACTGAACCTGTCTACTATCGTCCATATTCCCGTATTCCCATGGATAGACTTAGGCAATCCAAAGATAAAATCCATGGATATGCTCTCCCAAGGTGAATTAGGGATTGGCAAGGGTTGAAGCAATCCAAGTTGCTTCCCTCTATCAAATTTTGTCTTTTGACATACCACACATTTGGAAACATACTCGTGTATGTTCACTTTCATGGTAGGCCAATAGAAATATGTTTCAATTCCCTTTAGGGTAGACTGAATCCCTCTATGCCCCGCATATGGGGGAGCATGAGATTCATACATTACTTTCTCACGTAGTGAGTTAGTAACGCATAGTCTATTGCCATAGAGAAGATAACCATCTTGTAAAGTAAATGGTTCTTCTTTCTTCCCTAATGCAAGGGCTGAAATCACATCTCTAAAATCGGGATCAATAGCATACTCATCTATCATTGAAGATAGATCATTGTGAGTTGCTATGGAAACCGCATTCACTCTCGGTCGTCTTGAGAGTGCATCGGCTACTTGATTATGCTTGCCAGCAATGTGAGCAATATGAAAATGAAATTGCGAAAGGAAATTTGCCCAGCTCATTTGTTTGTTGGAAAGCTTGGTCTGCGTCATGAAGTACTTAAGACTTTGGTGATCCGTTCGCAGAATGAAAGGAGTCCCTAATAAATAGTGCTTCCATGAGTCTAAGGCATGTAGAACTGCAAGGAGTTCTTTTTCGTATATGCCTAGAGCTTGCTCAACAGGGTCGAGCCTTCGACTCTCATAGCCTATGGCGTGCCCTTCTTGGAGCAGAACAGCCCCAAGGCAATCACCACAAGCATCGCATTGGACCTCAAATGGTTTTGAGAGATCCGGTAGTGTAAGCACAGGTTGAGAGATAAGCTTTTCTTTAAGCTTTTCGAAAGCATTGTTCTCCTTAGCAGACCACGTATACTTAACATTTTTCTTTGTTAGGTCATGTAATGGTCCCGCAATTTCGTGAGAACTTTTCTATGAAGCGTCTATAGTATGCACACATACCTATAAAGCTTCTTAGTTCATGAAGATTCCTTGGTTTAGGCCATCCTTTTATTACCTCTAACTTGGATGGATCCATTTGGATTCCATCTTGAGAGATAATGTGACCTAAATATTGAATCTCTTGCAAGAAAAATTCACTTTTCTTTCGATTAACATAAAGTTTATTCTCTCTTAAAACTTGAAATATTACCTGGAGGTGTTGCTTGTGTTCCTCCAATGAATTAGAGTAGATGATAATATCATCAAAGAACACTCCAGTGAAGGTTCGATGAGGCCTGAACAGCTTCTCCATCAAGCGGTTGAATGTGGCTGGTGCATTAGTCAAGCCAAAAGGCATGACAATGTATTCGTAAAGACCAAATGTAGTACGAAATGCGGTCTTTACAATGTCTTGATCAACTATCCTTATTTGATGATAGCCACTTTTTAGGTCAATCCTACTGAAGTAGGTCGATCCTTGTAGCTTATCAAATAGGTCTTCTACCCTTGGAACGGGAAACCTATTCTTGATAGTGATCCTATTTAGTGCTCTATAGTCGACACACATACGATATGTGCCGTCTTTCTTTTGCACTAATAGCACAGGTGAGCAAAATGGAGATGAGCTAGGCCTAACCATGCCCTTTTCAACTAACTCATGCACTTGCCGCATAATCTCCTCTTGTTGAGCTTGAGAAACTCTATAAGGAGGTTTGTTAGGCGGTGAACTTCCTGGAAGAAGTTCAATTGCATGGTCGTCATTACCTCGTTTAGGAGGTAGCTCACAAGGGATGTCGTCAATAAAAACATCTTGAAACCCCTTGAGAAAATTGGATAACTCTAATTCCTTTTGGTTGCTTTTATTTTCTTTTGCTAAAGCATTAGGTTCATTTTGAGAATCTTTAACAAAAATCATGTACACGGAAATAGAGCTCTTTATTGACTTGTTGTAAGCTGGTGTATGTACAATGGGGATGGTGTTACCCATCTCCTTAGCATCTATATACATGTCCTTTTCCCTGAACTTAAAGGAGATTCTCCTTTCAGGAAATTTAACATCGACAGCCAGGCGGTCAAACCATGGTGCCCCTAGGATTACATCCTCATGCTTGAGAGGAGAGATAAAGAAGTCCTCTTTGTCCACATAGACTTGGACATGAAGCCTCAATTTCCCGATTAAGGGAGTGACTGAAGCTTCTTGCCCCTTGAAGGCACTGTCTGCGGGTAGGATATCTCCCATCTCGTAGGATTGTATGCCTAGCTTGGTGGCTAACTCCATAGATATGAAATTGTGAGTAGAACCAGGGTCAAAGAGAATAAAAGCATCATGTTCTCTTACCTTTCCGCAAGCATGGCATAGAGGAGATCCTTTGTGGTGAGTTTGGTGAATCTCCTCCTCTTGGATTTCAACCAAAGAAGCTCTAGGAGGATCTTGGCGGTTGTTCTTTTGGGGACAAGCGCGGTACGCATGCCCTTGTTCGCCGCACTTGAAACACCGGTTATCTTTACGATAACGCTCAAGCTCTTCAGGAGAGAGTTTATTCTTTCCTTTGTAAACTCCCTTCTCTTTAGCTTTGTTGGAAGTGCCCTTAGGAGACTTTTGGACATTGTCCTTCCCCTTAGGCTCATTGGAACCCTTGTTTTCCGGGGGCTTATTATTTCTTTTACCCCCCGTTTGGAAATTGATTCGCGAGGCCACCATAGTATGGTGTATTACCGCCGATATGGTACGTGTCCTTTGGGAGTTGACATACTCCGCCATTTCTTCGGTTAAGCCCGCACAAAATTGTTGCTTTTGCTCTCCAAAATCCAACTTTTTGAAGACAGTGGCTTTGAGTTGTAGGTCCCAAAACTTGTCTACATATTTGTGGATAGATTCATTGGGAGAGAGCTTTAAGCTTTGCCATTCGGTGAGTACTTTGTCTTTGGCATCGGTGGCCAAAAACTGCTTCATAATGGAAGCTCTTAAAACCTTCCATGTTCGTGGAGCTTCACCGTTGGCTCGTAGACTAGACCACCATTGTCTGGCGGACTTTTGAAAGTGCATAGCTACATGGCGTAGCTTAGAGGACTCCGTGAAGCCCTCATCTCCAAACGCCGCATCGAATTGCTGGATAAAGGCCAAAACTTTGTCTGTAGCACCGAAGGTGCCATCATAGGTAAGGAAAGAGATGCTCTTCCCTCCCTCTTTGAATTTCTTCAGCTTGGACGACCTCTTCCATGCGGCATAGGATTTCCTATGGCCTCTTTTTTTTTATGGTTCAAAAGTTGCACCATCACTTTCTTCAGAAGATGAAGAATTTGAAGAAGGTGGAGAAGAGGGTGACCTCTTTCTCGCCTTTTTCTTGTCTTGATCTTTGTCGTCTTCACCATAGCTTTCATAAGAGGAAGAGGATGAAGAAGATGGAGAAGAGGGTGTCCTCTTTCTCGCCTTTTTCTTCTCTTGCTTTTTATCATCCCTCTTTGAATTATGGCGTGGAGAAGAGTGTGATGGTCTTCTCCGCTTTGGTGGTGATGGAGAGCGTTTAGCCCGCCGTCTTCGTGGAGCCATCTCCGCCGAGGTGGCGGGAGACTCGCTTCTTTCTCGTTCCTTCGGTGGAGGCTCTTGAGTTCTCCTTTGGGAAGGAGATGCATCATCAAGAAGTAAGTTCTTGAGCCCTTGATATGGATTCTCTTCTTCTTCCCGAATCGGAGAGAGACCTATTTTGGTAGTCTCACAAGGAGGCTTCCTAGGTGTTCTCTCGTCATGGTGATGAGCTTGGAGAATCCCGTGAGCACGGAGCTGCCGTTGCACTTCACTTTGGAGAGATGGATTGCCCATGGCTTGTTGAAGCCTAGAAACAAGATAGTTAACAAGCATTGAAGCATCATTAGTAGCTTGCTCATGAGCAAAATCAAAGTTATCAACATTAATTTCACTCTCTTTACTATTGTCAGCCATTCTAACAACTTTTAGGTGTAAACTTTTTAGGTGTACTTTGGCACTTCAAGCCCTAGTTGCTACTCCTCTTTACCCCTTTAGAAAAAGCACTCAAGCTAGTGTACCCGCGGCTCGAATACCATTAATTGCAAGGAATAGCAGAGAGGGTCTTTCGACACCAAAACAACACCGGCTCCTGTCAAGCTTCTAATAGCTCAATAGTGGTTAAGCCGTAGGCAAGCCCCGTAGGACTCCACTATTAAGACCATAGCTCTCGACGGTGATGCCCCGTTAACTGCACAAAGGCAGGCGCACTGCAAGGCTGAAAAATCCCTATTCTACTTACTCATAGGCAATTAATAATACCAACCATTTGTAGCTAGCTTGAGGACCTCCCTTCTTGAGCAAGAAAAGAGAAACCTTGAGCTCTGATACCAATGTAACATTTAATGGCCTAAAATCTTATGTGTAGCGGAAATTAGCATGAACATAGTGGGCATTTCATTAGAATAGATTCCTAATGAGAATTACAAGAGTTCTTGGGTTAAGAGAGAGCAACAAAAAGCATAACACCTAGTTAGATAGCATCGACAATACTTTCAAAAGAGAGAGAAATTAAGCTATTGACAACAGTTGAGGACCGGATTTGCATGGAGCCGGTCCCCCCTCCAAAAGGCTTTGTATTATGGTTTCTCCCATCAAGAGAGACATTGTACAATACAATTCTTTGTGTTCCTTCAAGACTAGCTAGTGCAATGAAGATGGAAGCTTCATACACCAAGCAAAACACTTAATCAAACACAACTTGAATTATCCCCGTTCTCAGACCCAAGACCTCACACACCTTCGAAGATGGTGAGAGCTAGCAGGGTATGAGAGTAGATTGAGAGGAAAAAGGAGTATCTTACGAGAAAGATGTACATCTCCTCACATAATCACTCATATTAGCATAGCTTAGCTTAGTAATTAGCTTGGTAGAGGAGATGAGCATGCATTGAAGCTTGGCTCTTGGTTGGATTTGCATCCACATGCCAAGAGAGTGTTGATGTAGGCTTCTATCTCACAAGCTTGGAGTAGGTGATGAGCTCTCCATTAAAGCTTGGGAGGAGATAGAGTATTCTTCCTTCACACATGGTCAAGTGTGAGTGTGTGTGTGTCAATGCCAAGCAAAAATCAGCCCTCTCTCTCTCTTGGGCGAGCCCTAGCTGCTAATTAGGTCTGGCTTTTGCCTCATTGGACCTCCCCAGGTCAAGCCAATAGGAATTAAACAGCATAAGTGATAGCCTTCAGACATGTGTCCCCCTTTCCCCTTTTGTGAGAGCTTTAGATAATTAAATAATTAAACAAAACTCTCATTGGACCCCTTTGTCTCCTGGCCAATAGGAATCAGGCAAGCCATGAGGCTTCTGAATGCTCATTGGACCCTTTGGGAGACTGCCCAATAGTCTTCTAGGAGACTTATTTCTCATTGGTTTCTTTTATTAAATGTTTTTAACTTAATTAAACTACATTTACTCTAGCTTAATTCTCATTGGTCCAGTTCAAGGGTCTTCCAATAGGAACTGGGCACACCTTGTGGGCATCTGGCCTAGGAAGCTGACATGTGTCCCTCATTCCCTTTGTGTAAAGGGAGCCTGTGTGTGTGTGTGTGGCTTTCTCTCTCATCCCCTAGCTTTGGGGCTCGCCCCCTCCCATGTAGGGATGTGCAAAGACTTTTAGGGCACACACAAAGCATCCAATTTTCCCTAGGGTTGACCTTTGGACTCAACCTTTGAATTTTGGATCCTTAGCATTTTGGAAGTCTTAATGGGCTGAACCTTAGGGTCTTTTTGGCCCATTGTTTCACATGGCTCTTTTGCAGATGGCCCCCCCTTTGGATCCCTATTTTCCCTCCTTTGGATCCCTACTGTGGCCGGTCTGCTAGCTTAACCAATATTCTAGCTTTTTCTCCCTTGGCACTTCCCCACATTAAATGATCAGTTTAATATGAGAAAATCATTTAGGAGAATTAGATATTGATTATTATGACAGGTCTTGTAGAAGATAGAGGTGGTGCCCTATTGCATTGAGACCATAGGGTGCTTTGCATAAAAACAAATAGCAAGGTTCTTACAATTTGGCTTCATGTAGCTACATTTAGTAAACGTATAAAAAAATATCAAATGGTAAAAAAGACTTTAAATTTTTTAAATCCTCTTGTATCTTGAAACCATAAGCACTCTCACAAGAGATTCCAAAGATCATTTTTAGATGCCAAAATATTACAAAAGCTTGTTCCATACATCTTGTTGCACGCTTAAGTTGACAAGGAACCCTATGGCCCTAAGACCATAGGGTGGTCAAGTTTCCTTAGGTAAGGACCATATGCTCATCTTTTGGCACCTTCATGTTAATAGAGAACCCTATGGGCTTAGGGTCATAGAGTGGTTAGGCTACCTTATCTAATACATACATAAGCATTATGTACTAATGGATATGAACTATAACCCTTTAGTCCTAGGGTCATAGGATGCTCTTTGGAATCTCTTGTGAGAGTGCTTATGGTTTCAAGATACAAGAAGATTTAAAATATTACAAAATCTTGTTCCATACATCTTGTTGCATGCTTAAGTTGACAAGGAACCCTATGGCCCTAAGACCATAGGGTGGTCAAGTTTCCTTAGGTAAGGACAATATGCTCATCTTTTGGCACCTTCATGTTAATAGAGAACTCTATGGCCTTAGGGTCATAGAGTGATTAGGCTGCCTTATCTAATACATACATAAGCATTATGTGCTAATGGCTATGTACTATAACCCTTTAGTCCTAGGGTAATAGGATGCTCTCTAATATTGTGGTCTTATAAGCCTTTTGCCCTAGGTTAAAAGAGTGATTTCTATGTAAGTGGAAAACCCTATGGCCCTAGGGTCATAGGATGCTCTCTATAATTGAGGGATTGAACCCTATGGTGGTCACAAATTTCCTTATGTAATTGCATACAAGATCCTTATGTACTACATACATAGATGACCTAATGGCTCTCTATTGGAATTTTGTGGCCACAAGGTCATAATATTATCTTGTTGAACCCTTAAGCTAATAGACAACCATATGGCCATAGGGTGGTCAAGTAGCCTTAAGCAAGGACCATATGCTCATCTTTTTTCACCTTTATGTTAATAATGAACTCTATGGCCTTAGGGCCATATGATGGTTAGGTTGCTTTAGGTAAAATTACATACAAAAGCATTATGCACTAATGACTTTGTACTAGAACCTTGTGGTCCTAAGGTCAAAAGATGCTCTCTATGTTAGTAAAAGATCCTATGGCCAAGTTCATATGATGTCCTCTCTTACTGAGGGCTTATAAACGTAAAGTGTATGTGCTCAATTTTGTATCTAAGGACAATATGCTCATCTTTTTACACCTTTATGTCAACAAGGAGCCATATGGCACTAAGGCCATACGGTGGTCTAGTTGCCTTGTGTACTAGATACAGGATTTGTATGTTCTACATACAAAGATGACCGAATGGCTCTCTATTGGCATCGTGTGGCCCCATGGTCATAATCTCACATTTGTGAATCCTTACATTAAAAGGGAACGCTATGGCCCTAAGGCCATATGGATTTAGTATAGAGCCATTAGTACATAGTGCAAAAACAATACAAAACTTTGTTTCATCATCTTTTTATGTGTAAATCTATTTAAAAACATAAGCTTTCTCACAAAGTACATAATGACAGTGCATTACAAAACCTTGTTCCATCCTCTCTTCAAGTGTAAATCTATTTGACCCAGCCTATGGCCTTAGGGTCATAGGGTGTTAATACAATAAAGTGCAAATTTTCCTATGGTTACAAATCAACTTTTGGCCTTATGACCATGTACATTGTTCTTAATAGCTCAATGACCTCAAATTACAAAATAAAAGACTATAAAATCTTTCTTTAAAAAAAAACAAAACATTTGGCACATCAAGATCATGTGCTACTCATAACTCTAATAAAAAAATTTAGAACACTTTCACATCTTCATGTATGTTGAAAACATAAGCACTCTTACAAAGGTTTTTCTATACACAAAGATCATTTGTAAATGCCATAACATTGCAACATTTTGTTCCATCATCTCTACAAATGTGAACCTATTTAATACAATATTGACTTTTGAGTTGTTTGATATAATTCTTGGCTTCATGTGCTTTGATCACATGCTCTTTGTACCCCAATTTCTGAGCAAGCATAATTAACTCAACTCCTTTAAAGGTTGATATAGATTTGATATTCTTCAATATCCTCATTTTTTCTTGATCAAGTGTCAGCCTTTTCTTATCTTGACTTCTAGTGGACATTCCAGTACTGCTAGATGAGGCACCATTCTCATCATCAAGAATGCAAGGAGCTTCTGGTAGCCTGCTTGTAGAGTAGGTTTTTTGTAGACAAACCAAATTGCGCTCCTCCCACTCTGAAACAACCTTTTGTACATGATTGTAAAGCTCGTGACCTTGCACTATGGGAGCTTGTCCATACAAAGAAGATCTTGTAATTGTACGAATGTCGTTGACATGATGAAGAGCTTTGGTATATGGTAGCAGCTCTCGAAGGAGAATATTATCCTCCTCATCAATGTTAAATGATGGTGGAAATATACAATTTAATGCAGGATTAACGCATCCTATCAATGGTGCATCATCTATAAGAAGCAATCTTTTTAAATCAATCCCAAACTTTGCTGATGCAATAGCTAAAGGTTTGAAAAATTCCTCTACTCCAGGATTGTCGGGGCGAGTGATTCTTGACTCTACACATTGTTGACATTGGCTTTGCCCCCAAATCATAAAGAATGGAAATTGTTCTCTAGCTTCCTTCTCTAAAATCTTGATGATTTGCATAACCTGTGTATCATTAGCTGTTGACCATATGCCAAGATTGGAGATGCTTAGGAGACTCTTTAAAAACTCAATGCATCCTGGTCACAAAACAATATACTCATGTTTAAACTTCAAGCTCTTCATTTTTTTGGACTTTTGCCAACAACGCCTCAAAAGCAATCCACACAAGCTCAGTATTATAGTCAGCGTTGGTCCATCATTGGATGAAATATTTGGATCACCATGCACTCTAATGCTCAAATATTGAGCTACTAAAATGTTATTGACAGAGTCTTCTTCTGTCCTTCTATATGCTTTGGAGCTTGCATCATCGTCTACTTCCATTGTATCGCTAGAATTTCTGTCCAACAACTGCGATGGTTGACCTTCAAAAACTTGTATCTCTTTGTCATCTTCTTTACAATCTTGTTGGTTCAAATGAGGATTGATAGATTCTTCTTCAACAGGATCAATAGCTGGAGCATCCTTTGTATCAATGACCTCACAAGAGACACTGTTAACTGTAAAGTCTTGTTGAAGAGCTGCAAGTTTAAACAACACCCACCTTTAGCTTTGAAAATACCTACAATCTTGATGGCTTAAAAAAACATTAATTAAGTATCCAAACTACATATTAAATATCTCATAATTATATTGCAATGTTGTATATACTACATGATATGTTTATTTAATGGCTCTATACTAGCACCCTATTGCCCTAGGACCGTAGGGTGCCTTCTATATGAAAAGTTTATAGCTATATGGACATAAGGTGAGTTATACATAATGACTATAGGCTCATCTTTTTGCACCTCTACAATGACATCCTCTATCCCTATGGCCATGCAGTCCTCTGTATATTTGTGTGGAGCCATATGTTACTGAGGAACCTTATGGCCATTTGTCCATAAGGTGCTCTATTTTGAGTCATTCGAACCATTGGAACATTATGTTTCACATCTATATTGGCACCCTATGGCCCTAGGGCCACAAGGTGCTTTCTTTGCTAACTAAGAAACCTATGATCACTAATGTGGCCAATGAGATCATTACCTATATAGTACACATAGTGAAATTTATGGGACTAGGTGTACATAAGGTACTTATGTAGAGCTTCAATGACCATAAGGTGCTCTCTTTTGAAGCTAAGGACAATAGATTCATCTTCTTTTTACCTATGTACTAGCACATTAGGGATATGGGATCATCTTTGCATTACAAGTTAGCCTATGGCCCTAAGGCTATAGGGTGCTATTTATGATAACAAGGAACCCTATGGTCCTAAGGCCATAGGGTGGTCATGTTGCTTCACTACTACATATACAAGAGCGGAGGGATTTTTCCCTTGGTTTTTATGGTGTATGAACCTTTTGATCCTAAGACCGTAATTTGTTATATGCTCTTTTACAAGCTACTACTTACAAAGTGTGGCCTACAATTAGAACTTTTGACCATGAGGTCAGTAGTCATAGATTTTTTTAAATATTTTAGAGGATGCATACAATTGCCACCCTATGGCCTTAGGGCCATAAGGTTGCATGTCTACAAAGAATGATATGATGTTACAACCATGAAATTTGTCTTCAACAATGAAAAACCTCTGACCCTAAGATCATAGGATGCTTTGACAAGACCCCTAGCTTAAGTGGTACAATGTCATATGTGTGACAATAAACCTCATAGCATCACATAGCTTAAAATCATTACATAATATATCAATAACCACATAGCGTTAAAGTTTTACATCATACATCATTTGATCACAAAGCTAAAGGATGACCTTTGTAACCTCATGTCTATGTATAAATTTTCCACTTAAATTAAATTCATTTATTTTGAAAATACTCAAGCTCACAAGTATACACTCTTATGGTCACATAGATAATGGGTGCTCTTTGCCACCATATGTTCATGACATGATATTTACACACTTAAATTTAATTCATCTAATTTGAAAACATTAAAACTCACAAGCGTGCAAAATAGTTTTTAAAACAAAACAATATTGTTGGTCAATATTTACAAAATCAAAGAGAAACAACAATCTCGATATCATGGGAGAATTGTAGTTGGTTGACCTTCGGAAGCTTGGATCTCTTTGTCATCATCTTTATGGACATTTTGGTTTAAATGGGGATTGAGAGGCTCTTTTTCAACAGTTTCAATAGCTTGAACATCTTCTGTACCGATGGCCTCACATGAAACATCCTCAATTGCAATATCTTGTTGATGACCTGAAAGTTTAAACAACACCTACTTTTAGCTTTGAAAATACTTACAAGTGTGATGAATTTCTATAATCAAGCACTTAGAAAAAAGATTGAGTATCCAAATGACATATACATGAGAATTAAATTACAATTCTTTATATACTATATGCAAAGTTCACTTAATTGCTCTATACTACCACCCTATGGCCCTAGGGCCATAGGGTGCTCTATATGTTGGTCAAGAATCTTATGGCCCTAGAATCATATGGTGCCCTCTATATTGACAGTTTATAGTTTCATGAATATAAAGTGCTCCATTTCACACATTGGGACTATAGACTTATATTTTTTGCACCTCTATAGAGGTATCTTTAGTCCTTGTGCTTTACCAACCTCTCTTTGTTACTGAATAATTCTATGGATCTACACGAGTATTTTGTACTACATACATGTACCTCACGTCCATCAGGTGTTCTATTTTGGGTCATTGGGACCATATGATCATTACATTACACATTTGTATTGGCACCTATGACCCTAGTGCCACAAGGTGATTTCTATGCTCAATACAATTCCTATGGCCACCAAATTGACATAAAAGTGCATTATGTACTACCTACATGGTCACCTAACGGCTCTTAAGCCATTAGGTGTAAATAAGGTAGCCTATGTACTATGTATAGCTTCTTTGTACAAACATCATAGGTCCATGGATGATCTTCATGTTGAAAATGATCCTTATGGTTCTAAGGCCATATGGTGCTATTTATGTCTACAAGGAACCCTATGGCCCCAAGGCCATAGGGTGGTCATGTTGCTTTATGTACTGCAAACAAGACCTTAGGGATTTCCACTTGGTTTTTGTGGTGTATGACCCCTGTGATCATGAGGCCATAATTTGTCTACAAGGAACCCTATTGCCCCAAGGCCATAGGGTGTTCATGTTGCTTTATGTATTGCAAACAAGAGCTTAGGGATTTACACTTGGTTTTTGTGGTGTATGACCCCTGTGATCATGAGGACATAATTTTTCTACAAGGAATCCTATGGCCCCACGGCCATAGGGTGGTCATGTTGCTTTATGTAGTGCAAACAAGAGCTTGGGGATTTCCACTTGGTTTTTGTGGTGTATGACCCTGTGATCATGATGCCATAATTTGCTATATGTTCTTTGCTACAGCCGGAAGCTTGGTTGCCCTACAAAATACTCGAAATAGCACATAACAAGACATAAACAAATAAATATACGTACCTGCCGAATCGCACAAGTCCATAATCGAGCACAATACAAACAGATAGAGACAGAGTGCGAGAGAGAAACAATGAGCTATTCGAAAAGGAGAAAACCCAGAAAATCTTCACAGTTTGAGAAGTCTAACAAATTTTAAGTCCCTAATTAATAATGTAGGATATTTGCCAATGTGGATTGATACAAGGAATCTCAGAAAGAGCATGCAATAGAGCCGGGTCGTAATTAGATGAAGTTGCAAAAAGTGGTTATCGAGCAAGCTGGCAGTAGGAATACGAGCATAGAACATTTTGTACTAACTTGTGATAGCATTAACCAACTGAATATAAAATGCTAATAGCATTGCTAGGAATTGCAAAGGTGTTTAAAAATATTGTGCTACATACCGACAGAATACCATAAAAATCTTCAGTAGAATAAAGTCTCTACAAATAGTGTGATATAAGCCATTGTGTTCGAAAATAATTGTTGCGTAAATTTGTGTTGTTACCCATCTCAAAGTTGTATCATTCGTTAATGTTCCTCAGAGTGCTTTAGTTAGATTTGTGGATGTAGTATTATCTGGCCAGATTGTAGTTGTATTGGAAATGTAATTAAGGGTGGGGGGGGGTAAAGGGACAAGGATACGAGTAGAGACCAAGATATAGGTACCAAGATAAAGCTATATCAAAGTATGGCATCATCCAGTATACTATGAGATATGAAGCCACTTGCATTGTATTTTTAGTGAGTGAGACCACTCATTAGAGTTATGAGAGTCCTCAGGTTGTTTATGCTAGCGTGGGCCAACACGAGGAGAGACATTCACAGGGGGAGATGTTTGATTGTGTGAGAGTAGAGACTAGACATTTAGAATAATGAGAGCAATTAGACAGAATCCGGGTGGATCTAATCCAATATATCGGTGCAAAATTAAAATGAAGTATAGCAAAAGATGTAAAAATGAAGAGCTTAAAAACATCAGACTAAAAGGGTCATCATTATGGTCAATGACTGATAATGCTCGACAATGGGCGTTGTTGCAAAAAGTATTGCATTAGTCATGGAAGAGCTTCATCAATGTCTGACGCTGTAAGTAGTCATATTGGGAGGGGAAAGAGAGAGAGCGACATAAAATGCTATATTACTCGTCTTCCAAAGGCCTATGGACCAAGGTGATACAATCATTATGGTTCTAATACAATGTCTGGGTACAAAAGGAAAAAAAAAAAAAAATGAAGTAAAGTGACAGATTAAATTGCAAGCCTAAAAACGCATCATTATTGTCATCGTCAATGCTCGAGGATGTCTGACTGCCAGACTACGCGGAGGAAATATTACAGCCGTCATTGATGAGCTTCGTCACTGTTTGCCTCTGTAATTAGCCTTACTCAAAGGGGAAAAAGGGGCAAAAGATTAAATGGATTAAAATGTTATATTAAACATTCTCAAAAGGTCAATATATGAGGTTGAACTGATACACTCCTGATACACTCCGTGTGAATTTCATCCAATGCCTTGCCCGGGTGCAATTTGAAATGAAAAAACCCGTCATCCACAAAATTCTTGTCGGGGAGCATATTGCAGTGGGCAGTGTCGAGCTTCGTCAATTTAAAATGAAGAAACCCATCATCCGCAGCATCGTCAATGCCTTGACTCGTCGAGGAACATATTGCAGCGGGCAGTGCCGAGCTTCGTCAATGTCCACCTCTGGAAGCACTCGTCCGGTCTTATGTGCTCATGCAGACTCTACTCCAACAGCGTCCTTGTACCTTCATGCTACGGAGATCTCTGCTGCAACAAGTGTGTATCGTAGGCTTACAGGAATTCAAGGCTTAAGTTGTGGAAAGTGTAAAAGATTACATTGAAAGAGGTAATGCATCACGGAATACAAGCTCTACTGGGGAAAATGAAGAATCATCAAGGTCGCATGCAGTCCTTCAATTGGTTGTGAAGAAATTCTCGAAGAGAATGGAGGTAAGCTGGTGGGAAAGTTTGCATTTATGAGCGTGGGGCCGATACTATAGACAATGATTGACAGACAAGATTTGAAGGTGCTGAGATAAATAAAAGAGAAAACTGGCATGCCACAAGTTAAGTCCCCCTACTCGAATCAACACGAAACGCCACTAAAGGTTGGATAACTGGCATGTAGTGGTGGCTGACTGTTGTCTAGAGAGAGAGAGAGAGATTTGCAGCTTGCGACACAGTGCATGTGGCGGCTGCATGGTTGTGGGTGTGTACTGAATGTTTGGTTCTCCTGAGGTGTGTACTAAGAGCGCAAGCAACTGTGTGTGGTTGGCAGCCACCCCACGCAACCAAAAAGGGTGTGCGTGTAGTTGTTAGGCGAGGAAAGGGAGAGAGAGAGTCGGGCGCGGACTGCAGCTCGCTAAGTGACCACAGCCGAAAACGCCATAGGTGCGTTGCATGGAAGCTCTTCAGAGAGAGTTGGTTGGTTGTGGTCCTTCATTATCTGGCAGAGCCGCCCTCTGCATGGTCTGGCTAGCAAGAAACAAAAGAGAATTGTGAAAAGAGGCTGCATGGGATTGGGCAGGCGGTTGTAGCAAAAGTGTGTGTGTGTGTGTGGTGTGGGCACGCTGTGTTGCACTCATAGACCTGCGAAAATCAGATACCGCTCCAACTTTGGAGTTGCATGGCTGATGAGGGACCAAGAGTAGGTAGTGGTTGGTTGAGAAAGAGAGTGGTAGTACTATTGCATGGCAGTCTAAGAAATAGCCAGATGGTTGGTATGTGAGCGGTGCAACTGATGAAGCGCCATGGAGGTTGGGTGGTTGGGAAAGAATTCTGTGGAGCTAAGGTTGAAGATGAAAGTGTTCACGACCATACTACTGATCTTCCTCCCAAATTCTTAATTACTGCCTCCAATCAACTACCGCTATGCATTGACAGGTTCTCCTGGTGCCGCATCTTGAACTGCCGTCATCCCAAGGCACCCGTGCCGTGTGTGTGTGTGTGTGTACAGTTGGTTGGTCGACGGGCTGCCACCGCTGTGTTTGGTCAGAGCCGCGTGTCGGTCATACGGCGCACGAGCTTGTATTGTTCCCACAAGCCTGCATTGCTCATGACCATGAGCACCTTTGCTTACACGGTGATGAGTGCCATCGTTGGATGGCTGCCCATACCGTCGGCAGACAGTGACCCGCTATTGTATTGTAATTTTATTGTTTTTAATTAATTTGATTTTTTTTATAAAAGAAAACCTCTTGGAGGTGGTTCTCACCGTCGTGCTAATGTGATCCCTTCCCTTCTTTTTCTTCTTCATGCTTTCGTCGAATTATGGTGATAGCCATTTTTTCGCCTCTCTGTAATTGCCATAGTGAGTTACCTCACCCTACCAAAATCACCCAAACACTGTGGCTATCCCTACCATTTCACTGTACATAGGCGTGCGTGAGTCACGGGACTTTTTCCATATCTTCTTAAAAAACCCTCAATTAGCTAGTCATTGGGCTAGTTGAGCCAAAAAAATTAAAAAAATTACAAAAAATAAGTATATTATGGCCCATGAGTATGTAAATATTTCTTTGTATATAGGGCCTAAATAAAAGATTTTTTCATAATTATTTTGATATTTATTTAAATATTTCTACCTAGGTGTGTGTTATTTATGCTCTGTACATTGCCTCATCATTACCACAATTTTTCTTACCATTTTTCATACTTTTTATTCCATATAGAAATATTTTCATGTAAGCTTCTCTTATATTTGGTGTAACTCCACCCCAACAAAAATCCAAAAAAACTAGTTCTATTTATGTGTATATTTTTTTCACTATTGTGATTTTTTCCTTCCTACATATATTCTCTATTACTCTCATAAATTAGACCACCAAAAATATTCATCTTTTTATGGTAGACTTATAATGAGAGAGATTTATTTTGACCCCTTTATATTTTTCCACCTATATTATTTACATTTGACATGTACATATTTTTTAGACCCCTCAATATTTGATTTTCTTAGTTATACTATTCACTTATATCCTAATCTCAACAATATCTTCAATTATAGACCTACCAAATAAGGTCAAGGGTAGGTGGCATGCATACATGCACTATGGAGGGCTCACTCTTGGAGGTATTCAAAAGAATCATCCAAAGAAGGACCCCACAAGGACCTTTGCAGTGGAAAAAAACGGTCGGTTTTGCTGAATTTTTAAAGTTCACTTGCTCTCCGAATTTGAAAAGGTGATACAAACAAAAGTTGTAGCTCGTGGGCTGAACTTTTGTCTCAAATTTTTTCATATTTGTTTGAGCTACGAGCTGTGAGATATGGTTTCTTTGGTGGACCCCAGTTTTCCCATGCTATGCAGCCGCACTCTCTCTTCCACTTTATCATTTTCCTCTTTCACACACACTTCTCCACTCATCATCCCCATCTCTCTCACCACTCCTCTCTGCACCCTACTCAGCTTCTCCTTAACCTTGAAGAATAAGAGAAACCATGGTGAACTCATACCTCCCACACACAATTCCATTCCAAAATTGACCACCTAGTCTCATTTTTCCTCCTCCAATTTACCCATATCTATCAAAAAAACCACAAAATTCAGCCTCTTCTCTTAAAAGACAGCATCATGGTGGTTGATTACTCAACTTCAATTACCTTGTCTCTCAAGGAAGGTCAAGAGTGGAGAAAAAATGTACCGTCAAAGCTAGTGGACCGTCAACAGGCGTCAAAATCGGCCCTACTCAAGACACTTGGAGCATCAACCTTGTAAGAAAGCCACCTTTTCTTACCTCTTAAGAGTTTTTTCTTCCTTATTTGTATCCTACATGGATACTCCCATTGTAAATATCCAATTCCATTTGTAAATTAATACTAACTCTACTAACACTAACCCACTATGAAAAGTCCTATCACCTCCATTTCTCTCCTCTCTCTTTCCTCACCAACTTCTTGATAATTCCAAGCAAAAGAAATTAGATAATTTGCTGAAAATCTAACCCAACCATGGTTAGAGGAGTAACCCTAGCCTTCAAAATTGCTATAAAAGGAGGGTGTAGCTAGCACAAAAGGGGAAGCCATAAGCAAGAGCACTATGCTATAGCTTGAGAAGCCAAGCTCAACCTCTCTAGAAGGAGCTCTTGAGTGGAAGCTCATTGTCTTATGCATGTGCATGTGTTGTAATATGGGATTAGCAAGGGAACTCTATGCCATTGTAAGAGAGAGAGTGATCATTCAATTGAGAGTAGGAAATCTATCATTTCTCCTAGTAGTGTAAGCCCAACATTTGTTGAATCAAGGAGGGTGGATTTGGACTAAGCTTGGATATTTTGTCTCCCTTCCAACGTGAAGTAATGGACAACAATCATGCGTAAGTGTCTTGGTGTTTTTTGTTAAGTTCTTGATAGCTTGTGTCTGGTGTTGTCATCAATCTAGCCATAAATCCCACATACTGTAAGAGGGCGACAGGGTGGAGAGGACTCCCCTGGCTTTAAGACAGTGATTGGGGTGGCTTTTCTTGTGATGTGTTGTTGTGAAATTTACGCAAGCTATGTTGAACAAATACTAATCTCACTTTGATTTGTCATGACAGATTTGTAAGAAGGTATTAATGCAACAAGCACCCCCTCCCCCTTTCTCTCTCTTTCTTAAATATATAGTTGTGTTTGCTCGATCATTGCCGATACGTTTCAAAGCAGCCCGAGCACTATCTCTCTCTCTCTCTCTCTCTCGTGTTTTAGTGTGTGAGAGTGTTCCATTGGTGTTAGGGTTAGTGTAAATTCCTTGCTTGTTTGTGGGTTGCTCTAACGATTCTCCTCTTTTGCGTCCTAGTTCGCTCTTAAACTGGGTGGTGCCCCTTGTGTAGTTGGGATTTGGCTGTGGGTTTGTTGCTTTGGTTTGTGTTGTGTTGTGCCCCAGCCCCATTGAGCAGCACGGGAGCCTTGAAGGGTGTCTAGAGGTTGCTCTTCTTGTTGCCCGCCCCGGACCGCCTCAAATTGGTGCCCCCACTGAGGACAGGCTTGTGTATGTTTTGTGAAGGCTCAACCTTTAGCATAATCAAGTCGCTTGCATGAATCACGAGAATTTGTATGATCCCTTCATTCCCATTGCAAGGCAAAAGGTACACATAATTGTTAGTACTAAGTTGCAATTTCAACGTGTCATTCGTAGAATTTTAGGTCCTCTTAGGTTGGCCGAGATAAACGCTTCAGTAAATCCTTTTATTTTGCCTCTTATTAGGTACGAGGTTAGTTTGGATGTCTATATTTTGGTTTTGTTTTAAGCATTAGGTCATGCATAGACCATGGATAACGGCCCAGGAATAGAGGTTTTCCCCTTCCATTTCACTCCACACATTAGAATAAACATTGCAATTAGTAGGAAAATCCATTTTCAACAACGTATGGTGTTCATGTTTGGTGCCCAAAGAGTAGGAGAAATTCTCGCATCACCAAACCCTGTCATCCTACCTCTTATTGATTATCATAGGTCGTTTGATGTGAGTATCTTTATTTTCTTGTAGAATAGATTGCAAGCTAGATACATTATTGTGTAAATCTTTTTAAGAAAGAAAAACAAAAACGGGTGTCACTTTGAAATCAATTCAATGGAAAGCCAACGCCAAATGTCTGGGTATCCTCTTTTCTTTGGAGAGCCTGGAGAGGATGCTGAATTATTTTTAGCGAATTTCAAGATGTCTTGCCATATCAAGAGGATAATAACTGATCAAGAACGTGTAGAAATGTTTGAGGTGGTCCTTAGGAAAGATGCTAGCACTTGGTTTGACTCTTTGCCTGAGGAAGTTAAGGGGAATTACACAGAAGTTTTGAATCATTTCAAGAAATACTTCTTTGATCCCCAAAAAACTCAAAAATTATGGCAAGACATTGTTTCTCATAAGCAAAAAGACTTAGATGACTACTACTTGTACAAGCAAGAGTTTCTACGTCTTTGGGCTCTATGGATACGAAATGTTGCTAACCCTGGTGATGGTGCAGAATTTCTAAAGAAGGAGAGGTTCATAGCCGGACTCTTTCCTGACCTTAAGCTAAAAGTTGAGGCGGGTGCACCTGCTACTTTTGATGCAGCGGAAACTAGGACTGCTGAGAAATATAGTAAACTCAAGTGCTTAAGGGGAGAGGTTCCAATAGAAGGTCTTAGACCCAAAGGTAAGTCACAAGCATCAACATCGAGGGAGCTTCCTGAGGTAACGGCGGAAGTAATTGAGAAGTTAAATGAATCTTTAAGCAGCCTGTCAATTCACCTGGCACAAGCTGTAGGTCCAAAGGGACAAGCAAAGAAGTCTGAAGAGCGAGATCCACAACCTAGGAGAGTCTTGCAATGTTGGAATTGCGGAGAGTCTGGACATGGGATGTATAATTGTCCTTGGCCCCATGGAGAGCCAGGGAGACCTAACTTGAATTACCCAGTGATGAATGCAGGAGAAGGAGCTGGTCAACAACCAAGGCTTCTACAAAGGCCAAATGGACCAAGACCACCTCCACAAGGGGTAGAAGGAGTTCCACCTTTTCCAGATCCAAATGTGCATGTGGTAGAGGTGACAAATTCAAATGAGGTTGACATGGAAGCCAATGGCATTAAGCGTGGCCGAGGGAAAGGTAAAGAGAAAGAAGGAGTCACATCACAGAGTGACCATGGACAAGGCAAAAAGGCAAAGGAGACCAAGGAAACCAAGAGGACTCGACGTCATATCAACCTCCAAGACTTCCCTCTTGGACATGGTATGGCTCCGTACAACTTGTTGGAAGACATGAGAGGTAAGGGTCCTGATATTTCATGGCCTCAATTTCTTGCATTATGTCCACAAGTAAGGAGGGATTTAACAAGGGCAGTTAGCACTAGGAGAAAGGTAAAAGAGAGTGTGCCTGTTGTAAAAATTTCACAAGCTGAAATGAATGAGGACATTACACCAGTGCTAGACTGTTACATCAAAGGAAGATTGGTTAGGAAAGGTCTAGTGGATGGGGGTGCACAAATTTGCATCATGACAGAGGGACTCATGCAAAGACTAGGCATGCACATCCATGAGACACCTGAAATCAAAGTCAAGATGGCAAACAATAGCAAGGCTAGGTGTGTAGGGATTTGTAAAAATGTCTTTGTAGAGGCCTTTGGCATTAAGAAAGCGGTGGATTTTTATGTTATGTCGACCAAGGGAAGTGGTTATCCATTTATCCTAGGAAGACCATGGCTAATGAAAATGCGAGCTTTGCAGGATTGGGAGAGTGGAAAGCTAATTTGTAGGAATGACAATCACAAGAAGGTTGTCTTTGACATGAAGGAGCAACACCAAGAGGAGCTCCATGAAGAATCATCTCGAAGTGAGACGGAAGAAGATTGGACTGAAAACACTTCAGAAGAAGAAAGTAGCGGCAGCATTACTGAAGAGGAGTCCTCCATGGAAGTCATGGGGGTAAGGTTTAAGCCAAACAACCAGGAGACCTCTTCTCGAGGTTTGGAAGAGGTAGGTTCCCAAGAGAACCAAAAGGTGGAAGATGAAGGAATGTTAGAAGGTATGTTGTCTACAACACTTACAAAGAATGAAAGAGAGGAGTTCAAATGTGTGCTAAGAAAATTTCCGAAACTTTTTGCTAAAGACTACACCGATGTGCGTGGAGTAGATGTTGTTCAACACAAGATTGAGTTGAAGCCGGAGGCCACACCTAAGGCTCAAAAGCTACGAAGGCTAGGAGTCATTAAGGAGCAGGCTCTACTCAAGGAGGTAAGGAAGCTTCTAGCAGCAGGTTTCATTTATCCAGTGGAGAATTCAGAGTGGGTCTCTCCCGTTGTTGTCACTCCTAAGAAAAACGGCAAGTGGAGGGTGTGTGTGGATTATCGTCCACTTAATGAGGCAACAAAAAGAGATCACTTTCCCCTCCCATTTCAAGATGAGATACTAAATGAAGTAGCTGGTCATGAGAAGTACATTGTGTGTGATGGCTACTCGGGTTACTTTCAAATAGGTATCGCATTGGAGGATCAATTGAAAACAACCTTTATCACTCCTTGGGGTTGTTATGCTTTTAGAGTCATGCCATTTGGCCTGACAAATGCTCCTGCAACTTTCCAACGCTTCATGAACATGGTGTTTCAAGCATTCTTTGGAAAGTCCATTAGGGTTTTTATTGATGATTTTTGTATTTATAGCCCAAAATCATTGCATCTACAAAGGGTAGAAGAAGGTTTAAAGAAGCTCTATGACATGGGAGGTCAACTCAACCCCGACAAGTGTCACATAGCTGAGGATGAAGTGATCTTGCTTGGTCACAAGGTTTCCTATAAAGGCATTGAGGTGGATCCTTCAAAGGGAAAGGCTCTTATTGAGCTCCCCTCACCCAAGAATCTCAAAGAGGTCATATCATTCATTCAAAAAGTGAAGTATATGTCACGCTTTATTCACTTAGCTTCGGAGTTGCTTCATCCTTTGCAAAAGTTGACACAACAAGTAGAATTTGCATGGTCTGATGAGCTTGAAGAGTATTTTTGTAACATTAAAGTCATTTTGTCAGAGCTACCAACACTCATGCCTCCTTGTTGGGAGTACACATTCTTTGTTAGCTCTAGTGTTGGAAGGGAAACAATTGGTGCTGTGTTGCTACAACAAGATCCCCACAGTACAAGGATGCGACCCATCTACTTTGCTAGTAGGGTCATGAATGCTTTGGAGAGAGACTACACAGAAGCAGAACTCATGATGCTTTCTCTCATGTTTGCGGTGAGAAAGTTTAGATCCTACCTGCTACCAAAACCTTTTGTAATTCTCACTGCAGAGAATTTGTTCCCTTGGGTGTCATCTCAAATGAATCTTAGTACTAGGATCTCAAAGTGGATTATGGAGTTGCAAGAGTTTCAATACTCTTTCAAGGTAGAAGATAGTGTGCGTGCACAATTGGCAGGGATTCTCACTTATAGGGTGCATGAAAAGGAGATTAAGGTGCCTGAAGTAAAGACCCTACCATTACCACCACCAAAAAGTATTCCCAATGCTTTTACCTTGTTCTTTGATGGAGCTTTTTGACGAGCCACAGGGAAAGCAGGGGGAGGGCTAGTGTTGCTCAACCCAAGTGGAGAGGTGGTCATGAAAGAGAAGGTCAATCTACCATGTTCAACGAGCAACAATGAAGCAGAATACGACACACTACTTCATGGTTTGAAGATGTGCATTGGCCAAGGGATACAACGCCTCATGGTAAAGGGAGATGCACTTCTCATTGTTACACAGATTTTAGGCATTTGGGCATGCAAGAATGAGAGCTTACGGACAAAAGTTCATGCCATTCGTAGATTGTTTAATCAATTTGAAGAAGTGCAACTATATCATATTCCTAGGAAACAGAATGAAGATGCTGATTTACTTGCACAACAAGCCGTTGCATGTGTAAAGAAAGAAGTGCAGGTCATCATGGTGGCGGCTGCTGTGAAGCAACCGAGGTACCAGGGATTGGAGTCATTGGCTCACATCATTGGCTACATTTTGGAGGGTGAGTTTCCACCAGACTTCACAAAAGCTCAGAAGAGGAGACTCATGAAGAAGGCAAGCGTATATCTCTTCCTAGAAGGCTTCCTCTATCAAAGAGGGAAGGATCAAGTTTGCAGAAGAGTACCAACTATTGAGGAAATTCCAGCCATTCTAAAAGGTTTGCATAAGGAAGCATGTGGTGGTCATTTTGCCCAAGAATTAACTGTGAAGAAGATTTTGCTTGCGGGGTATGTTTGGCCAAGTCTACTTATGGATGTCCAACATTGGTGTAAAAGTTGTCACAATTGTCAGGTAAATGGGAATAGAAGATTGGTTTATGGTCCAAGGCAAATCGTGCTTGCAAATGGACCGTTTGAAAAGTGGGGCATTGATGCTATGGGTCCTCTTCCTAGGACAAAAAATGGTAAACTCTACATTCTAGTGGCTGTAGACTATATGACTAGGTGGGTGGAAGCACAAAGTGTGGCAAAGGTAAATGAGAAGACAGTGAGCAAATTCGTCTACACTCACATTTGTTGTAGATTTGGCACACCTTTGGAGATTGTTTCTAATAATGGTCCAGGGTTTAGAAAAGGATTGCTCACAGAAGTTTGTGAAGAGCTTCACATTCTACATCGTCATAGCACACCATACTACCCACAGTCAAATGGTTTGGTGGAGAAGGCTAATGGTGTCATTGCAGGAATCATTAGAAAGATGGTGCAAAACAAGACAAAATTATGGGATGACTTCTTGGATGGTGCCTTGTGGGCATATCGAACCACATATAGGGAAGCCACGGAGTTCACACCATTTCACTTGGTCTATGGTCAAGAGGCTTTGCAGCCTATCGAGCTCAACATTCCAACAATGCGACTTCATGGCAAATCAGCACAAGATGATCAAGAAGCATGGATGGATCGACTTCTTACCTTAGCTGAGCTTGAGTGGAAAAGAGAAGCAGCATATGAGTGCTATAAGAGGAAAGCCACACAGACAAAGGAGAAGCTTGACAAGAAACTGAAGGACAAAGGCATTAATGAAGGAGATCTTGTGCTAAGGTATGACAATCGACTCGATAATCGTTTTGATGCCAAATTTGAAACAAGATGGCAGGGGCCATACATAGTCAAGAAGGCTTTCAATTCAAGTTACTATCAACTTATGGACTTGAATGGGAAAGAGCACTCCAAGAAGGTAAACAGCTATCGCTTGAAGCCTTACTTGAGTCGCCTTCTACCAAAGGATCTACCAGAGCAAAAGGCAACTATCTCATGTAAGTATTGTTCCATGAAGCATGAGTGTAACACAAAACAAAATTCTAAGGGGCCAAACAATGAAGATCTTGTCAAGGACTCTGAAGCACTCTCTTTGGAAAAGATTCTTTATGATGGTACATGAATATACCATCATCCTGGGGGAGGGCTAATGATAGCCGTTTTTTCGGCTCTCTGTAATTGCCATAGTGAGTTACCTCACCCTACCAAAATCACCCAAACACTGTGGCTATCCCTACCATTTCACTGTACATAGGCGTGCGTGAGTCACGGGACTTTTCCCATATCTTCTTAAAAAACCCTCAATTAGCTAGTCATTGGGCTAGTTGAGCCAAAAAAATTAAAAAAATTAAAAAAAATAAGTATATTATGGCCCATGAGTATGTAAATATTTCTTTGTATATAGGGCCTAAATAAAAGATTTTTTCATAATTATTTTGATATTTATTTAAATATTTCTACCTAGGTGTGTGTTATTTATGCTCTGTACATTGCCTCACCATTACCACAATTTTTCTTACCATTTTTCATACTTTTTATTCCATATAGAAATATTTTCATGTAAGCTTCTCTTATATTTGGTGTAACTCCACCCCAACAAAAATCCAAAAAAACTAGTTCTATTTATGTGTATATTTTTTTCACTATTGTGATTTTTTCCTTCCTACATATATTCTCTATTACTCTCATAAATTAGACCACCAAAAATATTCATCTTTTTATGGTAGACTTATAATGAGAGAGATTTATTTTGACCCCTTTATATTTTTCCACCTATATTATTTATATTTGACATGTACATATTTTTTAGACCCCTCAATATTTGATTTTCTTAGTTGTACTATTCACTTATATCCTAATCTCAACAATATCTTCAATTATAGACCTACCAAATAAGGTCAAGGGTAGGTGGCATGCATACATGCACTATGGAGGGCTCACTCTTGGAGGTATTCAAAAGAATCATCCAAAGAAGGACCCCACAAGGACCTTTGCAGTGGAAAAACACGGTCGGTTTTGCTGAATTTTTAAAGTTCACTTGCTCTCCGAATTTGAAAAGGTGATACAAACAAAAGTTGTAGCTCGTGGGCTGAACTTTTGCCTCAAATTTTTTCATATTTGTTTGAGCTACGAGCTGTGAGCTATGATTTTTTTAGTGGACCCCAGTTTTCCCATGCTATGCAGCCACACTCTCTCTTCCACTTTATCATTTTCCTCTTTCACACACACTTCTCCACTCATCATCCCCATCTCTCTCACCACTCCTCTCTGCACCCTACTCAGCTTCTCCTCAACCTTGAAGAATAAGAGAAACCATGGTGAACTCATACCTCCCACACACAATTCCATTCCAAAATTGACCACCTAGTCTCATTTTTCCTCCTCCAATTTACCCATATCTATCAAAAAAACCACAAAATTCAGCCTCTTCTCTTAAAAGACAGCATCATGGTGGTTGATTACTCAACTTCAATTACCTTGTCTCTCAAGGAAGGTCAAGAGTGGAGAAAAAATGTACCGTCAAAGCTAGTGGACCGTCAACAGGCGTCAAAATCGGCCCTACTCAAGACACTTGGAGCATCAACCTTGTAAGAAAGCCACCTTTTCTTACCTCTTAAGAGTTTTTTCTTCCTTATTTGTATCCTACATGGATACTCCCATTGTAAATATCCAATTCCATTTGTAAATTAATACTAACTCTACTAACACTAACCCACTATGAAAAGTCCTATCACCTCCATTTCTCTCCTCTCTCTTTCCTCACCAACTTCTTGATAATTCCAAGCAAAAGAAATTAGATAATTTGCTGAAAATCTAACCCAACCATGGTTAGAGGAGTAACCCTAGCCTTCAAAATTGCTATAAAAGGAGGGTGTAGCTAGCACAAAAGGGGAAGCCATAAGCAAGAGCACTATGCTATAGCTTGAGAAGCCAAGCTCAACCTCTCTAGAAGGAGCTCTTGAGTGGAAGCTCATTGTCTTATGCATGTGCATGTGTTGTAATATGGGATTAGCAAGGGAACTCTATGCCATTGTAAGAGAGAGAGTGATCATTCAATTGAGAGTAGGAAATCTATCATTTCTCCTAGTAGTGTAAGCCCAACATTTGTTGAATCAAGGAGGGTGGATTTGGACTAAGCTTGGATATTTTGTCTCCCTTCCAACGTGAAGTAATGGACAACAATCATGCGTAAGTGTCTTGGTGTTTTTTGTTAAGTTCTTGATAGCTTGTGTCTGGTGTTGTCATCAATCTAGCCATAAATCCCACATACTGTAAGAGGGAGACAGGGTGGAGAGGACTCCCCTGGCTTTAAGACAGTGATTGGGGTGGCTTTTCTTGTGATGTGTTGTTGTGAAATTTACGCAAGCTATGTTGAACAAATACTAATCTCACTTTGATTTGTCATGACAGATTTGTAAGAAGGTATTAATGCAACAAGCACCCCCTCCCCCTTTCTCTCTCTTTCTTAAATATATAGTTGTGTTTGCTCGATCATTGCCGATACGTTTCAAAGCAGCCCGAGCACTATCTCTCTCTCTCTCTCTCTCGTGTTTTAGTGTGTGAGAGTGTTCCGTTGGTGTTAGGGTTAGTGTAAATTCCTTGCTTGTTTGTGGGTTGCTCTAACGATTCTCCTCTTTTGCGTCCTAGTTCGCTCTTAAACTAGGTGGTGCCCCTTGTGTAGTTGGGATTTGGCTGTGGGTTTGTTGTTTTGGTTTGTGTTGTGTTGTGCCCCAGCCCCATTGAGCAGCACGGGAGCCTTGAAGGGTGTCTAGAGGTTGCTCTTCTTGTTGCCCGCCCCGGACCGCCTCAAATTGGTGCCCCCACTGAGGACAGGCTTGTGTATGTTTTGTGAAGGCTCAACCTTTAGCATAATCAAGTCGCTTGCATGAATCACGAGAATTTGTATGATCCCTTCATTCCCATTGCAAGGCAAAAGGTACACATAATTGTTAGTACTAAGTTGCAATTTCAACGTGTCGTTCGTAGAATTTTAGGTCCTCTTAGGTTGGCCGAGATAAACGCTTCAGTAAATCCTTTTATTTTGCCTCTTATTAGGTACGAGGTTAGTTTGGATGTCTATATTTTGGTTTTGTTTTAAGCATTAGGTCATGCATAGACCATGGATAACGGCCCAGGAATAGAGGTTTTCCCCTTCCATTTCACTCCACACATTAGAATAAACATTGCAATTAGTAGGAAAATCCATTTTCAACAACGTATGGTGTTCATGTTTGGTGCCCAAAGAGTAGGAGAAATTCTCGCATCACCAAACCCTGTCATCCTACCTCTTATTGATTATCATAGGTCGTTTGATGTGAGTATCTTTATTTTCTTGTAGAATAGATTGCAAGCTAGATACATTATTGTGTAAATCTTTTTAAGAAAGAAAAACAAAAACGGGTGTCACTTTGAAATCAATTCAATGGACAGCCAACGCCAAATGTCTGGGTATCCTCTTTTCTTTGGAGAGCCTGGAGAGGATGCTGAATTATTTTTAGCGAATTTCAAGATGTCTTGCCATATCAAGAGGATAATAACTGATCAAGAACGTGTAGAAATGTTTGAGGTGGTCCTTAGGAAAGATGCTAGCACTTGGTTTGACTCTTTGCCTGAGGAAGTTAAGGGGAATTACACAGAAGTTTTGAATCATTTCAAGAAATACTTCTTTGATCCCCAAAAAACTCAAAAATTATGGCAAGACATTGTTTCTCATAAGCAAAAAGACTTAGATGACTACTACTTGTACAAGCAAGAGTTTCTACGTCTTTGGGCTCTATGGATACGAAATGTTGCTAACCCTGGTGATGGTGCAGAATTTCTAAAGAAGGAGAGGTTCATAGCCGGACTCTTTCCTGACCTTAAGCTAAAAGTTGAGGCGGGTGCACCTGCTACTTTTGATGCAGCGGAAACTAGGACTGCTGAGAAATATAGGAAACTCAAGTGCTTAAGGGGAGAGGTTCCAATAGAAGGTCTTAGACCCAAAGGTAAGTCACAAGCATCAACATCGAGGGAGCTTCCTGAGGTAACGGCGGAAGTAATTGAGAAGTTAAATGAATCTTTAAGCAGCCTGTCAATTCACCTGGCACAAGCTGTAGGTCCAAAGGGACAAGCAAAGAAGTCTGAAGAGCGAGATCCACAACCTAGGAGAGTCTTGCAATGTTGGAATTGCGGAGAGTCTGGACATGGGATGTATAATTGTCCTTGGCCCCGTGGAGAGCCAGGGAGACCTTACTTGAATTACCCAGTGATGAATGCAGGAGAAGGAGCTGGTCAACAACCAAGGCTTCTACAAAGGCCAAATGGACCAAGACCACCTCCACAAGGGGTAGAAGGAGTTCCACCTTTTCCAGATCCAAATGTGCATGTGGTAGAGGTGACAAATTCAAATGAGGTTGACATGGAAGCCAATGGCATTAAGCGTGGCCGAGGGAAAGGTAAAGAGAAAGAAGGAGTCACATCACAGAGTGACCATGGACAAGGCAAAAAGGCAAAGGAGACCAAGGAAACCAAGAGGACTCGACGTCATATCAACCTCCAAGACTTCCCTCTTGGACATGGTATGGCTCCGTACAACTTGTTGGAAGACATGAGAGGTAAGGGTCCTGATATTTCATGGCCTCAATTTCTTGCATTATGTCCACAAGTAAGGAGGGATTTAACAAGGGCAGTTAGCACTAGGAGAAAGGTAAAAGAGAGTGTGCCTGTTGTAAAAATTTCACAAGCTGAAATGAATGAGGACATTACACCAGTGCTAGACTGTTACATCAAAGGAAGATTGGTTAGGAAAGGTCTAGTGGATGGGGGTGCACAAATTTGCATCATGACAGAGGGACTCATGCAAAGACTAGGCATGCACATCCATGAGACACCTGAAATCAAAGTCAAGATGGCAAACAATAGCAAGGCTAGGTGTGTAGGGATTTGTAAAAATGTCTTTGTAGAGGCCTTTGGCATTAAGAAAGCGGTGGATTTTTATGTTATGTCGACCAAGGGAAGTGGTTATCCATTTATCCTAGGAAGACCATGGCTAATGAAAATGCGAGCTTTGCAGGATTGGGAGAGTGGAAAGCTAATTTGTAGGAATGACAATCACAAGAAGGTTGTCTTTGACATGAAGGAGCAACACCAAGAGGAGCTCCATGAAGAATCATCTCGAAGTGAGACGGAAGAAGATTGGACTGAAAACACTTCAGAAGAAGAAAGTAGCGGCAGCATTACTGAAGAGGAGTCCTCCATGGAAGTCATGGGGGTAAGGTTTAAGCCAAACAACCAGGAGACCTCTTCTCGAGGTTTGGAAGAGGTAGGTTCCCAAGAGAACCAAAAGGTGGAAGATGAAGGAATGTTAGAAGGTATGTTGTCTACAACACTTACAAAGAATGAAAGAGAGGAGTTCAAATGTGTGCTAAGAAAATTTCTGAAACTTTTTGCTAAAGACTACACCGATGTGCGTGGAGTAGATGTTGTTCAACACAAGATTGAGTTGAAGCCGGAGGCCACACCTAAGTCTCAAAAGCTACGAAGGCTAGGAGTCATTAAGGAGCAGGCTCTACTCAAGGAGGTAAGGAAGCTTCTAGCAGCAGGTTTCATTTATCCAGTGGAGAATTCAGAGTGGGTCTCTCCCGTTGTTGTCACTCCTAAGAAAAACGGCAAGTGGAGGGTGTGTGTGGATTATCGTCCACTTAATGAGGCAACAAAAAGAGATCACTTTCCCCTCCCATTTCAAGATGAGATACTAAATGAAGTAGCTGGTCATGAGAAGTACACTGTGTGTGATGGCTACTCGGGTTACTTTCAAATAGGTATCGCATTGGAGGATCAATTGAAAACAACCTTTATCACTCCTTGGGGTTGTTATGCTTTTAGAGTCATGCCATTTGGCCTGACAAATGCTCCTGCAACTTTCCAACGCTTCATGAACATGGTGTTTCAAGCATTCTTTGGAAAGTCCATTAGGGTTTTTATTGATGATTTTTGTATTTATAGCCCAAAATCATTGCATCTACAAAGGGTAGAAGAAGGTTTAAAGAAGCTCTATGACATGGGAGGTCAACTCAACCCCGACAAGTGTCACATAGCTGAGGATGAAGTGATCTTGCTTGGTCACAAGGTTTCCTATAAAGGCATTGAGGTGGATCCTTCAAAGGGAAAGGCTCTTATTGAGCTCCCCTCACCCAAGAATCTCAAAGAGGTCATATCATTCATTCAAAAAGTGAAGTATATGTCACGCTTTATTCACTTAGCTTCGGAGTTGCTTCATCCTTTGCAAAAGTTGACACAACAAGTAGAATTTGCATGGTCTGATGAGCTTGAAGAGTATTTTTGTAACATTAAAGTCATTTTGTCAGAGCTACCAACACTCATGCCTCCTTGTTGGGAGTACACATTCTTTGTTAGCTCTAGTGTTGGAAGGGAAACAATTGGTGCTGTGTTGCTACAACAAGATCCCCACAGTACAAGGATGCGACCCATCTACTTTGCTAGTAGGGTCATGACTGCTTTGGAGAGAGACTACACAGAAGCAGAACTCATGATGCTTTCTCTCATGTTTGCGGTGAGAAAGTTTAGATCCTACCTGCTACCAAAACCTTTTGTAATTCTCACTGCAAAGAATTTGTTCCCTTGGGTGTCATCTCAAATGAATCTTAGTACTAGGATCTCAAAGTGGATTATGGAGTTGCAAGAGTTTCAATACTCTTTCAAGGTAGAAGATAGTGTGCGTGCACAATTGGCAGGGATTCTCACTTATAGGGTGCATGAAAAGGAGATTAAGGTGCTTGAAGTAAAGACCCTACCATTACCACCACCAAAAAGTATTCCCAATGCTTTTACCTTGTTCTTTGATGGAGCTTTTTGACGAGCCACAGGGAAAGCAGGGGGAGGGCTAGTGTTGCTCAACCCAAGTGGAGAGGTGGTCATGAAAGAGAAGGTCAATCTACCATGTTCAACGAGCAACAATGAAGCAGAATACGACACACTACTTCATGGTTTGAAGATGTGCATTGGCCAAGGGATACAACGCCTCATGGTAAAGGGAGATGCACTTCTCATTGTTACACAGATTTTAGGCATTTGGGCATGCAAGAATGAGAGCTTACGGACAAAAGTTCATGCCATTCGTAGATTGTTTAATCAATTTGAAGAAGTGCAACTATATCATATTCCTAGGAAACAGAATGAAGATGCTGATTTACTTGCACAACAAGCCGTTGCATGTGTAAAGAAAGAAGTGCAGGTCATCATGGTGGCGGCTGCTGTGAAGCAACCGAGGTACCAGGGATTGGAGTCATTGGCTCACATCATTGGCTACATTTTGGAGGGTGAGTTTCCACCAGACTTCACAAAAGCTCAGAAGAGGAGACTCATGAAGAAGGCAAGCGTATATCTCTTCCTAGAAGGCTTCCTCTATCAAAGAGGGAAGGATCAAGTTTGCAGAAGAGTACCAACTATTGAGGAAATTCCAGCCATTCTAAAAGGTTTGCATAAGGAAGCATGTGGTGGTCATTTTGCCCAAGAATTAACTGTGAAGAAGATTTTGCTTGCGGGGTATGTTTGGCCAAGTCTACTTATGGATGTCCAACATTGGTGTAAAAGTTGTCACAATTGTCAGGTAAATGGGAATAGAAGATTGGTTTATGGTCCAAGGCAAATCGTGCTTGCAAATGGACCGTTTGAAAAGTGGGGCATTGATGCTATGGGTCCTCTTCCTAGGACAAAAAATGGTAAACTCTACATTCTAGTGGCTGTAGACTATATGACTAGGTGGGTGGAAGCACAAAGTGTGGCAAAGGTAAATGAGAAGACAGTGAGCAAATTCGTCTACACTCACATTTGTTGTAGATTTGGCACACCTTTGGAGATTGTTTCTAATAATGGTCCAGGGTTTAGAAAAGGATTGCTCACAGAAGTTTGTGAAGAGCTTCACATTCTACATCGTCATAGCACACCATACTACCCACAGTCAAATGGTTTGGTGGAGAAGGCTAATGGTGTCATTGCAGGAATCATTAGAAAGATGGTGCAAAACAAGACAAAATTATGGGATGACTTCTTGGATGGTGCCTTGTGGGCATATCGAACCACATATAGGGAAGCCACGGAGTTCACACCATTTCACTTGGTCTATGGTCAAGAGGCTTTGCAGCCTATCGAGCTCAACATTCCAACAATGCGACTTCATGGCAAATCAGCACAAGATGATCAAGAAGCATGGATGGATCGACTTCTTACCTTAGCTGAGCTTGAGTGGAAAAGAGAAGCAGCATATGAGTGCTATAAGAGGAAAGCCACACAGACAAAGGAGAAGCTTGACAAGAAACTGAAGGACAAAGGCATTAATGAAGGAGATCTTGTGCTAAGGTATGACAATCGACTCGATAATCGTTTTGATGCCAAATTTGAAACAAGATGGCAGGGGCCATACATAGTCAAGAAGGCTTTCAATTCAAGTTACTATCAACTTATGGACTTGAATGGGAAAGAGCACTCCAAGAAGGTAAACAGCTATCGCTTGAAGCCTTACTTGAGTCGCCTTCTACCAAAGGATCTACCAGAGCAAAAGGCAACTATCTCATGTAAGTATTGTTCCATGAAGCTTGAGTGTAACACAAAACAAAATTCTAAGGGGCCAAAAAATGAAGATCTTGTCAAGGACTCTGAAGCACTCTCTTTGGAAAAGATTCTTTATGATGGTACATGAATATACCATCATCCTGGGGGAGGGCTAATGATAGCCGTTTTTTCGGCTCTCTGTAATTGCCATAGTGAGTTACCTCACCCTACCAAAATCACCCAAACACTGTGGCTATCCCTACCATTTCACTGTACATAGGCGTGCGTGAGTCACGGGACTTTTCCCATATCTTCTTAAAAAACCCTCAATTAGCTAGTCATTGGGCTAGTTGAGCCAAAAAAATTAAAAAAATTAAAAAAAATAAGTATATTATGGCCCATGAGTATGTAAATATTTCTTTGTATATAGGGCCTAAATAAAAGATTTTTTCATAATTATTTTGATATTTATTTAAATATTTCTACCTAGGTGTGTGTTATTTATGCTCTGTACATTGCCTCACCATTACCACAATTTTTCTTACCATTTTTCATACTTTTTATTCCATATAGAAATATTTTCATGTAAGCTTCTCTTATATTTGGTGTAACTCCACCCCAACAAAAATCCAAAAAAACTAGTTCTATTTATGTGTATATTTTTTTCACTATTGTGATTTTTTCCTTCCTACATATATTCTCTATTACTCTCATAAATTAGACCACCAAAAATATTCATCTTTTTATGGTAGACTTATAATGAGAGAGATTTATTTTGACCCCTTTATATTTTTCCACCTATATTATTTATATTTGACATGTACATATTTTTTAGACCCCTCAATATTTGATTTTCTTAGTTGTACTATTCACTTATATCCTAATCTCAACAATATCTTCAATTATAGACCTACCAAATAAGGTCAAGGGTAGGTGGCATGCATACATGCACTATGGAGGGCTCACTCTTGGAGGTATTCAAAAGAATCATCCAAAGAAGGACCCCACAAGGACCTTTGCAGTGGAAAAACACGGTCGGTTTTGCTGAATTTTTAAAGTTCACTTGCTCTCCGAATTTGAAAAGGTGATACAAACAAAAGTTGTAGCTCGTGGGCTGAACTTTTGCCTCAAATGTTTTCATATTTTTTTGAGCTACGAGCTGTGAGCTATGATTTTTTTAGTGGACCCCAGTTTTCCCATGCTATGCAGCCACACTCTCTCTTCCACTTTATCATTTTCCTCTTTCACACACACTTCTCCACTCATCATCCCCATCTCTCTCACCACTCCTCTCTGCACCCTACTCAGCTTCTCCTCAACCTTGAAGAATAAGAGAAACCATGGTGAACTCATACCTCCCACACACAATTCCATTCCAAAATTGACCACCTAGTCTCATTTTTCCTCCTCCAATTTACCCATATCTATCAAAAAAACCACAAAATTCAGCCTCTTCTCTTAAAAGACAGCATCATGGTGGTTGATTACTCAACTTCAATTACCTTGTCTCTCAAGGAAGGTCAAGAGTGGAGAAAAAATGTACCGTCAAAGCTAGTGGACCGTCAACAGGCGTCAAAATCGGCCCTACTCAAGACACTTGGAGCATCAACCTTGTAAGAAAGCCACCTTTTCTTACCTCTTAAGAGTTTTTTCTTCCTTATTTGTATCCTACATGGATACTCCCATTGTAAATATCCAATTCCATTTGTAAATTAATACTAACTCTACTAACACTAACCCACTATGAAAAGTCCTATCACCTCCATTTCTCTCCTCTCTCTTTCCTCACCAACTTCTTGATAATTCCAAGCAAAAGAAATTAGATAATTTGCTGAAAATCTAACCCAACCATGGTTAGAGGAGTAACCCTAGCCTTCAAAAAAACTATAAAAGGAGGGTGTAGCTAGCACAAAAGGGGAAGCCATAAGCAAGAGCACTATGCTATAGCTTGAGAAGCCAAGCTCAACCTCTCTAGAAGGAGCTCTTGAGTGGAAGCTCATTGTCTTATGCATGTGCATGTGTTGTAATATGGGATTAGCAAGGGAACTCTATGCCATTGTAAGAGAGAGAGTGATCATTCAATTGAGAGTAGGAAATCTATCATTTCTCCTAGTAGTGTAAGCCCAACATTTGTTGAATCAAGGAGGGTGGATTTGGACTAAGCTTGGATATTTTGTTTCCCTTCCAACGTGAAGTAATGGACAACAATCATGCGTAAGTGTCTTGGTGTTTTTTGTTAAGCTCTTGATAGCTTGTGTCTGGTGTTGTCATCAATCTAGCCATAAATCCCACATACTGTAAGAGGGCGACAGGGTGGACAGGACTCCCCTGGCTTTAAGACAGTGATTGGGGTGGCTTTTCTTGTGATGTGTTGTTGTGAAATTTACGCAAGCTATGTTGAACAAATACTAATCTCACTTTGATTTGTCATGACAGATTTGTAAGAAGGTATTAATGCAACAAGCACCCCCTCCCCCTTTCTCTCTCTTTCTTAAATATATAGTTGTGTTTGCTCGATCATTGCCGATACGTTTCAAAGCAGCCCGAGCACTATCTCTCTCTCTCTCTCTCTCGTGTTTTAGTGTGTGAGAGTGTTCCGTTGGTGTTAGGGTTAGTGTAAATTCCTTGCTTGTTTGTGGGTTGCTCTAACGATTCTCCTCTTTTGCGTCCTAGTTCGCTCTTAAACTAGGTGGTGCCCCTTGTGTAGTTGGGATTTGGCTGTGGGTTTGTTGTTTTGGTTTGTGTTGTGTTATGCCCCAGCCCCATTGAGCAGCACGGGAGCCTTGAAGGGTGTCTAGAGGTTGCTCTTCTTGTTGCCCGCCCCGGACAGCCTCAATGGTAAACAATTGTCGAGTGACATATCTATTCCTACCTTCTCCTTCTTCCTCTTCTTCTCCTATACTATCTTGTCATTCGTACCAAACTCTCCCTTTGTTCAGTCTGATCATGACCATTCATGTATACGTTACTCGCAATGCAATCGATTGCACACACATGGATCCTAATAATTAAGATATCATTCACTCTTTATAAGACGTTTAATCTCTCTATTAATTAGTTACATCTATCTTTGAATGGGTATTCAAACATATACAAATCAAGCATGAGCATTGAATTTCAAAGTTAAGACATAACATTAGAAAAGGAAAAAAATAAACACTGCAACACTTAGCTTTAATGAATGATGTTCTCCACAGTGTGCAAAAGACCATCTCCTTGCGCTCTGATACCACTGCTACAGCCGGAAGCTTGGCTGCCCTGCAAAATACTCGAGATAGCACATAACAAGACATGAACAAATAAATATACGTACCCGCCGAATCGCACAAGTCCATAATCGAGCACAATACAAACAGATAGAGACAGAGTGCGAGAGAGAGCCATAGGGCGTGTGCAGATGCACCTCCTAGAATGGAGTGCTACGCCGGCATGCGAGAGAGAAGAGAGGAGAGGTGAGAAGAAGAACGCAGAAACTGGGTGCAATCTCCCCCCGTGCAAGAGTCACCATTTCCCTCTGGCATGTATTTGTTATATAGATTTCTTGAATGGTCAAATTGGTTACAAACTGGCCAGCCTGTCATAAATGGCCAAAGCTCATAAAAGAGCACTTGAATAATAAAATGTACAATGTATATACTTTCATTCGCATAGGCCTAGCTCGGTCCCAGTCCTTTCCACCTGTCAGCTGCAACAAATAATAAAATATCAATTCCATAACATTCTTCTACAAGCTACTTACAAAGTGTGGTCCACAATTATCACCTTATAATCAAAAGCTCACTAGCAGTACACTATGGATCCCTTTTTTAACGATTCAAAAAAACTCTAAGCAATACGGTGATCAAATTTATGACCATACGGTGCTCAAATTTATACCAAAAACTACTGACTCACCTCTAAAAAGCCACCCTTAGGTCCTAGGGCCATACGGTCCTCTCTTTGTTAGTGAAGATCTCTATGGCCCTACAAAAGTACTATGTACTACATACATGTACCTCATGTCCAAAAGGTGTTCTATTTTGAGACATTGAACCATAGGATCATTATATTGCATATTTGTATTAACAACCTAAGGTCACCAAAGTGGCCTACAAGAGCATTATGTACTACCTACAAAGTACACTTACTGGATCTTAGGCCATTAGGTGTACATAAGGTTGCTTAGGTGTTATGTAGAAATTCTATGACCATAAGGTGCTATATTTTGAAGCTAAAGACCATAGACTCGTCTCCTTTTTGCCTATGTTCTAGCACCATAGGGCCATATTTGATCTTAATGTTAAGAAGGATCCCTATGGCCCTATGGCCATAGGGTGCTGTTTATGATTACAAGAAACCCTATGGACCTTAAGGCCATAGGGTGGTCATATTGCTTTATGTACTACAAACAAGAGCCAAGGATTTTCACCTTACTTTTTGTGGTGTATGATCCCTATGATCCTAAGGCCATAATTTGTTTTTTGTTTTTCTACAAGCTACTTACAAAGTGTGGTCTACATTTATTACCCTCAAAGTCACTAGCAAGACACTTTGGATCTCTTTTTTGACAACTTTGGAAAAAGTCTAAGCCTCTTAGTTAAGCTATAACATAAAATATTTGACACTCCTATTTAGGATATTTTATTGTTTCATAGAGTCATAACCCTATGGTCTTGAGGCCATAGGGTGTCATGGGAACCATATACTTTGCACCCAATGGTCACACTACCCTATGACCCTAAACTTTAGATTCATGGGTTTCTCTAAATTCTATAAATGCTACATACAATTTCCATAAACCTAAATTGATACAATTTTATTAAGGGCTTATAAACCTAAATTATAAGTGCTCTATTTTGCATCTAAGAACAATATGCTCATCAATTTTGCACTTATACGTCAATAAGGAACCCTATGTCCCTAAGGCCATAAGGTGGTCTAGTTGTGCTACGTACTAGATATAAGATCTGTGTGTGCTACATACAAAGATGACATAATGGCTCTCTACTTGTATTTTTTGGCTCCATGGTCATAATCTCATCCGTTTGCATCCTTACATTAAAAAGGAGCCCTAAGGCTGTAGGGTTCTAGTATGGATCCATTAGTACATAATGCCAAAACAATACAAACCCTTGTTCCATGATCTTTTCAAGTGTCAATCTATTTGAAAACATAAGATTTATCACAAAGTACATAATGATAGAACATTACAAAATATTGCTCCATCATCTATTCAAGTGTAAATATATTTGATCCAGCCTATGGCTTACGGTCATAGGGTGTTGATACCATAAAGTGAAAATTTTCTTGTGTTTATAAATCAACTTTTGGCCTTATGACAATGTACATTGTCCTTAACATCGAAAATAAACTCAAGTTACAAAATTAAAAAAAAAATCTTTAAATATAAAAACTAAATATTTGGCACATCAGACTCACATGCTACTCAAAACTTTGATAGAAAGATTTAGAAAACTTTCACATCTTCATATTTTGTGGTTATATTTGATTCATCTATTTTGAAGATACTTTAATTACCAAGCATACATATCTTATGGGCACATGGTTAAAAGGTGCTCTTTGCTCTTTGGCACCATTTGTTCATGAAATATTTGCACACTTCAATTCAAATCATCTCATTAGAAAATACTCTAAATCATAAGCATACACAATTGTTTTGTGAAATAAAATCAGACCAATGTTTAAGATTTCAAAATCAACGTTCAAGATTACAGAGTCAAAGAAAAACACCAAACCAAATACCAATGTTCTAAAGATCATGAAAGAATTGAAATTTTGGCTAGCTTAACCTGTTTCCTGTAGAAGCTCTAGAATGGCATCAGCCTCAACATCTAATGGCTCATCGATTTCTTCATTCTCTGAGTCCTTGCCATTATCATTTTGTGGAGTAGAGACCAAACCTGCCCACCTTTTAAGCTCGTCATCTTCATCTATTGTAGAATGGAAAAGAGCTTCTAGCTCAGTCATTTTCTCATTGGTACAAGCAACTGAGATCACCTCTCGTTGTTGTAGAAGTGCCTCTTTGGTCCTGTAACCAAGTGAAAATATGTCCACTACCTTATCATCCTCTTTGAGACCAATACACTTGATGGCGCGTCGAACAAAAAAAGCTTTGGCGATAGTCATAGCATCAAACTCTTCATTGTCGTCAATGCCTAGAGTAGACATTGATTGAAAGAGAGACTCCTTGAGACTAGAGTGATTGGAAAATTGCTCTTCTTGACTAAAGAAAGACCAAACTCCAAAAATTACTTCACGAAGAGCAGTGGGTTGGACGGTCCCTGATGCTATTAAAGAGCCAAGAGGCAAAGCATACAACTCATACCATTTTGCTTTTTCAGAGATTGCCTTCTCAAGAAAAGCAGCATGTTGGTACTTGACTAGACCAACAATAACAAATTCTGATGGTTGATGTTCTATCCTACAAACTCCATCAATAACCTTTCCAAATTGAGCAGCACTCTAACCACTAGATATAGTGCCCTTGTGTGTTGTGTCTATGATACATACACCAACACGCACTGTAGAATTATTCTCACCTTGGAGAAACTCAATGCCTTCTAGATTCTTCCCCACACACTTTATGGTCCATGGCAAGCTGAATTGTAATCTAGATGAACCATTCTTTTGTGCAATGATCCATTGCACATATTCCTTGGTAACTTATGGAATTGCTGGGGTCTCCTTTGTTTTTTGAAGCCTAAGATGTAGCCATTGGGTGCAACTAATAAAGAGAGATTTGTAGATCTCATCTGTAATGTTATAATGAGATGTACATTCCTCCCATGAAGTAATGGCTTCTACTGGATCAAGATCTTTGAATAACTTTGGCATAAGGTCAGTTGCATTGGAGACTAGTCTAGAATGCTTTGCAAATTGTCTCAAAAGGAACTTTACATACACACCTGACAATGGCCTACATTTGAAGTGATCAGGTGCAAGATTGCATTGGTCAACAGAGATGAGTTGTGTAAACTGCACCCCAAACTTGAAGTAGTGCTCTATTCCAATGTACCCGTCTAGCCCACTCTTGAAAGTCTTCTTAACATCCTTATCAAGATCTTTTTCTTCCGGCTGAACAATTGAGGCTAGCACCTTCACTGAGGCTGAATCTGCAATTACTGCTATTGAAGGAGTTATTAAAGGAGGTTCAGTTAAGCTAGCTTCATCCCTACGTGGAGCCTCTAGAGGTACAGTGAAAGACTTTCTTGCTCCACATTTTCGGTGCTATTTCTGACTAAGGGCGTCTCACTCTCCTTTAAAGTCTTCTTCTGATTAACTTGACTTGTACCTTCGTTTTTTTGCTTCTTACTATTTTGTGCCTTCAAGTTGGCTAAATACTGAATAACTTTCTTGAAGCCTTCAGTAAACATGTCCATGAGATTCTCACTGGGAGTATCTTCTCTGATTTCTATCCACCCTGCCTTTATCATTGTCTGTCCATCACTGCTATCTTTCAGCAACTCCCAAGCAAAGGACATGGGCTCTAGCAAGTAACAATCACCATTTTGTACTTTCACACCAAGACATGGGGACATGTCAAGATCTGAGCAATCTTTATTTATCTCCTTGACAATTCCACAATCTTTGAAGGGAGATTGTTCTTTATCTCTAAAGAACAAGTGGACTCTCTCATCAGATTTACCACTTGGTAAGTGAAAATCTAGATACCATGGGCTTGGAGTGGAGCCTGTTGCATCAACTGACTTTCGCATTCTTTTCTTTGAAGAGAATTGAGCCATATCTCTGAAAACATAACAATATAACATTATTTGTATTTATGTTTGATCTGAATATGATTGAGTCAAGTTTATGTAAACTTAACAGCATAACATTACTTTGTTATAAATGGTTCTAGTGCTACATGGCTGGCCTAGGTGCCCAAGTAGAGTCTCTATATTGAATGCTACTGGTCAAATAGAAAACTACCTCACATTATCTAGCCATGCTTGATCTCTGAACATTGTACATTGCCACCCTGTGGCCCTTAGGCCACAAGGTCTCCAAATGGGACATATGACACCTTGTGATCCTATGGCCCTAGGGCCATCGGATCTCCAAAAGGAGCTTATGGAACCCTATGGACCTTGAGATTGTACATTGGCACCCTATGGCCCTTGGGCCACATGGTCTTCAAAAGGAACATAGGGCCCCCTGTGACCCTAAGTCTATAGGGTCTCACATCATACTTGAGGGCATCCTAGGGCCCAAGGGTGGCCATAACAAACATAGGGAACCCCATGGTGCACATTAATGGGCAACATGGCAACCCTTACCTCCCTAGGGCCATAGGATCTCCAAACGGAACATAGGGAACTCTATGGCCCTATAGATCTCTAGATGGGACATAGGGCACCCTGTGATCCTATGGCAGTAGGGCCATAGGATCTTCAGAAGGAACATAGGGAAACCTATCGCCCTTCATATTTTTTATTCCTAACCTATGGTCTTGGGCCACAAGGTCTCAAGATGGAACATATAGCATCCTTTGATCCTATGGCTCTAGGTTCCTTATGTTCCTTTTGGAGATCCTATGAATCTAGTGCCATAGGATCTCGAAAAGGAACATAAGAAACAATATGTCCCTTGAGATTGTACCTTCCCACCCTATGGCCCTTGGGCCACAAGGTCTCCAGATGGGACATAAGGCACACTTTGATCCTATGACCCTACGCACCATGTGTTCCTTTTGGAGATCCTATGGCCCTAGTTCCATAGGATTCCCATAAGGAACACAGAGAACCCTATGGCCTTTGAGATTGTACATTGCCACCCTATGGACCTTAGCCCATAAGATCTCTAGATGGGACATAGGCCACCCTATGATCCTATGGCAGTAGAGCCATTGGATTTCCAAAAGGAACATAGGGAAACATATGGCCCTTGAGATTGTACATTCCCACCCTACGTCCCTTAGGCCACAAGGTCTCTAGATGGGAAATAGGGCATTCTTTGATCCTATGGCCTAGTTTCCTTATGTTCCTTTTGGAGATCCTATGGCCCTAGGGCCATAGGATCCCATAAGTAACATAGAAAACCCTATGGCCTTTGAGATTGTACAAGGCCACCCTATGGCCCTTGGGCCATAAGCTCTCTATATTGGACACAAGGCACCTTGTGATCCTATCGCCCTAGGGCCATAAGATCTCGAAAAGGAACATAGGGAACAATATAGCCCTTGAGATTGTACATTTCCCCCCTATGGCCCTTAGCCCATAAGATCTCTAGATGGGACATAGGGCACCCTGTGATCCTATGGCTGTAGAACCATTGGATTTCCAAAAGGAACATAGGGAAACATATGGCCCTTGAGATTGTACATTCCCACCCTATGGACCTTGGGCCACAAGGTCTCTAGATGGGAAATAGGGAATTCTTTGATCCTATGGCCCTAGGTTCCTTATGTTCCTTTTGGAGATCCTATGGCCCTAGGGCCATAGGATCCCCACAAGGAACATAGAGAACCCTATGGCCTTTGAGATTATACAATGTCACCCTATGGCCCTTGGTCCATAAGCTCTCTATATTGGGCACAAGGCACCTTGTGATCCTATGGCCCTAGGGCCATAAGATCTCGAAAAGGAACACAGGGAACAATATGCCCCTTGAGATTGTACATTTCTCCCCTATGGCCCTTGGGCCACAAGGTCTCTAGATGGGACATAAGGCACCCTTTGAACCTCTGGGAATAGGTTCCTTATGTTTGTTTTGGAGATCCTATGGCCCTATGGCCATTGGATCTCCAAAAGGAACATAGGGAACCATATGGCCCTTGAGATTGTACATTCCCACCCTATGGCCATTGGGCCACTAGGTCTCTAGATGGGACATAGAGCATTCTTTGATCCTATTGCCCTAGGTTCCTTACATTCCTTTTGGAGATCCTACGTCCCTAGTGCCATAGGATCCCCATAAGGAACATAGATAACCGTATGGCCTTTGAGATTGTATAGTGCCACCCTATGGCCCTTGGGACATAAGCTCTCTAGATGGGACACAAAGCAGCATGTGATCCTATGGCCCTAGGGCCAAAAGATCTCGAAAAGGAACATAGGGAACAATATGGCACTTGAGATTGTACATTTTCCCCCTATCGCCCTTGGGCCACAAGGTGTCTATATGGGACATAAGGCACCCTTTGATCCTATGGCCATAGGTTCCTTATGTTCCTTTTGGAGATCTAATCGCCCTAGGGCCATAGGATCTCCAAAACAAACATAAGGAACCATATGGCCCTTGAGAATGTACATTCCCACCCTATGGCCCTTCGGCCACAAGGTCTATAGATGGGACATAGGGCATTATTTGATCCTATGGCCTTAGGTTCCTTATGTTTCTTTTGGAGATCCTATGGACCTAGTGCCATAGGATCCCCATAAGGAACATAGAGAACCCTATGGCCTTTGAGATTGTACAGTGCCACCCTATGGCCTTTGAGATTGTACAGTGCCACCCTATGGTCCTTGGGCGATAAGCTCTCTAGATTGGACAGAAGGCACCCTGTGATCCTATGGCACTAGGGCCATAAGATCGCCAAAAGGAACATAGGGAACAATATGGCCCTTGAGATTTTACCTTTCCCCCCTATGTGGGGCATAAGGCACCCTTTGATCCTATGGCCATAGGTTCCTTATGTTCCTTTTGAAGATTTTATGGCCCTAGGGCCATAGGATCCCCATAAGGAAGATAGAGAACCATATGGCCCTTGAGATTGTACATTCCCATCCTATGGCCCTTGGGCCACAAGGTCTCTACAATATTGCCCTTCGGATTGTACCTTTCCCCCTTATGGCCCTTGGGCCACAAGGTCTCTAGATCGGACGTAAGGCACCCTTTGATTCTCTAACCATAGGTTCCTTATGTTTGTTTTGGAGATCCTATGGGCCTAGCGCCATTTGATCTCCAAAAGGAACATAGGGAACCATATGTCCCTTGAGATTGTACATTCCGATCCTATGGCCCTTGGGCCACAAGGTCTATAGATGTGACATAGGGTATTCTTTGATCCTATGGACCTAGGTTCCTTATGTTCCTTTAATTTGGAGATCCTATCGCCCTAGGGCTATACGATCCCCATAAGAAACATAGAGAGCCATATGGCGGTTGAGATTGTACAGTGTCACCCTATGGTACTTGGGCCATAAGCTCTCTAGATGGGACACAAGGCACCCTGTGATCTTATGGCCCTAGGGCCATAAGATCTCCAAAAGGAACATAGGGATCAATATGGCCCTTGAGATTTTACCTTACCTCCCTATGGCCCTTGGGCCACAAGGTCTCTAGATGGAACATAAGGCACCCTTTGATCCTATGGCCATAGATTTCTTATGTTTGTTTTGAAGATCCTATGGACCTAGGGGCATTGGATCTCCCAAAGGAACATAGGGAACCATATGGCCCTTGAGATTGTACATTCCCACCCTATGGCCCTTGGGCCACAAGGTCTCTAGATGGGACATAGGGCATTCTTTGATCCTAGAGCCCTAGGTTCCTTATGTTCGTTTTGGTGATCCTATGGCCCTAGGGCCATTGGATATCCAAAAGGAATATAGGGAACCATATGGCCCTTGAGATTGTACATTCCCACCCTATGGCCCTTGGGCCACAAGGTCTGTAGATGGGACATAGGGCATTCTTTGATCCTATGGCCCTAGGTTCCTTATGTTCCTTTTGGAGATCCTATGGCCTTAGTGCCATACGATCCCCATAAGGAACATAGATAATTCTATGGCCTTTGAGATTGTACAGTGCCACACTATGGCCCTTGGGCCATAAGCTCTCTAGATGGGAAACAAGGCACCCTGTGATCCTATGGCCTAGGGCCATATGTTCCTTTTGGAGCTCCTATGAGACTAGGGACATAGGATCTTCAAAAGAAACATATGGAACCCTATTTCCCTTAAGATTGTACATTCCTACCCTATGGCCCTTGGGCCACAAGGTCTGTAGATGGGACATATGGCACCCTTTGATCCTATGGCCCTAGGTTCCTTATGTTTCTTTTGGAGATCCTATGGCCCTAGTGCCATAGGATCTCCAAAAGGAACAGAGGGAATCCTATGTCCCTTGAGATTGTACATTCCCACCCTATGGCCCTTAGGCCACAAGGTCTCCATATGGGACATGGAGCACCCTTTGATCCTATGGCTCTAGGTTCCTTATGTTCCTTTTGGAGATGTTATGGCCCTAGGGCCATAGGATCTCTAAAAGGAAAATACAAAACCCTATGGACCTTGGAATTGTACATTCCTACCCTTTGGCCGTTGGGCCACAAGATCTGTAGATGGGACACCCTAAACCCTGTGATCCTATGGCAGTAGGGCCATATGTTCCTTTTGGAGATCTTATGGCCATAGGGCCATAGGATCTTCAGAAGGAACATAGATAACCCTATGGCCCTTGAGATTGTACAATCCTACCCTATGGCCCTTGGGCCACAAGTTTTGAAGATGGGACATATAGCACCCTTTGATCCTATGGCCCTAGGTTCCTTATGTTCCTTTTGGAGATCCTATGGATCTAATGCCATAGGATCTCCAAAAGGAACATAGGGAACCCTATGGCCCTGGAGATTGTACATTCCTACCCTATCACCTTTGGGCCACAAGGTCTCTAGATGGAACATAGGGCACCCTTTGACCCTATGGCACTTAGGCCAGAAAGGTCTCAAGATGGGAGATAGGACACCTTGTGATCCTATGGCCCTAGGGCCATAGGATCTCCAAATGGAACTTATGGAATCCTATGGCCCTTGAGATTTTACATTGGCACCCTATGGACACAAGGAATTAAGATGAGATATAGGGCATCCTTTGATCATATGGCCCTAGGGTCATATATTCCTTTTGGGGATCATATGGCCCTAGTGCCATAGAATCTCTAAATGGACCATAGTGAAGCCTATGGATCTTGAGATTGTACATGCCACCCTATGGACCTTGGGCCACAAGGTTTTCAAAAGGAACATAGGGCACCCTATGACCCTAAGTCCATAGGGTCTCACATCATACTGGAGGGCATCCTAGGGCCCAAGGGTGGCCATAACGAGCATAGGGAACCCCATGGTGCACATTAATGAGCAACATGGAAGCCCCATGCCCCTAGGGCCCTAGGGCCATAAGATCTCCAAAAGGAACATAGGGAACACTATGGCCCTTGAGATTGCACATTTCCACCCTATGACCCTCAGGCCACAAGATCTCTAGATGGGACATAGGGCAACTTGTGGTCTTATGGCCCTAGGAAACCATATTGTTCCTTTTAGATATCTTGTGGCCCTATTGTTCCTTTTGGACATAGAGCACCATGTGATCCTATGGCCCTAGGTCCATAGGATCTTCAATAGGAACATAGGGAACCCTATGACCCTTGAGATTTTACATTAACACCCTATGGCCAGATGGGACATTGTTCACCCTATAGTATGATGTGAGGCCACCCTATGGCCTTATGGTCATAGGATGACTTAGGGCCATATGTTACTCTTTAGTATGAGGTGAAACCCTATGGCCATAAGGCCATAGGGTGCCCTAGGGCCATAGGTTACCCTCTAGTATGAGATGAGATCGTATGGCCTCTAGTATGAAGTGACACCCTATGGCCTTATGGCCATATTGTGCCCTGGGGCCATATGATTCCCTCTATTTTGATGTGAGACTCTATGGAATTATGGCCATAGGGTGTCCTTTGTAGTTACACCCTGTCTGCCCTTCTAAAGATTCTATGAGTAGTTTTATTTTAGTGACCTAGGGCCATAGGGTTCTCTCTATGCCATCGAGGGCTGAAGGCCGTAGGTCCCCTCTATGCTAGTAAGATCCTATGGCCCCAAGGCCACAAGGTGCCCTCATTCTTTCAAAAAAACCCTCTATGCTCTATGCTCTATATTAGGAACCTATGGCCTTCAGGCCATAGGGTCCCATGTATGCCATAGGGAGCTATATTTGTCAATAATAAACACTATTTTCTCTATATTGGCACCATGTGGCTTGAAGGCCATAGGGTCCCCTCTATTCTAGTAAGAGTCTCTCCATGCTCTATATTGGCATCCTTTTGCCTAAAGTCCATAGGGTCCGCTCTATGCTAGTAAGAACGGATCTATGCTCTATATGGAATTCTGTATGCTAGAAACCACTATGAGGGTTTTTTGGCAACCTATGGCCATACGATGCTCTCTTTATGGCCATAGGGTTTGTTGAATACTAAGGAAAACTCTCCATGGTCTATATCTGGGCATCTAATGGCGGTTGTGCCATTTGATAATAAGAAACCACCATTGCTCTAGGTTTTTCTTCTATTGTTTTACGACAACAAGGTGCCATGCTCCATGGCAATAATTTAAAAAAACCTAAATGCTCTACATTGACACCCTATGGAGCAGGGCCCAGGTGTGATCTATGCTACCCTAAACCCCTCTATGCTCTACGTTGACACCCTACATCCCCAGGGCCCCAGGGCCACAAGGTGCTCTCTCTCTCTCTCTCTCTCTCTCTCTCTCTCTCTCTCTCTCTCTCTCTCTCTCTCTCTCTCTCTCTCTCTCTCGGATTTAAATTGTTAATTTGGCCTTATTATCAGTCCTCCCTCTCTCTCAGCTTCCTCTCCTCTGTTTGTCTCTCTTACTCTCCTTTCTCTCTCACTCCAAACAACTATTTATCTCCCTCTTCTCATCTCTCCCCATTCATAAAGGGCTTCAATATCTACCGGTGGCATCGTCATTCACGCACCCCCTACCACATATCCTCTTTCTAGGACCTATCTCACACCAACAGAAAGGTTAGTTCTTTTTTGTTTTTCTGTTTTACTGTTTTACAGTTTTACTATTTTTTTATGGAGAGCGGTAAATAATTTTCTTTTTTAACATTGAGCTTACCTGTGAGGCACTGCGTAGAGAGGGAGAGAGAATGCAAAAGAGGTGGCACCACAGGGCAGCAACGGGCGGCTATTCGATGTCGTGAGAGGGCGGCACCACAGGCGCAGCAAGGGCGACAGAGGGGCGCAAAAGAGGCGTTTGGGAGAGGCGTAGGGAGGGCGCACGGAGGGCGTTTAGGAGAGGAGCAAGGAGCGCGCACGGAGGGCGTTTAGGAGAGGAGCAAGGAGCGCGCACGGAGGGCGTTTAGGAGAGAAGCAAGGAACGCGCAGAACTGTGCTCGAGAGAGAAGACTAGGGTTTCGAAAATTTTGAAAAGAAAGAGAGAGAGAGAGAGAAAGAAAGAGAGAGAAAGAAAGAGAGAGATAGAGATTAGGTTAAAATTTCAAAATTCAAAATTTGGCTTTCAAGTTTTAAACCTAAGCTTCCCGCTCTCTTTTATTTTGAATTTTGAAGAGTTTATAATCGTTTTCTTAAGGAGGAGAGTCATACCAAAGGAGTCATAGCAAAAAAAAAAAAAAAGTATAGAATTTTTTTGAAAAATTTACGTGAGACTTTGTCAATGCCCGTGTCATCTCACTACGAGTGGAACGACACCCATAGTCGAAATCTCCATCCCGGGACCAAAATCACATACTGAAAAATACACTAAAAAACATTCAAAATTAGAGAATTTTTCCTCGAAAAAAGTGCAATATTTTTTCGTGCAGTATTGATCGGGAGACTTGAAAACACATTTTGGAAAATTTTGGGATAAGCAAAAAAAAAAAAAAGCCTTTTTTCGCTACATGCAATTGCGCACCAATTGCACATGTTTTCAAAGTGTAAGTATACATGCAACATACATGTATATATTTATACAAATAGTCTTTAAACGAGGAGGTCATATACTAGAATGGGTTGCAAAGGTGCTGGTGCGCATTTGCAAAGAGGCTTGTAAAGGTGCAATTTGATCACACATTTGATCATGCGATACGTGCACACCATTGTTTTTTATGTCCCTTCAAAGACGTAAACATGTCATATGGATGTACATCCACGGGACTACTTGAGACACGGTCTCTAGATATAATCAATGGTTGTGGTATATTATCAATGAATGTGGATACGCCACGTGGCATATCGTGCGGCTCATACGTACCCCCTTATGTCCTGGCACGCTCTAGCTTTCTGAAATCACTATATATAGCACCCTATGGCCCAAAGTCCATAGGATGCATATATAGCTCACCACAAAACACGAATTGAGGAGACCTTGTGGTCATAAATCCATAAGATCTATATATATTTATCTAGCAACATCAACTATAGAATCCTATGGCCTTTTGTCCGTAGGATGCTCATATAGTCATCATGAAACACCTACATATAGGGCCCTATGGACCTAAGGCCATAGGATGTATATATATAATCACTCCATAGGCTATGGACCTTGTGGTCATAAATCCATTAGATCTATATATATTTAGCTAGAAACATCAACTATAGCATCCTATGGCCTTTTGTCCATAGGATGTTCATATAGTCATCATGAAACACCTACATATAGGGCCCTATGGACCTAAGGCAATAGGATGTTTATATATAATCATATCAATACACCTACATATAGCATCCCATGGACCTAAGTCCAAAGGATGTATACAAACTCATTGTGTCCCTAATGCCCATGATGCTATATACCCATCATGAGACAACTACATATAGCACCCTATCGCCCTCAATACAAAACGCCTTGATAAAACATCATATAGACTAAAGTCAATATGATTTATATATAGTCAACCCAAAACACCTACATATAGTGCCCTATGGTCCTAAGTCCATAGAATGTTATAGACCCATCACAAGACAACTACATATAGTTCCGTATGCCCCTTAGACCATAGGATGTGTATGTATGCATTGCGAAACACCTGCAATATATATCATCCAATGGCCCTAAGGCCACACGATATTATATACCCATCATGAGAAAACTATGTATAGTTTCCTATGGCCCTTAGGCCATAGGATGTGCACAGTTGCATCGCAAAACACCTACATATAGCTCTATATTGGCCCTAAGGCCATAGAATGTTATATCCCCATGGTGACATAACTACATATAGTTCCCTATGGCCCTCAGTCCATAGGATGTGTATAGTTGCATCACGAAACACCTACATATAGCATCCTATGGCTCTAATGCCACAGGATGTTAAATACCCATCGTGAGACAACTACAAATAGTGCCCTATGGCCCTCAGGCCATAGGATGTGTACAGTTGCATTGCGAAACACCTACATATAGCATCCTATGGTCCTAAGGCCAGAGGATGTTATATACCCATCATGAGACAACTACATTTAGTGTCCTATGGACCTAAAGCCACAGGATGTTATATACCCATCATGAGACAACTACATATAGTGTCCTATGGCCCTTAGGCCATAGGATGTCTACAGTTGCATCGCAAAACACCAACATATAGCTCTATATTGGCCATAAGGCCATAGAATGTTATATACCCATCGTGAGATAACTACATATAGTTCCCTATGGCCCTCAATCCATAGGATGTGTATAGTTGCATCACGAAACACCTACATATATCATCCTATGGCTCTAAGGCCACAGGATTTTAAATACCCATCGTGAGACAACTACAAATAATGCCCTATGGCCCTCAAGCCATAGGATGTGTACAATTGCATCACGAAACACTTACATATAGCATCCTATGGCCCTAAGGCCACAGGATGTTATATACCCATCATGAGACAACTACATATAGTGTCCCGTGGCCCTTCGGCCATAGGATGTGTATAGATGCATTGCAAAACACCTACATATAGCTCTATATTGGCCATAAGGCCATAGAATGTTATATACCCATGGTGAGATAACTACATGTAGTGCCCTATGGCCCTCGGTCCATAGGATGTGTATAGTTGCATCACGAAACACCTACATATAGCATCCTATGGCTCTAATTCCACAGGATGTTAAATACCTATCGTGAGACAACTACAAATAGATCCCTATGGCCCTCCGGCCATAGGATGTGTACAGTTGCATCGCGAAACACCTACATATAGCATCCTATGGCCCTAAGGCCACATGATGTTATATTCCCATCATGAGACAACTACGTATAGTGTCCTATGGCCCTAAAGCCACAGGATGTTATATACCCATCATGAGACAACTACATATAGTGTCATATGTCCCTTAGGCCATAGGATGTGTACAGTTGCATCCCAAAACACCTACATATAGCTTTATATTGGCCATAAAACCATAGAATGTTATATACCCATTGTGAGATAACTACATATAGTTCCCTATGGCCCTCAGTCCATAGGATGTGTATAGTTGCATCATGAAACACCTACATATAGCATCATATGGCTCTAATGCCACAGGATGTTAAATACCCATCGTGAGACAACTACAAATAGTGCCCTATGGACCTCAGGCCATAGGATGTGTACAGTTTCATCGCGAAACACCTACATATAGCATCCTATGTCCCTATGGCCACATGATGTTATATACCCATCAGGAGACAACTACATATAGTGTCCTATGTCCCTTAGGCCATAGGATGTGTACAATTGCATTGCAAAACACCTACATATAGCTCTATATTGGCCATAAGGCCATAGAATGTTATATACCCATCGTGAGATAACTACATATAGTGCCCTATGGCCCTCAGTCCATAGGATGTGTATAGTTGCATCACGAAACACCTACATATAGCATCCTATGGCTCTAATGCCACACGATGTTAAATACCCATCATGAGACAACTACAAATAGTGCCCTATGGCCCTTAGGCCATAGGATGTGTACAGTTGCATCGTGAAACACCTACATATAGCATCCTATGGCCCTAAGGCCACAGGATGTTATATACCCATCATGAGACAACTACATATAGTGTCCTATGGCCCTTAGGCCATAGGATGTGTACAATTGCATCGCAAAACACCTACATATAGCTCTATATTGGCCATAAGGCCATAGAATGTTATATACCCATTGTGAGATAACTACATATAGTGCCCTTTGGCCCTGAGTCCATAGGATGTGTATAGTTGCATCACGAAACACCTACATATAGAATCCTATGGCCCTAAGGCCACAGGATGTTAAATACCCATCGTGAGACAACTACAAATAGTGCCCTATGGCCCTAAGGCCACAGGATGTATATTTACTCAACACAAAACACCTGCATAAAACATCATATGGACTAAAGGCCATATGATTTATACATACTCAATATGAACCACCTACATATAGCATCATATGGCCCTAAGTCCATAGGATTCTGTATACCCATCATGAAACAACCACATATAGTGCCCTCTGTGTATATAATCATAATGAAGCACCTACATATATACTTACAATAAAATGATTTTGTGATGGTTTTCTTAACAAATATTTATTGAAACCTTCTTGCAGGTATGGATTTTAATCAAGGTGATAGAGTATGCATGTTTGTAGCCACACAAAAGGTTTCCCTTGGGAGTGTCTGTGAGACAAACCCAAATGCATATTTCTCAGGAATGCTTATTGGTGAAGGAAATGTATCGATGTCAGTTGATTTGTGTTTTCAAAAGAAAGCACTTATTCCATTTCCAACAATGGATGCATTGACAGTGGGAGATGCTTTTCACAGTATTGTGAAATGGAGTACTGGGTTGCTACAACATATGGATGAGATACACTACGAAGGGGTTTCTATATCTGAGACTCACAAAGGAATGGGAGCATTCGAGGCACAGTCTGATGGAATGAGCTATAGGGAGGTTTGGAAGGATAAGAGGGTTCAACTTTGGGATGAAAGCAAAACACATGTAGTAGCCGAAGGGGTTGTCATGTATGTGTGTCCATTTGATTCCATGAACTTTTGTGTGCTAGGTGAAGATAACATCGGTATTGGTATTGAAACATCCTATGCTTGTGAGGCTACTATTTCTGCACAATCTGATTTATGCAGCATCAATCTGGTTTGTTGGCCTATCAAGAGAGTGACAACTATGGATGGAAAAGCGTTGTTACAATATGAGGATTTACATGCTAGTGACGCATTACAAGATACATGCATTGAATCATCTCGTTTGGTAGAGCCTATTTCAAAAAAACAAAAATATTGCTTTATGAATAGGAATCCAAAAATGTCTATGAAACCTTCTAAGAGATCCAATCAAGCATCCCTATCATATGTCCAACTTGTTTCAACCATAGATTATTGCTCTATGAGGTGTTGTCAATATGCCAATAGAGATAAGGTCATGGCTATGCGCAACGAATTTTGGGGACAAAGTTTGCAAAATAGAACCAACTATGTGTATGATACAATGTTGACTGCTTGGCGTGAGAACAAGGCAACTCCAAAGATTTGCTATGTATTTTCTTTTAATGGAAATGAGGTCTGTACTAGAGCTTGGTACGAAATTCATGGCATTCCAAAAACTTCATTTTATCGTTCCCGTGAACAGTTTGAAAATGGGGTTCGATGCTCAGTGCATAGTAATGATGGTTTCATAAGAAAAGGAAGAGACCATACAGAAATGGGAAGGGCATTGATGCGCTCTTTTGTAGATGATAACTTAGAGAAAATGCCACATAAGAGTAGAACTATGGAAGATGGTACCATAGAAACCTTGCTTGCAATACCAAACACGTACAAGCAAATAGACATCTTACATGATGTCAATAAAACACTCGAGAGTATGTGTCTCAAGCCAATGTCTAGCACTACATTCATATAGGGTTTGGAATACAGAGTTTGCTAATGTGGCCTTGTCAAAAACAAGCGAGTTCTCAAAATGTGTTGTGTGTAGTCGGATAAAGTCTCAACTAGAGTCAACAAAGGATGATGAGCTGATTTCACATTTGAAGGATGAACGTAAAATTCACATGATGCAACAACAAAGCTGTAGAAATGTGTACTACACCTGGAGTAAGTTCTCGCAAATGCAAAAGGATAAGTACTTATGCATTATACATGATAAAATGGACCAAAAAAAGACAGCAATACCTAGATTGTGAGTGAACTCAAAAGACTATGCGAATGCATATCAACTGCAAGTATCATTAGTAGGTATGATAACACATGGGCATGGGCATGGGATGTATGGTCATTTCTCGTTGAATGGTCTATGGCCTTCAGATCCGAATTCTACAATTGGTTCCCTTGCATTATGCTTACAAAATTTGGAAAGAACAGAAAACCATGGGCTAGGAGATTTATGTCATGATGGTATGCCACATAGCAATGTAACATTGTTCAATGCATTGAATTCAAGGACAGCTTTAGACCACCAAAACAGAATGATGAAAGAGCGTGAGAGGAATGCATCGGCAGCAGTAACACCACCGTTGGCTATTGAAGGATGTAATGGAGAGATTTCTAACTTGCAATCAGCCTCCTCTCAATGTGTTGTGGATACTATGTCCACTCCCGTGTTTCAAAAATTGCATGAGAATCTTCTGCTACAGCTAGATAATTATGCAGGAGAGAAAAAGAATCGATATTTATTTGCATACTTATCCTTGCTAGTAGCAAAAGGTGTTTTCAAAACCGTGCATTTGGGATTCTTAATGGTGGGTCATACACATGAGGACATAGATGCAATGTTTAGCAGGTTCTCAGAGAGATTACGAACACGAATGACCTACACTTTTCCACATTTGATGTAACATTTTCAAAAATGTGAAAGTTCAGCTCCAACACCATTTTTGATGACACAAGTTCCTGACTTTAAATCCTTTGTTAAAGGGTACATGTGTGATGGATAAGATGCTCTTGTTGGACACTCTAAGCCACTTCAATTTCATTTCTTTATGCAAGGTGAAATCCCAGTAATGCAGTACAAAATTCACCCCAAATCACCTGATTGGATGCCGAGGGAGTCAGTAATTGAGTTGTGGAAAAAAGATGATCAAGGGAAACCAAAATTGCCAGTAGGTTATCCAGATGTGGTTCCTATAGCAGACTATGTGAGGGATAGTCCGCTTGTTATTCAAGGGATTAAGACATATCTTGAATTTTGGAAAAGATAGACTCTACTAAAGGGAAAGGAGCACGATTCTACAAAATACATGGAGCCAGTTATTATTTATTGGCAAAAAATAATTAGTGAGCTTGAACAACCAACCAATAAACAACTTGGTGAATATACATCATTTTGGCCAAAGACTACAGGGAGTCATAGAATGCAACAGATAGAGGAAGACACAAATGAGTTTCAAGGATATGAAGAATTGAATGATCACTATGTTGGTCCTCAAAGTGCAAGGCCACAGGAAGCTTTTAGGCCTCAAATTGATGTAAGGAAAGTGGATTTTGTTCTTGTGAGACCCGTAGATCCAAAATATCCGATATGGCTAGGAGTTGCAGAGTCAGATGTTGATGTAGACAGCTCATCTCCTAACTACAAGAAAGTTTTCATTCAATATTGGGCACCAAAACATCGGAAAAAAAATTTCCCACAATCCAAGAACAATATGAGGATTGTTGGAAAAAGAATTGGTGCTGCAATCTTGCTGACCCAAAGCGTTGGGAGTGTGTTGATTCAATTGTGTGGTCATGGACTCCAATGGGTGGAAGACTTGCAGAAGCAATTAAAATCCCATCCAATGTTGTGAAGAAAGCACAAGCAAGCTTAATAGGAGAAATTGACTAGCATTTCATTTTCATATATGGTTTTTCTTGCTATCCGTGTCTATGTATGTTTTATAAAGTATCAATTAACACCAACATAAAAAAAATGGTGTTTCTCAACACCACCATTTTCTTGAGAATCTATCTCTTTGTCTAATGTAACACAAGTCCTCAAGAAAAGTCCCAAAATAATTGAAATTTTCCCAAATCAAATGGGAAATAGGAATCCTTAGGCATTGAAATCAGTCCCAAAGATGTGAAATTTTCCCATTTTATCTAAAAGAGTGTTGTGTATGCATTTGTCTACATTTGGCTCTACTTTAAGATTTTGTGTATTTATAAGCGAATCATTGTCTCTAGTCAATTAAATAAAATGATATGTTAATTAGATACTACCTTAAGTAGAAGTATTAATATAATATTTATGTATTTGTAAATGACCCGTTGTTTAGTCAATTGAAATGAAATAATATGTTAATTGGATATTACCTTGAGTAGAAGTATTAATATTACCACACACACAATGGTGGGGCTATCTACTCATGGTAATATTAGCGCCCACAATAAATATTGAATTTTTTAAAAAAGAAAAACAAACTTCTCTCCTGCGGCGAACACCACCTCTCTTCTTTTTATCACCCAAGTGTGGTGGATTGGTTATGCCATTTTCCTCTTGAATAACAGATCTTGAGTTCAACTCTCCTCGTCGGCTAGATCTTTAAGGTCTCTTGGGATAGTCACCTACGACATTAAAACTCTCTTCTTCTTCTTCTTCTTCTTCTTCTTCTTCTTCTTCTAATAGTGATAAAAGGAATCAGCCCAAACCCTTTAAACCAATGATAAAATACATCATTTAGAACATTTTCTCTCTTGAATGTCATGCGAAAATCACGCATGAGCTAAGAGATATGGTAAAAAAAAAGCTTGCAGAACTCGATGGGCAAACCCACTTAGCTAATTGTAAATATTGATTAAACTCATGAGTTAATCGAGCCACTGATGTATGATTTATGGTTTATTTTGGTGAGTTTATTTCAGTTATTAGATGTCCATAAGCTCATGTGAGGGTATATGGTTAGTCAACCCAAACTGCATAGGCAGATATGAATAAGGTGGATTTCTTTTTGGGTTACCGTTTGTTGTGTGAGTATCATATGGGTAAAGTGATGTGATAGGGTGTTAGTCTATATTATGGATCTCAACTTCATGCATTGTTTTGAGGTAAAACACTTTTGTTTGCTTGGTAGGTATACTCCTGAAAATGGTAAAAAGTTGTTTTTTGCATATGTGTGAAGTTAAGGTTTATGGTCGACCTAAGGTTCGGAGTTGTTTTGCATTACGTTTATGATGGTGGAATGTTATCATATGATGTATGGAATCTTATGGGTTGATGTGGATGCCTCATGTGCATGGGTATGATTGCTTTCCACCTTTCTACGTCAAAACTAGCCCTATATGCTAGAGGGGTGAAGTGCATATATGATGCATCAACTTTGCATGGTTGGATGTTGTCAAAATTGTAATTTTACATGATGTATAGTTGCTCGTCGAACTTATTTTATATATGAAAATCTCATGTCTTAAGAGTCATGTGTGTGGACTCGATTTGACTGCAATGGATATGTCAAACTCCAAGTGTGGGAGTTGTTTCGGTGTGGATATGATTCATGGTTAAGGGCTCAGATCCCTCATGGATTATGGTGGAAGGCGGTGTGGTCTTGGTTTTTTTTTTTGGATATGGTTATGCTGCCAAATTGTTTTTAGCCTTGTTATGTTCTAAACTTATTATGCAGGATTGGTTGTGTCTCACCTGAGTTGGGTGGTTTGCTCACAAGTATCAGGTGATTGGATTATGGTTTATGGTTTTGGATTAGATCATGAAGTGGTTTGGATGGTTTATGGTAAACTTGTAAGGTTAGAGATACTGTATAGTTTAACTGCTTCAAAAAGATTGTTTGTGCATATGGAAGGTGCTATTGTGATTGGACTCACTGGTTATGTTTCTCATGGTAGCATCGCTACAAAACTAGGATCACCTACATCGCTTAGCTTTAGATAAAACGGCCATTGACCTGGGGCTTTGCTGAATCGGGGTGTTGCATAGATCTTCTTCTTTTGTTAAGTTCATCTACATGGTTAGTGCGTCGGGGGTTGAACAACCTACACGGCTAACGCATCGGGGATTTTGCCTTGGCTTTGCCTAAACACCTAATGCTGGCATCAAAGAGGCATTGTGCCTACACTGGTATGGTTGATGTTGATACCCTACCACCTACTAGTACTTGGGATCCTTTCAGAGCTCGGGTGCATGGAGGGAGGCGAAGCGACCTCAACTTAAGCGTGGCTCAGGTAGGTCGGAGGTGTTCTGGATCGCTCAGAGGGAAGTGAAATTCTCTCTATCCGTAGTAGAGTGGAAGTGAATGGGTGGACCGGTCGATTCCTACACAGGGTCCGATGCTCTGCTAGTTATTTTGTCATACTTTTTTTTGATGTTATGGTATACCTAGATTTTTGTCATTGCATTAATACATGGTTGCCTGTTTCATTTAGATGGGGCACTTAAAGATTCTATATTGTCATACTCTCTTCTCTCTGTGAACTCTATTTCACCCTCCACTATACTCTCTCTCCCTCTCTTCCCGCAATGTTGTGTATACATATATTCACCCTCGATAATAATATTTTTTTTTTGAGTACGTTTTTATTCATAGCACCCATTCAGCGCTAGTACTAGTTGCTAGGTGCCTCTGGATGCAGTTTGGCTCCCATGCTTGGTCGGGCGCTGAGAACTCCTCCCCTATGAAAACGCTTGCGCAACTCTGATGTATATTGAAAATTGTATAAAGGTGTAAATTGTATATTTTGTGCATAGACCCCTTGGGAGGGGTATCTCTCACCTGGTGTCTGAGACAATGCGTAAGATTAAGGAAATAGCTTAAAGCCTGATACTAGTCGGGTTAGTTATGCATCATGCACGCATTCTTGCATGATGTCTGGGAAAGGATATTGTAATCATGATGCATCTATGAGTGACATTGATTTGTGACACTTTCCATGCTACGATCACCGTCGAAGAATTAAAGGCACCATTCACGAACAAGCTTGCGATGTTGTGTTAGGTTTGGCGTAGGAACAGGGTCTTCCATAACTCATTTGACGTGAATATGAGAGAGAAAAATGAAACAGACGATAGCTTTGAAATAGGCGATGGCTTTGAGACAGTGTGTAGCAGATTTATGGGAGCGCGGTGGCAGGGCTGTTCCGGCTCTGATACCATGTGGTAATTCTAGAGAGAAGGCCATGGCGGCCATACACAGAGATACATGACTGCATACACAGATAGAGAGAGAGAGAAGACGGCGCAATAGCTGCTTGTATTAGTGGATTGATTGAATACATTTATAAGAGCCCAAAGGGCGTGATCTGGAAGGGTGCAATCATTGAGTTGTGCCCCTTGGCTGTTGGGTGGAGGACAATATAGATGCTGGATTGGGCTTGTACTTCCAACACAACTTTCCTCGTCAGCTAGATCTTTAAGGTCTTTGGGGATAGTCACCTACGACGTTAAAACTCTCTTCTTCTTCTTCTCCTTCTAATAGTGATAAAAGGAATCCTCTTCTAATAGTGTAACTCCTTGGAAGTGACCTATGAGCATTGAGACATACACAAAATAATAGACAAAATGACACATATCCGCAACAAATTAATATCATTGTTCTTAATTCATTTATGCAGCAACTCCTGAGTACTAGTCCTGACCTTGGTAAACTTGACATTGTTGACACATCAGACATAACAACCACACTAGCACTAAAACTTGGGTAAATTTGCCGGCTTTCTTAAAGGCAAGCTCAAAATCTAACGGGGACTTTATATTTTCAGCCGGTTAAAATACTCTAGACCCCGGGTTTTTTCTAACACTGCTTGACACATCAGACATAACAACCACACTAGAGCAGGCCATACCATGGAGCCCAGAACAAATCGAATGATGCTCAAATAGCCTCCCATCAAGGCTGCAGCATTCAATGTTCGCCTCCAGGCAGGAACATACATGACGGCCGTGAGTATTCTACCCAATCGATGTGCATTCCAAGCGCGTAGTTGTATCCAGAACTTGCACGGGCAGTCGCCGCCGCCGTCCAGAAGTCAATGTCGGAGCTAGAAGAGTTCTGCTTTGCTTGGCCGAGCATAGCCTCGAGGGCTAAGCGGAAGAACGGATTGACAGACTCCGGGCTTACAAACTTCACATTTACTGTTCACAATCACATGTTGGACGTGATGGGTTAGCGCCCGTATATTGAATTGATCACTTTCAAGAAAAAAAATGCTGGGAGACTATCTTACAGAAAATCTGAGTGTAAATGGCGTCTCTTAAGCTGTCGAGGGAGAGTAAGTTGGGTGAGAGAATGTTATGGTTGACCCTGAACGACTTGCTGTTCCAGTCGCAATCAGGAATGGCAGCTCGAAGAATATCGTAGCAAGAAGAGTTGCATGCCTTGTAATCGTTGCAGAAGGTAATCGTTGCAGAAGGAAATAAATTGACCTTGCTAATTGTATTGAATAAAGGAAATAAATTTAATCAGTATGAGTCCATGTAATGAGTAAAGTGCAATTTTGCGGGTAAAAGTGGGTGGTGTTATACTAACGATCATGTAATTAGCTGAGCTGCAGCTACCAAAGAAATCAATGAGAAATTGATGAAGACTTGCCATTCCTGTGTTGTGTTGATCCCCATAAGGGAGCTGCCCTGGCAAGGGCAGACCACCTGAAGCGAGGTAGCCTCAGCAGGCGACGTGGTGAGGTTATTGCTGTCGGGCGTCTCAAACAGCATCTGAGTGCCAAATGACAGAGCGTCGTTGGCGTTGTGGCCAGTGCTGATCACGGTCTCCACTCGATAGACAGGCTGGATGCGATAGATCACGACGGCGGCGGCCACAAGGCCAGCCACCGCTGCCAGCAGCACCAAACATCGGATTATGGGGCGGACGATATGCGGCTCGTTAAGCACCTTCCTCTCTTCCCTAATTCAACACAGCATATACAATATCAACTATAGAGAGAGAGAGAGAGAGAGAGAGAGAGAACACTTTTGGAAGTCGTCCATAGCTTTGGCCATTAACGTGCAAAACTTTGGCATGCACGTTTTGGTCATCTGAATTTTTCCAATTTGCTACGTTTGCAAAAATCTGATATGGTTGCTTCTTTGCCGCCTCTTGAAGCACCTTTCAAACATGTTTATGAAGGCTGTATTCTAGGTAAAATGCAGCGTTCTAAGTTTCCAACGGATGGTTCAGTTAGGGTCACATGCAGGTTGCAGCTTGTGCATAGTGATGTTTGTGGGTCCATGCAAACTCTGTCCTTGAGAAATTACCTGTACTTCGTGACTTTGATTGATGATTACTCCAGGCATACATGGGTATTTCCGCTTAAAGCGAAGTTCGAAGTTTTTATGTGCTTCAAACAATTTCTGGTTATGGCTGAAAATGTCTCAAAATGTACTATGGACACCTTCCATTCCGATCGAGGGGGGGAGTATATGTCTCATGAATTTAATGCATTTTTGGCTAGTCGTGCGATAAAACACCAATGTACAGTGCCTTATACACCTCAGCAAAATGGTTTTGCTGAGAGGAAAAACAGGTCACTGACGGAAATGGCACGATGTATGGTCAAAAGTGAAGATTTAGCGCATTCTTTTTGGCTTGAGGCCATCATGTGTGCCACTTATGTACTAAACAGGTGTCCTATGAAAGCTTTGCAGTCTATTACTCCATATGAAGCATGGCATGATAGAAAGCCTTCTATTGAGCACATGCGTGTTTTTGGCTGTTTGCAATATGCTTTGGTGCCACAAGTGCAGCGCAAAAAATTGGATGATAAGGCTATCAAATGTTTTTTCTTTTGTTATAGTGTTGAAAGCAAAGGTTACAGGTTGTATCATCCGCAAACAAAACGTATTCTAGTTTCTCGGGATGTAGTGTTTGTGGAAGATTCTGTTCAGCCCTTGCTGTCATGTACTAGAGATAGTAATGTAAGCTCATAGGACATTTATGACACTTTGTTGCCTCTTTTCAATGGTGGAAATACGAATGTAAGTTCCAATGAGAAAAATGTACAGCCTATGTGGGTTTCTGAAAATATTTTAGATCAGCCTATTACTGATGCAGATGTACATGATGTACTTGATGAGGAAAGGGCTGAAAATGACCAACCTAGAGGTATGGAAAAATGGCTGGTGCACACTTTGTGTGACAGTAAATGGATGCACCTTTGTCTAGTCGTACTCGTTCAGGCTCTCGCCATGCATCTTATGCGTCAGATTGTTATGCTTTGGCTGTGTCTAGCTTACATGATGTTGAGGTGCCTCTGTCTTTTGATGAAGGACATAATTCAGAAGATTGGATGGCTGCCATGCTATCAGAATATGATGCACTTATAGAAAATGACACATGGACTTTATGTGATTTGCCTCCTGGCAAAAAGGCCATTGGTACGAAGTGGGTTTACAAGTTGAAACGCAAGCCGGATGGTGAGATCGATCTCCATAAGGCTCGACTTGTTGCAAAGGGTTATGCCCAACAAAAAGGCATAGATTATGAAGAGACTTTTTCTCCCACTTGTCGTATGACTACTGTGCATTTTCTATGTGCATTGGTAGCTCATTTTGGTTGGGATGTACATCAATCAGACATTGTTACTACTTTCTTGAATGGTGACATGTTTGAGGACTTTTATGTAACGCAGCCTTGCGATTTTGTCATAAAAGGACAAGACGACAAAGTGTGCAGATGTAAGAAGGCTTTGTCAGGTTTGAAGAAATCTCCTCGTGCTTGGTATGAGAAAGCTGACACTCATTTGGTTAAATGAGGATTTCGTAACAGTCCAACAGAAAGCACATTGTATGTAAAGCGTGAGGGTGATGTACTTCTCATTGTGGTTCTTTATGTTGATGATTTGCTGATCACTGGACCAAATGAGAGACAGATTACTGAATTTAAGGCTGATTTGAATGCTACTTTCGAGATGAAAGATTTGGGGCTGTTGCATCATTACTTGGGTATACAGTTTAAGCAGTGTGATGGTGATATTGCCTTGGGTTAGAAAAGTTACATAGAGACATTGCTATGTAAGTTTGGACTTGAGGATTACAAACCTATTGCCACTCCCATGGAAACAGGTTTGAAGTTGATTCTACATGATACTGGCCATCCTGCTGATGTCACCCTTTACAAAACTGTTGTTGGCTGCCTCATTTATGTATGCAACACGAGGCCATATATTCAGTTCGCAGTCTCACAGGTCAGTAGATTTATGCATAGCCTAGGGTCTAAGCATTGGCAGACTGTCAAGAGGATTTTTTACTACCTTAGTGGCACTTTACATCTTGGCTTGTTTTATCCCAAGGGGGGATCATTGCCGCCAGACTTACATGCTTTTTCAGACTCACATTGGGCTGGTTGTTTTGACACGCGAGTGTCCACAAGTGGTTTTTGTTTCATGCTTGGCAGTTTATGTATATCATGGTTGAGCAAGAAGCAACCTACTGTGGCCACTTCGAGTTATGAGGCTGAGTACAGGGCAGTCTTCACAGCTACGGTTGAGTGTGTATGGCTCAGACGCCTTATGGCTGATTTGGGTGTTGGGCAGGACACTGCCAACACTATCTACATTGACAGTCAGAGCACATTGGCATTTGCGAGGAACCCAGTTTTTCATGCTCGCACAAAGCACATTGAGGTGCATTACCACTATGTCAGGGAGAGGCTCTCAGCAGGAGAGATCAGCTTGGCTTATGTGCCAACAGAGAACAACCTTGCAGATCTTTTCACGAAGGCATTGTGTCGTGAGAAGCTTGAAGCTTTCCGCAAAGCTTTGGGCTTATTCCCCTTTGTGGACGGATCATGTCCTCAGGGCATGGCACTTCCCTTTACTCACGTGCTAGATCTCGTTCACTGCATCACTCCAGGGGGGATTTGTTACCATATACATGTGGTAGTGATGTGTGTGAACACACTAGGACCGCCGGGGGATTTTTTCCCTCTTTAGGAGGTTTTTCCCCCCGTGCATTGTATATACGCCCATCATTCTAGGGGTATCTATTTTTCCATTGCACACTAAGTAACACACTCTCTATTGTGTGCCTTGAGCTTCCTTCGTCTTCTCCAAGATGTGTGTGTTTGTCTGCAACCCTAATTCCAACATCTTCATCCCATTTATTTCTTAACCATGGTTTTCTTTCATTGTTCAAGTGACTCCTAGAGGTATATCCATGTTTACATCCCCTAGGGTACCAATCAATGTGGATGCTATGAATGAGGATCAAGAGATGGATATGGATGTGTCGCATTCTTCGTCTCAACTACATGATGATGCTGACGATAATGAGGATGAGACGATGATAACAACCATGAGGACAAAGAAGGAGTTTATGAGAGAGATGCCGATGATGACTCTCTTGGGGATGCCTCGAAAGAGGAATCACGCGATCTCTTTGTTAATTTGGGTGCTATGGATCTAGAGCTAGATGAAGGTGCTTGTAATAATGACCTCATGTATGATGAATTATGATTTCATGTATATCTATTTTTTATATTTTACATGAAATTGATTGTGTATGCATTTGTCTACATTTGGCTCTACTTTAAGATTTTGTGTATTTATAAGCGACTTGTTGTCTCTAGTCAATTAAAATAAAATGATATGTTAAGTAGATACTACCTTAAGTACAAGTATTTAATATAATATTTATGTATTTGTAAACGACCCGTTGTTTAGTCAATTAAAATGAAATAATATGTTAATTGGGTATTACGTTGAGTAGAAGTATTAATATTACCACACACACAATGGTGGGGCTATCTACTCATGGTAATATTAGCGCCACTACAAGAGGTTGTGTGCTCTTGTGACGCTGTTAGCGACGGAAATACACTGGGTTTTTATAACCCCCGGCGTCGCTTATACCGTCGCTACGAGAGCGTCGCTATATGCGTCGCTATATAGCGACGCATATAGCGACGTTTACACAGAAGACTATAGTGATGCTTATAGCGACGCTACAGAGCCATAAATAGCGACGCCCGAGAGAATTTTTTTTTGGTGACAGCGCATTGAATGCCTTGCCACCCATCAACCATATTGTACTTGATTCACTTTTTAAAAAAAGTGCAAAGGTAGATAATAGACCCAAAAGAGTCACCCACAAGACGCATTGTTTGAAAAATTGACAATTGTACACATCATAAGCAAAATGAATTGATTGGCAAATGTAATAATGACAATTGTACAACATCATAGGCATAAAGAATTGATTGGCAAAAGGAACTGCGGTGACAAATGTAATAATATACATGGTTCAAAAAGACGTATAAAATCCGTCTCATGATACATAAGCTATGAGAAACCCTAAACTAATGCTATCTAGCTACGGCTAAACTGACGTCGTCTAGTCAGACGTCTCATCGCGTCCAAGCGGCGTATCTGTCGAATTCTACAAAAAAAGACAATAAGACAGCTTTCAGTAAATATAAACATATAACGACATTTATATAACAATACAAAAAATAAAAAAGAGTAAACCCTAATACTAACCATGCCACCGCGAGAACTGAGAATGTCCATCAGGGCGTTTAAACCCTTCCTGCCTGCGTACTCGCGCTCGTACGGTGTGGGATCACGTCCTGTCATCGACCACTGTCAAAACATACAAAGATTTCATTATGTTAGAACTAAAAAACTCATAAACCCTAAACTATCGAACATGCATAAAGAGCAATGTGAAAACACTTACAAAATCGGCCTCAAATGATGCCCATCCACCGCTCCCCAAGTGGTGCGAGCTCCCTGCCTCTACTCGCGCTCTCGCTGCATCCTTTTGTTGCTTCCACTTGTCGGGATTCTCGCGCGCTGCTTTCTTCGCATTCTTCCAATCTTCTTTGGCCAGCCAATCTGGCCTGTTCCACCCATTCTTGATTGTTTTTTGCACTTCGGAACGCTTGTGTTTGCAGTATTCACGCATTCGAATCTTCATCAGGTCTTCATTGAAGCGCTGATCCCGTGTTGGAACGGGAAACTCATCATGAAGTATGCTGATGACTCTGTTTTTTAAATCACTTGGTACTTCACTCCATTTGTTTAGTATGTAGTGTCTAAACAGCTGAGAGCAAAGACCACGCATGTGCGAAATCACCTTCTTGCCATCATCATCCATGATGATGCCGCCGCTGATGTCGACGGAGTAAGGCAAGCCCTCTGGCTGGTGACGCGTGAACCTGGGTGTCCCGACAGGGGTCTCTAGCGGCGTGTCGATGGGGGTACGGACGTCAGGTGTCTCCACCGGCGTCTGGGCCCTGAAGCGAGGAGTGTCGAGTGGGGTGGCTCCTGGCGGAGTAGGTAGAGGTGTGTAGCTTCTAGGAACAGTCAGCCGTGCAAAACCTGGAGTAGATGGCGATGCTGTGGCTGGTGTGGGGGCGGGCAAAGAAGGGGAGGGTAAAGAGCCTCGTCGAACACGAGGCGGTGTGGAGGCATCGGTGGCGGAATCCCCACAACAACCGCCACCGCCACCACTAGAGCGCCGGTGTCTAGACGAGTGTGAAGCTCATCTCGTCGACGCCGAAGCTTCGGAGCGCGCCGAATGCTCCGAAAGAGAGGGAGATGCGGATGGAGTAGGAACGCGCGATGATGCGCCAGAGCGATGACGCTCCACGTATCACTGTCTCTGCTGCGGTGACAAAGAAGAAAGAAACTCCTCATCATCCATACCTGCATTAAACACACGAATATTTAAACTTAATATTGAATGAATAGAGTAGACAATGACGCAAAGACCATTAAATACAATGACGCAATGAATCGAGTGATAGAAGAGGCAAGTCGAAAACTCAGAATTTTCAATCAAAAGATGTGAGCACGAGTAGAAAAGAGCGTTATACACCATGGAAGGTACTTAGAGAGCCAGAGGTTTTACAACACGGAGAAAAATTGTTCAAATACAATATTTGTGGCTTTAAGAGATCTCTCTCTCATCCTCGCATAACTCAACATAACTTCCTATATCTATATAGAGCTCTCCATTTAAACACATATCCTCTGTTTCATTTTGTAGCTCCTCTGCATGCACCTCATATAGAGTAGTAGCATCTTGATGCTCGTCTGGCACCACTGCAGCGGCTTCTGATTGAGCATCTTCTCTGATCTCCTCCATTGATGTCGTTGTGATTGGCACATGGTAGCCTTCATACGTCCTTGCACTACGAGGGGCTACCTCTATGACGTACCACCAGTTTGATGTAGACTTTGTAGGATGAAATATTACCTTCCAGAGCCACATAACTTACATGAGAGCTTTCAAGCACATAACTTGTAAAAGGGGGATGTTAACTATTTACATACTTACTTGTTCACAATGCTCGGGTAGTACGAAAGTGTCGCTTAGGTCAGTCCATTTCTTAGTAGAATCCACCTCAAGAAAACCAGACTCTCCTCTACGCACAGTAGCGTTGCGACCCTCCATGATTATCTTGAACCATTGCACGTCGAACAAGTCGACAAAAAATCCTCTGTAATCGATCCTCAAAATCTCTTGCAGCGTGCCGAAGTAAGTGAGTTCCGCCACCACAGGATCTGCATCAAAGGAACGTCTTCGACTAGACTGTTCAAATTTTGCCATGATTCCACAATCTTGAGTAAAACGCTTTTTGTCGATTCGTTCCACCCTAAAATGTCGACCTTTACACCATGCTGCTGTGTATGACTTATACTACAACGAACAAAGATTATGAGTGGCTGTTCAAACGTTTATAAATAAAGTCACTTGCTAGTCGTACATTGCAAACTTACCTTGGTCGCGCAACCCCGAGAGTACTCCCACTCTTCTTCACTCACTTCGTCACCGCATTGTTGTGCGCTTTTCAATTGGTTGTGCAACCATCTTAAGCTCATGAAGGTTGGTAGGCTCTCCATAACCGCTGGATAGTGCATCGGTGGTCGTCTTCCCCGTCTCCACTCGATTCGTGCCCTTTGTCGCTCTTGCTTTGCATCCTCATATTGTGAAATCCACTTTTGCATCACTGGATTGTGAAGCATGCAAAATCGGTTGATTTTAGCCTCTAGATCTTCCGTCATCTTCTTCTCAAAACCGAGATTGCACATGACAATCCCAGATATGCGCTCATCATCTATGGTTCGCCATAGCGTGTCCCGGGATTTATCAAATCCGTCTAGCCACTCTCCAATGTACACTAGGGACTCTGATACCAACCAACCTTCTGCCATGCTACCCTCCGGACGTGCCTTTTGACGCACATATCCCTTAAGCGTTTTCATGAAACGCTCTAAGAAGAACATCCATCTGGAATGAACTGTGCCAGCTATTTCCACCTCATCAACTATGTGAACAAGAAGATGCACCTGAATGGTTAGCATTGTAGTAGGAAAATGTTTCTCAAACATGCACACAAGCTCCGCAGCATTTAGTTTGGCGAATGGTATGGAGTCTACGTTGATCTCCTTTTGTGAGATCCATTGCACCAGCTTTGCAAGTTTGTAGATTGTGTTACGGATGTCGAGAGACAAACATCCCTCAATGGCAACCGGTAAAATAAACTGTAAAGTATGTGCAGCAATGATATTAAAGTCCACATTTTATGCAATGATATTAAAGTCCACTATGAACGTACCTGACACGTTTTATGCCAATCGTGTGACTTCAAACCGGTAAGCTTTCCTTCTTTAGTAAAACACGTTCGGAGCGAGTGCATTACGCCAGTGGGGGTCCGCAAAGATCGAATGGTCTCTTTTACTTTGCGTTCTTGGGCTCCTGTGAAAATCCATGGTGCTTTAGGGAGTTTTATCGATCCATCAGACGCTGTTTGCAGCCAATATTGCTCCATACGATCCACATTTCTAAGGTCAACTCTGGCTCCCAAAGTATCTTTCTTGCCGGTCAAATGGTCCCATAGTAGATTACCCACATTCTTGAATATGTGCATTGGATTGAGCAAGTGATTGATCATGAGTCGGGGCCAGTATGGTAACTCGTACCATAGAGATAGTCTCTTCATCCCTGGAGGCAATCCGTCATCGCACATCTCCTTCTGCTCTAACCATGCTTGTGCAGACATCCTTGGTGGCTCTCTTCCCAAAAAGCCGTCGCGTAACACATGATTCTCTGGAAGATACGCTTGATGACCTTCGTAGATTTGCTTCTTCGGTGAGGGTGCCCTACGTGCATTCAGTCTAGGTCCACATGTGACACATGCTCTGTATCCGCTTGTTTGAAGCCCTGCATGTATACACATGATAATAGATCAACTATGGGAAAAAACAAGATTTACAGTGTCTGAGTGAGGAGTGTCAATAGATCACCTGAGCATTCTGTTAGCCCGGGATAGTCATGCATGGTCCACATTAGAATGCGTCTGATCAAAGCATTCCGTCGTCCTGTGTGTCGGCTCATATCCACCACCTCTATGCCAATCCACAATTGTTGTAGCTCTTCCAATAGTGGACGAAGATACACATCCATATTCCCCACTTTATATCGCCCTGGCACAATCAAGCTTAGCCATAGGTGCCCCTTCTTCGTAGTCAACCACGGGGGAATGTTGTAGTTGACGATGACAACGGGCCATACACTATAAGATGTTGATCTTTGACCAAATGGATTTACGCCATCCAAATGGATTTACACCAAATGGATCTACACAACATAAAAATATGATACAGTCGTGTAAAAATCTATCAGATCATTATACATTTAGAGTTCTATTAAAGTAAACTAATTGTAATAGATCACCTGAAAAGCGCTGTGACGCTAGTGTCACTCCATCCAAACCTTGCCTGCATGTTGAGAAGAACCAGGAGTGCTTTCAATCTAGACATACGTGCTCCATTATACAATGGCGTATTGGCTTCACTTTTCATATCATCATAGATAAGCCTTTCTGAATCCATGATCATCTTGATCATTTCATCAATCTCGGGCTCAAACATTGCCTCGTTGGGAATGTGCTCTGCATGATCATCCCCCGAGCTGTCAGAGGCTACATCTTGTGGCCTCACATATGCTGCTTGACCAAAGCGCCTGCGAACACATCTATTGGGTTGCAAGATTGCTGCTTGTTGGCCAGCGTCAGAGTCCGCGACGAGTTATAATTGGCAACAACTCGATCTATAATAGATGGATCGAACTCGCCAAATTCGCGAAGGTGGTGCAAAGAAACATGTCTTGTCCGTCGCACAGCATGCTTGCATTGATTACAAGGACATAAGACCCTCGTTGAGAGATAGGTGTTTCGGTTGGACGGTCCCACATCCTCATCGCTACTCATAATGAGGATAAAAAACTTATAACCTGGACAACAAATATAATATTCTATTGGCATTCTTCGGCTTATCTCTCTCTCTCTCTCTCTCTCTCTCTCTCTCTCTCTCTCTCTCTCTCTCTTTACCTCACATTCTCTAGTCATGTCCAATCCCCGCACACCTCGGTCTAGAGGTGCACGGAGATCAGAACCACCGGGTTATAATCTCGTCTTTATTGGTCAATACCTATATTTGTGGGTACAAGAAATCTACACACCCACGTCTACATGATACTGCATGTAGTGGACAAAACCCCTTTGCCTCTTCTCTAGCTGTAGCACTTCACTTCATCTTAACATCTTTTCACAGTAGATCTTTTCACTGTTCGTCTAACTCTAAACCCTAAACCGTAAGTAATTCTTGCGTGGACTCGATCTAACGTAAATAAGCGTAAATCTAAATAAACGTAAATCTAACTAAAAATAAAGCTAAATCTAATTTAACGTAAGTCTAATGACTAGAGGTTGTCTAGATGGTCATTGTGTCGGGGATGTAGTGACTCTTGCCGCCCTGAAGATCCACCTTCTTCCCTATCTTCTGAATACATTTCACCAGTACTTTTGGATCGACGGAGCCCACCATGAGTGAAGGCAGCAATACCCTATATTCCATTGAGGGCTTTCTTCACCCGCTTCATGCAGGCCTCGCAGTCTATGGAGACCTAAATCTAATCTAATATAACGTAAATCTAAATCTAGCTTTAATAAACGTAAATCTAGTTAAAAATAAACCTAAATCTAATTTAATGTAAGTCTACATATAACCTAATCTTTAACGTCTTTTAAGATAGTTTCCTACGACGTTATAACTCTCTTCTTCTTGTGTGTGTGTGCATGTGTGGATGTTTGTGCCAATAAAAAGAGATAAATGGTATAACCTTTCTATCACCCATGCCAAGTATGATAGATTGATTATGCCATTTCCCTCTTGAGTAATAGGTCTTGAGTTCAACTCCTCGTCGGCTAGATCTTTAGGTCTTTTAATTTTAATTAGTTTCCTACGACGTTAAATTAGTTTCTCTCTCTTTCTCTCTCAATGTGTGTGTATTTTTTTGGATCGTATGCATGTTTTCTCTCTCTTTTTCTCTCTCAATGTGTGCGTTTTTTGTTTATGCATGTTCTCTCTCTCTTTTCCTCTCTCAATGCGTGCGTTTTTTGTTTATGCATGCTCTCTCTCTCTTTTTCTCTCTCAATTGTGTGTGCATTCTTTGTTTATGTATGTGTGTGTGCGTTTTTGTTTTTGTTTGTACTCTCTCTCTCTCTCTCTCTCAAAAACACTATGTGTGTGTGTGTATGTGTGTGTGTGAGAGAGAGAGAGAGAGGGAGAGAGAAAGAGAGGAACGGAACATGAGAATGAGGAGAGGGAAGGAGCATACCTGGCTCTCCTTCCTCTCCTCGTGTGTGTGTGTGTGTGTGTGGAGAAGAAAAAGAGAGAGAGAGAGAGAGAGAGAGAGAGAGAGAGAGAGAGAGAGTGAGGGAGAGCGTTACCTGCTCCTTGCTTGAGGGCGCCGAAAAACTCAGATCTGAGATCTGAGTTTTTGGACGCGCTCGGTTATTTTTTTACCCCAGCCGGCGTCGCTATGAGCGTCGCTATAAGCGTCGCTAATATGAAGAGCCTCTTGTAGTGCGCCCACAATAAAAATTGAATTTTTAAAAAAAGAAAAACAAACTTCTCGCCTGCGGCGAACACCACCTCTCTTCTTTTTATCACCTAAGTGTGGTGGATTGTTTATGCCATTTCCCTCTTGAATAACATTTCAACTCTCCTCGTCGGCTAGATCTTTAAGGTCTCTTGGGATAGTCACCTACGACGTTAAAACTCTCTTCTTCTTCTTCTTCTAATAGTGATAAAAGGAATCAGCCCAAACCCTTTAAACCAGTGATAAAATACATCATTTAGAACATTTTATCTCTTGGGTGTCATGTGGAAATCACGCACGAGCTAAGAGATATGGTAAAAAAACAGTTTGCTGCCCACTGCACGGTTAAAATTTAGGAGCCCAAGCTCCTTGCAGAACCACTATATTGATTAACTCGATGGGAAAACCCACTTAGCTAATTGTAAAGATTGGTTAAACTTGTTGATAAATGTATTAAGGTCTCCGTTATCACCTTGGGTATGCGAGTTATTAATCATTCGATGATCGGTTTTACCTACGCGTGTAGGGGTGCTACCTAGGGGGAGTACCATATGACATCGTGAGTTAACCGAGACGCTTATGTATGATTTATAGTTTATTTGGGTGAGTTTCTTTCAGTTATTAGATGTCCATAAACTCATGTGAGGGTATATGGTTAGTCAACCCGAACTGCATAGGCAGATATGAATAAGGTGGCTTTCTTTTTGGGTTACTGTTTGTTGTGTAAGTATCATATGGGTAAAGTGATGTGATAGGGTGTTAGTCTATATTACGGATGTGAGCGTGATGCATTGGTTTGAGGTAAAATACTTTCGTTTGCCTATTATGTATGCTCCTGAAAATGATAAAAAGTTATTTTTCGCATGTGTGAAGTTATGGTTTATGGTCGACCTAAGGGTCGGAATTGTTTTGCATTACATTTTTGGTGGTGGAATGTTATCATATGATGTATGGAATCTTATGGGTTGATGTGGATGCCTCATGTGCATGGGTATGATTTCTTTCCACCTTTCTACATCAAAACTAGCCCTATATGCTAGAGGGGTGAAGTGCAGATCTGATGCATAAACCTTGCATGGTTGGATGTTGTCAAAATTGGAATTTTACATGATGTATAGTTGCTGTTTCGACAAGCTTCTCATATAACCCTTCCCAAGTAGCTTCCTTTAAACAAAATTGATGTTCAATCCTTAAATATTACCACTCAAATGAGTGTGCAAGTTCAAAGTTCTGCAACTTCAATGACTGGTGGCGTGTCGAAGGATGTGCCTAGATGCGCCACCTTGCCGGGGTCAGGTTCCAAGCTTGCTTCAAAGAATACAAAGAAATTTAACAGCAGGTCAGGGGTGGTCACACACCCTTGAGAAGGTCAAGGGTCAAAAAAGTTCAAATTTTTTAGGCCGCCAAAGTGTGTAGAGGCTGCAACCTCAGCGATTGCGGCTGATCAAACACCCCACAGGAAGGCAAACCCGCGAGAGGTCTCGCTGTGATGTCGTCTAGGTTGCGGCCCTATGATGTGAACGTCATGGCTCGACCTCGCACTCCGTTCAAGACTACCCTTGCGGCGTTTGGTGGTAATCGAGAACCCGCCTCCCCTTGCCTCAAGAGGCTCTGCACACAAAAATTGACCCTCCTTCATCTTCATGCCCGCCTAGCAAAAACTGAATTCCACGGCTCCCTTACATGTACATGCAAAAAGTAGAAGACCATGCCCTTGCCTGGCTAAGCTCATTGAGTAGTTCATCTATGTCAAACTCAGTATTTTCAGGCGCACGAGATGGGCCTAGAGGCCCTTACTATGAAGCACTGGCCTGATCTAGTAGTGGACCGTAGAGTTCTGCATACTGTTGCAGCTTGGCTTGGGTCTCTGATAGCTCTATCTCAAGCTCAAGGATTTTTCCGTGCAAAATATGAGGTGTCTCTCCTTGACTTGCAAGACCTTGCCCTTGGCTTGCCAATGTAAGGAGTGTGTTTGATTCTTCGGAAAGTAGAACTATGGTACATTTGCGTGGAGGCATTGGATTATTGGCATGACTTGTAGCCACTTTTTCTGCAATTCAACCATACCCAACGCCAAAGTTGTTGGGGCGGTCTGACCAATCCACGCATCTCCCAAGGATGTCGTGAACATAACATTGTTGTATAAAGTAGAGTGCCATTTGATTGTTGTTTGTCTCAACTCTCTCTCGATGTATGAATCTTGGTAGGAACACTCATGCGAGTCCTTTGTGCTGCAAATTTGATAGATTTACAGGCGCTGATTCCTTGGCATTGCCGTTGATTCAAAATAAATGTTGACGTACAAAGTGGCTTGGACATAGTTTCTTGCACTCCTTAAGGGTAAGAGGTTCGCCTTGCAACAAGGACTCAATCTCTTCGATCCGTGCAATAGGTTCGAGATCTTCCCTTGACCATCACGGTCTCTCTCCTCTTTGTAGATGGCCTGTGCTTTGCCGTGGTTAAGTTCTTCTTCCATATCTGTCAATCAAGCGAACATGTCATCATGAGGAAGATTTTTTGTAACGTTAAGATGTTATCACTTTCAAATCTTCAAAGAAATAGATAGGATATCTTAATCTTGCATTAATAAAGAGATATAATATTTATCATCATGTCATTAGAAAGAGATAATATAATTTGATCAATTATATAATTTAGAAGCGCAACTAGAAAGACCATAAACAATTCACCACTTCAATGATCACTTGGTTGTAGACCAGAAATTGTTACAATGTCATAGCCCACTCTATGGGCATCGTTTAGACATAGGAAAGATCAAAAGTGTTAGATCGAGCTAAGGGATTAGTTGCTTGCCACTCTCAAGGTGAGTAAGTACATTGCCTAAAAAATCCCTTTTGTTTTTCTCTTGTGGCACTTCCATGCACTTCAAGAGCCGTTTACAAGTATGGCACATGGAGTACATATCCATGGCTTTATTCTAGGGAGGGGGATTAGTAGATATGAATTCTAGGGTAGCCCATGGAAAATCTCTCTCGCTCTGATTTCTAGTTTCTATTGAAAAGTTGCGGAGAGGAGAAAAGCATGCCGTTTTGGGGGTCTTTGTACATGACCCCCAATCCACAATGCCTGCATAGACCCCCTTCTGTCCAAAGTGAAGCATTCGCAGGAGTGAAGATCATTGTGAAGATACTCGTGCGCATGTAGATACTTTAAGGTTTGAAGAAGAGAGTTTAAGGTTTAGGGTTTAACTTTGTGTTTGTGTGTGCGTTTTTGCAGGTTCCAGGACGTTTACAACTTCTTTTATTACTCAAATAGGATGAATGTGAGTGCTCAAACCTCTAAATGCATATTAAATTTATTTGTATATTAATAAAAGAAAATTTCATGCTTTAAACTTTCAATGCTTTAAAAGAAATTATGGTTTGTGATGTGAAATTTCATTTTGAATTATGAAAAAAAATTGTTTTGGTTTATGAAAAAATCTTGTTTTGAAGAAATTTCGATTACGTTGTAGGTTAAGTTTAGGTTAGGTTATCTTATACGTTGGGTTAGGTTAATTTAAGCTACAATAGGTTAGGTTATCTTATACATTAGGCTAGGTTAAATTAAGCTACGTTAGGTTAGGTTAGGTTAAGCTATGTTAGGTTAGGTTAGGTAAGGTTAGGTTATCTTATATGTTAGGTTAGGTTAAGTTAATCTACGTAAGGTTAATCTATGTTAGGTTAGGTTAGGTTAAGCTACGTTAATCGGCAATACGGAAAGCCATAGAGCTTACCCATAGTGCATATTAAAAACAACACAATGGAGATCCGTTCATCAATACGGAAGCCATAATTCTTGCCCACAACGCATATGCATTGTGGGAAAGCTCTATGGATTTTTGTATTGCCAACAACTCGCCTTTGTGTTGTTTATATGTCTGCGAGCGGTTTTTAAGTCCTAAAATAGCTAAGTGGCCCTGAAAATAACACAATGGTGAGACGTTTGGCAATACGACAAGCCATAGAGCTTTCCCCCACAATGCATATGCATTGTGGGCAAGCTCTATGGCTTGACGTATTATCAAACGGATCGCCATTGTGTTCTCTATATGTCTGTAAGCGCTTTTCAAATCCTAAAATAGCTAAGCGGCCCTAAAAAACAACACAATGGCAAGCCTTTTGGCAATACGGCAAGCCATAGATCTTGCTTATAATGCATATGCATTGTGAGCAATCTTTATGGCTTGCCCTATTGCCAATCTCCATTGTGTTTTGTATATGTATGTGAGAAATTTTCAAGCGCTAAAATTTCCTCGTGTCCCTAAAAACAACACAATGGCGATCCGTTTTGGCAATACGACAAGCCATAAAGCTTGCCCACAAGGCATATGAATTGAAGGCAAGACCTATGGCTGGCCATATTGCCAACAACTTACCATTGTGTTGTTTTTATTTCCACAAGCGGTTTTCAAGCAATAGACCGAGGTCCTAATCTCCGTGCACCTCTAGACTGAGGTGTGCGGTGATCGGGCCTAGCTAGAGAATGTGAGGTTGTTAGAGCTAGCACCAAATAGTAAAAAAAATGCAATGAGAATTTAAAACTGTCCATAGTCTTCAAGAACGATAATATATAGTCATTGACCAATAAAGACGAGATTATTACCCTGTGGTCCTAATCTTCGTGTACCTCTAGACAGAGGTGTATAGGGATCGGGCCTGGCTAGAGAATGTGAGGTTGTTAGAGCTAGCAACAAATAGTTGAAGAAACGCAATCGGTCTTCAAAAGTGCATGTAGACTTCAAGAACTTAATATTTAATCATTGACCAATAAAGTCGAGATTATTACCCTGTGGTCCTAATCTCCGTGCACCTCTAGACCGAGGTGTGCGGGGATTGGGCCTGGCTAGAGAATGTGAGGTTGTCATGTATTGTCATGTACTTAGTAGTGTGTATTTATAAAAATTAGAGTGTTTTAATTATTTGTTGCATCATTGATAGATAAAGTGTGGACAATAGGATGGTGTGTCGTTGTGCGCAGTGCAAGCATCAGATCTTTCAAAAATGAAAAATCTATGACTAACACATATGCAATCACGGTCTCTTTCCGATAGAGCAACTACAAGACCTGTTTTATTGATCTCATGGTCTCCCGGGGAGGTCACCTAGTAAAAATGTAACCTATCACGTGAGTTCAACAAAAGGGTATTTAAGTTTCTCGAAACTTACATAAATATATATACAGAAGGGCATTATTTTCTCAAATTTGAAAGAACTTATAGATTTTAAAAGAAAAGGGTACATTATATTCCTAACAAAATTCACAGGTAAGGGGTTTTACAAACATGTCTTGAACGCACATGATATGGTAGTTTTACACATAGTGAACCCCCGAGCATGGTCTAGAGATTGAAGGTCAAACTACGCAAGTAGATATTGCTCCAACTTCATCCTAGAGAAGACGATTCTCAAACAAGAAGCCATCAACTGAGTCCTCCCAACTAATACCTGATGCGGAATTACAAGAAGTAGAGATGGAGCATATGTTAGACGCGTTCTTTGACATGGATTCCAACATAGAAGGTGACAACATTGAACCTAGTACTGTGGACCAACCTCAACCATCCCATTCATATCGACGGCATGATAGCAATGATAAAGAGGGCAAGATGATGCAAAGTCTTGCACGCATGCCACTCTACACTGGTGCAAAAATCTCAGTTCTCCGTACCGCGTTGGCAATGCTTAATTTGTAGTCTACGATTGGTTTGACACCTCAATCAGACCACATAGATTTTTAGGTAAATACATTGTATCCTAAGCATGATAAAGTGAAAATTACAGTTCATATAAAGTGATCAAAGGGCTCACTTGATCATGTAACGACAGGTTGCTCAATGAGAAAATTTTGCTAGAAGGGAATCACATGCCCCCTACCCGTCCAGCTGCTAAAACGCTTTTCACTAATTTGGGCTTGGATTATCACAAAATACATGCATGTCCTAATGATTGTATACTTTTTTGCAATGAGTATGAAAACTTGGGACAGTGTCCCAATGGTGGATTGAACAGGTATAGGGAGGACACACAAGGAAAATGTATCCCTGCAAAGGTCCTTTGACACTTTCCTATCGTTCCAAGAATAAAGAGCATGTTCAGGTGAAAGTCCATAGCCACTTTTATGATATGGCACTCAAATACTAGATCGACAAACGATGTGATGTGGGTACCTGCTGACTCTCGTGCATGGAAGCACATAGAGGAAAGTTAGCCTACATTTAAGAACGAGCCTTGATGTATCCACTTTGGTCTGGCAATGGACGTATCGGATCTTTGGTGCATCAAATCTCATAGAGGATGAGAGACTAACTAATGATTTTTGCTAGGAACTCTTTTATTAGTCTATATTACACTTTAGATTCATTCATTTGTGTACCAGCTTCGTTGATTTGTTATTTGTATTGATTAAGCATTTCTTATGTAAACTAACGTATTTTGTGGGTGTTGTTCATGTATGATTAGCCATGGCCGATGAGGATAAGCCATACTCTCCTAGTTTTAGTTTTTTTGCACTCCGGCCGGCATGTCACCCGAGCAGATGGGCTCGTTTTTGTCTCAGTTCACACCAGAGCAGATCGTGATGGCAAAGCACCTTTGGGCAGCAGGTCCCTCTAGACCTACTATGGCCAACCCTACGTCCAAGACTACTATGGTCCCTACACCGAGAGGCCCCACACCTCAGTCTAATGTGCCCCCTACGCTTAGGACTCGTGTGCCCCCTACACCGATGGGTGGTTCATCCTCAAGACGAGGTAGGCTTCGTTCTGGAGGTGGTGGTTGCTGTGGTAGCGGTTCTATCCATGCGTACACACCACTAGGAGAGCGTCCACCACTCTCTTCAGTAGATAGTTCACCGATTGGCACACCACGTACACCTTGGGGATCACACGAGCATGATGTTGGAGCTATATATGGCTCACTCTACTGAACTTGGTCTCACCTATATATTTGTATCTTTTCCTCAATATGAATCAGTCTTTGGGAGCATATATTCACATTTAAGATTCAAAATTGCTACAAATTTTATTTTTGAGCGTTGATTCTTGTTAACTATGGTTGTTTTGTGTTAAGAATAATATGATTAGTTTTATGTGGCGTTTATTTCTAATCAATCTAATCATTGATTACGTTTTCTTGTTGATGACACCCTGAACTTCATCTCAAATTTTCTTGCTGTTCTGCTCAAAATTTGGAGAAACGGAAAAATTGTTCTTCTCCTCGAGCTCTTCGATTTGAGTTGTAGGTTTGCGTCAATCGGAGTTCGCAGCAGAAAGTTATGCTGTTTTTACTGCAATTGAGCTTGACGCAGCTTTCTTCATCCTACTTCTTCGTGAAGCGTCCGCGATCGTTTTTCTTATTTTGGCGTTAAATTTTTTGAGAAGATTTAGCTTTTTGCTATTCGTATTGTGGCCGTCAATCTTGCGTCTCACGCCACTCTATTTTGAGGACTCGTTTATTATTAACTTCTCCTTTACCCTGCCTTTTTTGGGTGACATCTCTCACATCTTTGGACGTTCCTTGAGCATCCTTCTTATGTTTATCGTTGATAGAACGCAGTACTCATATCTCTCTCATCCTCAATTTTGGCCTTCACCATATATGGTGTGCAAATTCTGCGATCTTATCTTCTACGTCTTCTCGCAACAAGATATGGCTATGAATATTCTTGTCAACGGCTTTCCTTCTGGCCAGCGTTCTGTTCCTCCTTTCCAAGGTCAAGGATTTCCAGGATAGAAAGCAAAGATGTTGTTAATTCTTGAAGGCGATGAACTCTCTGATTTTGTTCTTGGAAATCGTGTTTGTCCGCCTCAACCTGTTGATACGGATAATGATAATGTGCTTATCACTGAAGGACCTATATTTGAAGATTGGAATGTTGCCTATACAGATTGGCAACGACGTGATAAAGCAGCTCGTCGGTATATTCTTTCTGCTGTTACTGATTCCCTTTTGCTTGATATGTATGAACTGCCTACTTCCCACGACATATGGAAGTACCTTATTGCAAACTTTCAGAAGAAACCTGTTACAGAAATACTTTATTTGAGAGGATTGCTTAACAAGTTACAATATGAAGTTGGTACTGCCATGACGGGACATATTGAATCCTTCAAATCTATTATTAATCAACTTGGTGCTCTCGGTGATCGTGTTCCACAAAAGCAACTGATTACACTTCTCCTTGATACAGTGAAGGAACATTCTTATGATAACATTGTTACTATTCTCTCTAATAAAGATGGTCTTGATTTCGACCAAGCTTGGACTCTCAACGTCAAGAATGTCGGAATGCTGTTCACGATACAGCTATGATTTCACAAGAGGAGACCGAGTCACAACAGAATGAACATGCTTTTTATGCTCGAAGGCGTCCATTTCAACGAGGAAACCACAGAGGTGTCCGTCGCGGTAATATTTTCTCTCGTCTCAAATTTCCTAATAAGCAATGTTCTTACTGCAACAGAAATGGCCATACTGAAGATGATTGTTGGGCACGTCAATATGATGAAGAACACAATATTACCAGAAAACAACCACATTTATCTAGAGACTCTTCTTCTTCTTCTTGTGAATATTGTGGACGATCTAATCATCCCACTCATATGTGCAATAAGTGTCGATTCGACACAGATCAGAATAGAGCATATGCTACTGAACATCAAATCAACATTGTACCAGAAACAAGCTGCGTCCTATGTTCAGTTGCTCCAAACAGAATACTTCATGTACGTGATGGATCACTTTTTATTGTCGATTCTGGTGCTACAGGAAATATGAAATATCAGTCTAAGTGGCTCCATAACTATCTTCCACCGCCAGTTTAACGTGTTGTTTATCTTGATGATGATACTACTTGTCAAGTAAAGGGTATTGGAGACTTATATCTTGGTACCTTATCTTCTTCCACTCGAATTTTGCGAGGAGTATTACATGTACCAGATCTTCAACGTAATCTTCTTTCAGTTGCTAGACTTGTTGATCTTGGTCTGTTTGTTGGATTTGATCATACCAAATGCCGAATTGAGAAAGATGGACAGACTATAGCCACTGCTCCTCGAAACGGTAATTTGTTTGAACTCTCTCTCAACGATGCTGTAGCAAATATTGTCACTACTCCAGGTGATCATGATTGCAAAGTATGGCATCACCGTTTTGTTCATGCTCATTTTTCAAAACTCCTTGATCTTCAACGTCGTGATCTTGTTCATGGCATGGATCTTAAAGCCCATCCCCATATGGGAATTTGTGAATTTTTTGCTCTTGGGAAACACAATTGTAAACCCTTTCCTCTTTCAAATACTACTCAGTCTCATGACATATTGCATCTTATTCATACTGATATATGTGGACCTCTACCTTCTTCGAGATCACAATATCGCTACTTCATTACTTTCATTGATGATTTCTCAAGGTATACGACTGTATTTCTACTTAGACAAAAATCTGAAGCCTTATCTATTTTCAAACAATTCCACAAGGCTGCGGAACTTCAAACTGGTCGTCGCCTTAAGAAGCTTCATAGTGACAATGGAGGAGAATATGTTTCTTGAGAGTTTGTGAGTTACTGTGCTGACAGTGGAATTCATCATGAACACACTATTCCATATTCACCTCAACAGAACGGTGTTGCTGAACGAAAGAATCGCACTATTCTCAATTCTGTAAGATGTATGCTGATTCATTCTGTCTTATCTCGTGTTTTCTGGACTGAAGCTACTTTGACATCAACATTTATTCAGAATCATCTTCCTACTACTGCACCCTCTCGTAAGATACCCATCACAGCATGGACAGGTGGCATTCCTTCTGTATCACATTTTTGAACCTTTGGGTGTATTGCTTATATTCATGTTCCCAAAGAAACACGAACAAAGCTTGATGCTCTTGGTCTTAAAGTTATTTTTATTGGATATTCTGACACTTCCAAAGGCTACAAATTCTATGACCCTTCCTCCAAGAAAGTAATTGTGAATCGTGATGCTACTTTTAACGAACAGCTTATGGGAGGCTCATGGTCCATGGATGATTCTGATGATACTAAATCATTGCTTTATGATTTTCCATTTCCTTCAGAAGATGAAACTCTTCCTATAGAGAAACTTTCCTCTTCACAACCATCCATTCCAAATGTTGCCAATGATGATATTTATATTTTTGTTGATCTGCCTATTGATTTTGAACATGGCTCATGTCATGTTTATGATGACGATATTGCTGATAATGCTTTTTCTACTTCTGAAGATCCCGTTACTTATGATGAAGCTATCTCTTCACCACAAAAGGATCAATGGCAAGAGGCTATGGAAGCAGAGTATGATTCTCTTATCTCTAAAGGTACATGGATACTAATTGAATTACCTCCTGGGCGTACAACTATTAAATGTAAGTGGGTGTATAAGGCAAAAGTAAAAGCAGATGGATCTTTTGACAAGTTCAAGGCGCATTTAGTTGCAAAAGGTTACTCCCAAGTAGCTGGTGTTGATTATCAAGAGACTTTTTCACCACTTGTTCGCATTACAAGTGTTCGAGTTTTATTGGCATTTGCTGTTCAATTTGATTTAGAAGCTCATCAAATGGATGTGCGAACTGATTTTCTTAATGGTGACTTGGAAGAGGAAATTTATATGGAACAACCAGAAGGGTTTGTTATTCCAGGTAAAGAAGACCTTGTTGCTGAACTCCATAAAGCACTATATGGTCTCAAACAAGCTTCGCGAGCCTGGTATACAAAATTTGATCTTTTTCTCACCTCTAAAGGATTCATCTCTTGCTCGCGAGACCCCAACTTATACATAAAACGCCAAGGTAGCGGTCTTGTGATTCTTGCTCTTTATGTGGATGATACCATCCTTGTTTCCAATGATTTGGGATTTCTTCAGCAAGTGAAAAAGTTATTGTCTTTCTGCATTTGATATGGTGGATCTTGGAGAGATTCACTCTTTTCTTGGCATTCAAATCCAACGGAACCGTACAAAAGGTATTGTATTCCTTCGACATTCAAAGTTTATTGCAGATACTATTCAAAAATTTGGTATGGAATCTGCACATTCACCCAACACACCTTGTCTTGCAAGCTCTACGAAGAACACTTCTGACAATGGTGGTCAACTTGTCACAAATCAACCTTATGCTCACTTGATTGGATGTCTTCAGTTTGTTGGCATGAACACTCGTCCTGATGTTCTGTTTGTTGCTAATTATCTTGGAAAACATCTTGCATGTCCTTCTCTTAAGCATTGGTCTGCTGCAAAGCGTGTATTGAAATACTTGAAAGGCACTACAGATTTTGGTTTAGTCTATTGACGACAACTCACATCGAATTCTATGCAATTTCTCTCTATTTTGGGTTACACAGATGCAAACTGGGAAAGCTCACATTTATCTATGCGATCTACTAGTGGAAATATCTTCTTTATAATTGGTTGTCTTGTTTCTTGGACCAGCAAGAAACAACATTGTGTTGCAGTTTCTACGACTGAGTCAGAATATGTTGCAACATCACTTGCAGCTCGTGAGTTGATTTGGCTTCGACAAATGCTGGTTGATATTGGTCACTCTCCTCTATCTAGCACACCCTTGCGGTGTGACAACCAAAGTGCTATTAGTCTTGCAAAAGACTATGTTCAACATAATAAGTCAAAGCACATTGCTGTCCATTATCATTATGTCAGGTATGAAGTACGCAAAGGAACCATTATGGTTGAACACTGTCCAAGTGACCAAATGATTGCAGACATTTTGACTAAAGGCCTCAATGAGTCACGTTTCATCCTCTTGCGCTCGGAGCTTGGAGTTGCTTCAGCCTCACTCTTTCTAGATTAGCTTCTTTGCTATTGTAATAGCTTTGTACATATGACATTGTAATCTTTTAGGTACCATGTACTATGCACACTCCACATTTGCACATTGTGATATCTAAGTCACTTGAAGATTTGTACATAGATGCACAATTCACTTTCACATCATCACCGCTGGTTCATATTTTCACATTGTATAGGGGCTTCGGTTTTCCCTTGAACTCCCCAAGGGTTTTTTCATCCAAATTTGGAGACCTTTGTTTGAGTGGGGGTGTTGGAGCTATATATGGCTCACTCTACTGAGCTTGGTCTCACCTATATATTTGTATCTTGTTCTCAATATGAATCAGTCTTTGGGAGCGTATATGGTGTGTCTCTTGTCTAGTCTCTCTCTCTTTCTCTCTACATCTCAACACATGATCTAGCAAGGTGTACAAGAGCAAGGATGGGGCTGTTGTGGCGGATAGGGTCGGAAAAGCCATGCGATAGAGGATTCGACAGCTCTGTATGATTCAATTTTCTCACTCTATGTTGGAGGTTTGGCATAACCTCAATGTTGAAAGAAAGAATTACATCGTCGAGGCTATTCACAGAGAGTACAGGCTGGCATAGGGGTACGATCCAGTCTCGGACCCCTGGATTTTGAGTGTGGAGAAGTCCACAATGTCACGCCGTCGGTCAGAGGCGAGAGACGGCATTCCCAAGCCGGTATGGTTGGATGCAGAGGAGTGGGCAGGGATTTCACGAGAGACACAAGACAATCCTCATAGATTTCAGCAGGAGAGAGATGCAATTGGAGCACGTTTAGAGTCTGCTGAAGCATCACATCTTGGGAGTGGAGGCTACGATACGCTTCGACATGAGTTTGTAAGTATTATTCGTATGTTTTCAATTCTAGAATATATATATATTATTTGAAGATTTATTTAATGATTAAACCATAATTTTGCAAGAAGTTACCCTGAAGCGTCTTCCGACACGCCAAGAGGAGAAGTATGGGCTTGTGGCCCTTTTGACCTAGCTGCAGGAGGAGGGACAGGACGTTGACTGGGAGGCATTACCATGAGGGTCTTCTCACTCAGTGATTGTTTGCATATGTACAGTTTTGTAGTGCTTATGTTTATCATTTATGGTTATGTTTATGGTATGGCAATCATGTGATGGTTATGGTTGTGCAATGACGGTATGGTTGTTATGGTTATGGTACGACAACCAAGTTATGGTAATGGTTATGGTATGGAAAACAGGTTATGTTTATGGTTTTGCAGTTTTCGACTCATGTTTTAATTATGGTTATAAAATATTTATGCCTTAATGCCATGATCAAGCTTTTGATTTTGTGGTTATGTTTTCCTTACAAATTTGCTAATTTCCATACACTTGCTCTTTAGCGTCACCTTGTAGGTGGAGTGCGGTTGCTTATGCACTCTTCGTTTGGGCAGAGAGGGTTGTTTTTTTTTGTGTAGTACATGCAGGATCAGTTCCCAGTCGTCTCTGCCCAAAAAAATTTACAGGTTTGGTCGTCGGTACAGAGTACAGTAGAAGCCTCGGTAGAAGCACCGGAATATGCAATAGTATTATCGATGGTTATTTCATTGTGTATTTCGACACTCATTTCATCGTTTATTCCGACGCTTAATATACCGGTACTTATACCAACGTTACGATACTGGCGTCTCTTCCAAGCCTATTTCAACGCTTTTTAGTTTTAAAACTAACTTTATTTTGTCGGTATTTGCATCGATTTTTGTGCACCGTGTTGTAGTGAAACTATGGCAATCTGAAGCTTTGTCTGTCTCAACAATCTCCTGAAGCTCTAGAACTGCTTTCAATTGAAACCGGCGACGATTTCTTATATAAGATATTTTTCAATCGAAAGATTTTCTAATTGAAAGCTTTTTCAATCAAAAATAAATAAAACAGCAATATGATGATTGTACGAGATTTCAACATATAATGGCATTTTATATGTATAATTATTTCGGTACAAGCGTATAAATTCAACGCAACGATACCAGTGAAATGCCCCTGGAATGAGCCTCCCAACCTCCCTTTAAATATCCCCCTAGGTCTCATTCCGTATCCACACTCGCAACCCGCCCCTCGGGCCTGGTCCTTGACCACCGGGCATTGCCCTTGGCATGGCACGCTTTCCATTCAACATCCACTTTATGAACAATCTGCTCTTTAAGTGCATCTTCTTTATCTTTAGAGAGCTAGACCATTGGCACTTCTTCCTCATCTCTGATTGGCACATGGAATTGAAAACTTTATGTCTGCTCTTCAGTTGGTTGTGTTTCTATTTTTTCAAAGGAGATTGATGGTATCTCTAGATTTAGCTGCTCAGATGTACCTGCCTCCTCCTGAGTTTCCACATTCCCTTCACTCAACAACTGATTGGATTTTTAAAATTCTTCTATCTCTTTAAGCAACTGCTCTTCCCTTTGCATGCGCATTAGGGTGAGGTCCCTTCTTTGTTCTTGTTCTAGCTTTAGCTCAAGTTCCAATTCTTTGTTTTTTCTTTCTAAAGTTTTGTAAACTTTATCAGTCCCCTTGAGTGAAGCTACTGCTGGATTTTCCCTTATTTGCTTTAGAAATGCCTCTTGGTCTTTGATTCTCGGCTTTCAATATTACAAAGAAGCATTTTCTACATTCAACTGTACATGGAGCTTTTGTATTGACTAAGTAGTGCCCATAAGTTCATTTGTCACTTCAATGAGCTGTTGCTCCTTACTTTTACAGGCATCCGATAACTGTGTGAGGAGTTTTCCTAACTCTTCCATCTCCTTTTCTTGCTTTTCCTTGACGTTTTGGTGTTGTTCTGCTTTGTTCTTGAGCTCTTTGATTTTTCCTTTAAGATTTTCAATGATCTTCATTCTGTCTTCAAGCTCGCATTGGAGCGCATCAATCACTTGCTCAAGTTCTTGAGCTTTAGCACTGTGGCTAAGAGCTGCCGTTCACATTTTCTTAGTCATCAGCTGCATCTTCTTTGCATATTCATTGACTTGAGTGATAAATTTATCCGTTGATTCCCACTCTTCAAATTCTGCTTGAGGCTCTTTGGAAGGTCCAACCTCATCTTTGGTTGTTTCTGGTGGTTGTTCTTGATCGGCTTCCTTCTCTTTCTTTAACCCATCTCCTTTTACTTCCCTAATTTCATCTAATTGGTTAGTTGATGAAGAGTTTGGACTAGGAAGAAGCTGATCCCCTTGTTCGGTATTGGGTTGTGGTTGGTCTTGGAGACATCACCTCCCGTTCGTGCTGTGTTTCAGTTGGTTTCCCAACTTCTGCTTGCTGTGGTTGTTGAGCAGTTGACACTTCTCTCGCTTTTCTTTGAGGTTCAACTAATACCTCTTATATCTTCAGGGCTTCAACTTTCGCATTCATCCTTTCTAGCATGTCTTTAGGATCTTCTTGGATCTTCTTTGGTTCTAGGACCCTTAACTTCCCTTGGATTCCATAGATCTAAAGTCTGTCCTGCAGATTGTCGACTTCGTTCATAAGATTCCTTTTCTCTTTCAAACCTTCCTTTTTTTTGTTGAGGCTCTTCTTGATGGGCGGCTACTGCCTTTCTTTGTATTTCTTCCCTTACTGCCCTTTTTAATTCATTATCAAAACTTTCTTCACTCCTATGGGCTGCAAGTGAGCTTTCAGCTGACTCTTCATCGGACTCATAATTCCCTTTCTTGTTTGATCTTATGGCTCCAGGAGAGGGATGAGCATTCTCTGTGATTATCCATGTGTGCTTATCTTGGGTTGGCTTCTACATCACTATATAGGTGTATGGAGAGCAAGGTGTCATAGGGTTTTCGAGGGTCACCTAGAGCCACCGTCGATGATTGTTTGGGCTATTTGGCCGTAGGAGTTGACTATTTGGGATATTTGGCAGTAGGAGTTGACTATTTGGGCTATTTGGTAGGATTTGATTGCGAGGGCTAGCTGCTACGACAATGAAGGAGAAGGCACAAAAGATGAGGGACGAGGGCAATGAAGAAATTGCAAGGAAGTTGTAAGATGAACTAGAGCATCAACGCAAGGATTCCCAAGGTGCACAATAATGAGCAAAGCTACAGTGGGGCTTTGAGTGAGAGAGAGAGATAATCTGATGTGTCCAGATATGGAGAAGAGAAAGAAGATGTGACATGATCGTCAATAGCCATGGGAACAAAAATCCTGACCACCTCCCCCTCCTTCAACAAAGAGGAAGTACAGGTTTATGCTATGGGACTTGTGCTCTTCATGAGATATGCAAATATCGGAAGGACACCAATCCCATCATCCTAAAGGCACCCTCCTCTTGTGAAGTCCACGAGATAATAGGCTAGGTTGTAAAAACTACCACAGGAGTGGTGTTGGAGCTATATAGAGAGTCCACACTTATGCTATATATAGCAAGGAGTCCCCACTATATATGTGTACTCAGTGTGTGCTCTATACACACTTTGGGGTTGGCAGTTATGGAGTTCTCTCTCTCTTCTCCTTCGTCTCTATTTGTCTACCTACGCTCTCTCCCTCCGTATCAACATGGTATCAGAGCAGGCCGATAAATTTATTTATTTTTTTACCCTCTTTTGATTTGATTTATTATACGCTTTATAATTGTATTGATTATAATATCTACGACTGGCTTTCTATCTTCACTCTACGCAAGCTTTTTAAAGTCTACAGCTTGATGTGAGAAGAAGAACATGATTGATATTTACATCAACGGTCTGTGTCCGCTTGATATGTGTAAATGTTATACCAACGCTATATAGTGCTTTCGGGAGTTTTCAGTAGCAAGCATAATAAACAGAACTTTGCAGAAGCAGCTAGTAGAACCAGGCCGTGATGACCATAAACGCTAAAGCAGACAACAAAGAAGTAGTGCTATTTTGTTTTCCTTTGAAACATTGCGTGTAATAAACTTGAAGAGGCGAGATGCTGAGAGCAGGCAGCAGTGAGTGTATGCCTGAGGCCGAAGCATGCATCTTTTAAATATGTTTTCTTATCTTTAACTCGGTTTGTTTGGTCTGCCTGAGGGAGGCACAAAAGCTCTACGAGCTTGGAATTCAGAGCAAGCCTTGATTGGTAATCCCTCATGCTTGTTCGTGCAGAGAAAAGCCAGCCGGAGATGTAGGTAGATCTCGTGCGAGATTGGTTTTCCCTAAGACCAGGGTCAGCGAAGGCTATAAGGCCTTGATTGGTAAGGCAGCCTCTTGGTGCTGTCTGCTTTTGTCCATGCACTCTAGTGAATGATTCAACATCTCGTTATTTTGAGTAATGCCGACCAGTGATAAAAATAACCAGCGCTGCTTTTTGGATGTATCGACTGCCGAAGCTGGCGCGTCACCTGTCTTTGTGTCGAGCCTACTTTTAAAGTTAGAGTAACAATAAATCTTGCTATTATTATCAATAATAAAAGCATTGCGTACAGATACGGTAGATAGAAACGACTTGAGTTGCATGACTACTGACATAAAAGGCTTTTCTTGCGTCTATGTAGCTGTAAATTGTGCAAAGAATCTTCCTTGGCTATCAATGTTGTGGCAAGGTTTAAGAACACGGAAGCATGTCGCTTTTGTGAGCGACTCTCCCAACATAATTTTTCCTTCCTCGTCACTAGGGCCTTGTAGCCACCTCGACCTTGCCATATTGAGATTGTATGCTTGGACATCAGAACTTGTAGCTATAAAACACGTTGCAATATTTTGTCATAAATATTTCACGTAATTTTATGATTGTCTTATGGGATCGTATACTAACGTGTGTGATGGTTTTCATGTGAATCATTGATGTAGAGATGACAAGATTTACCAAGCCATTATCTACTGACTAATCATTGTCTTGAGGTTTTGTAGATTTTGCACAAAACTAGTGTCTCTGATGCCATGGCACGTAAAGCCATGATGATTGCTATTTCAAAGTTATTCTGAGCGTCTCCAATGCCATGGTGAATATTGTAATGCCATGGTATGTAAAGCCATGATGATGACAACTGTCAACTATTGAGATCTTGGGGGCCCCAATCATGGTATATAAAGCCATGATGATGAATACTATTTTCTAGTCTTTATTTGATTTGAAGAGAAACATCTCTATTGCCATGGTATGTAAAGCCATGATGATTGCTATTTCGAAGTTTTTCTCAACGTCTCTAATGCCGTGGTGAATACCGTGAAGCCATGGTACGTAAATCCATGATGATGTTTACTATTTTACAACTTTTATTTGATTTGAACAAAACGTCTCTGATGCCATGGTACATAAAACCATGATTGCTATTTCAAAGCTTTTCTGAGCGTCTCTTATGCCATGGTAAATACCGTGATGCCATGGTACGTAAAGCCATGATGATGCCATGGTGAATATCATGATGCCATGGTACGTAAAGCCATGATGATGACAACTGCCAGCTGTCGAGATCTTGGGGCCCCCAATATGTTCATTACATCTCGGATTTGTATATATGTGTGCACATGTGATTACATTGATATTACATTTGTTTCTATGTCATTTGCACATGTGATTGCATCAACATTATGTTGTTTGTATGTCGTCTCCAGAGCGGCATCGCGAACCGTCTCTAAGGACAATGTGATATGATTATTTCTAACCTTCACATTTTCATATGTTTCTTGAGTTGGTATTGATTACAGGATGAAAATCACATTAAGCAGCATATTCAAGGGATTAAAGACGCTAAAGCTGCTCTATCATTTGCAGCACAAGAATGATATAGCTCCTGCAATTAAAACTTTTAAATTGTTTCCATTAGAATTTTTATGAGCTTTCATGGCAATTGTTGTATATTATGGAGTGATGTAGCTCCTCGGGAACATATTTTGTAAACTTGAAAATTTATTAATACAACAGTGCATGTATATGGTGCTGTGGGTTTTTCCCTTGCACCCCTAAGGGTTTTTTCATCCATAGTTAGGGACTCCTGTTTGAGTGGGGGTGTTGGAGCTATATAGAGAGTCCACACTTATGCTATATATAGCAAGGAGTCCCCACTATATATGTGTACTCAGTGTATACTCTACATACACTTTGGGGATTGCAGATCTGGAGTCGTCTCGCCCTCCCTCTCTCTCACTCTTGTCTTGGTCGTTCTTGTCAACAAGTGGAGGATGTGACATTGGAGGTACTGCGAGATGCAACAAAGGATTTCACAACCTCACTTTTCCAATATGGAGTTATTTGTCAGATACATACAAAATGTGTTGCCTTAAAGCTAGCAGACTTATCCCTTGCTATATGAGATTGTGTTCTAAGAATTTTCCACGCAAGAGTGAAGCCCTATTTTGTAATCATCATGACCATAATGAAATACAAATTTTTGTATCCTGTCATATTGTCTCGCAACCATCTTTTGCAATTTGCAATGTGTTTCTTTTTTTTAGTTTAAGTGATCTAAGTGAGAGAGTTAGCAATATAGTGTAGCTTGATTTTCATATTGGAAGTTTTTCAGTATGAAATTTGTAAATATTATTTACAAGTGTTTGGTAGGGTATTTGGATCACATTCTCAAAGTTTGGTGATTCATGATTTTGACTTTCTCGCTCCTCATCTTACTAGATGCATACCTTGTGGGAAATTTTTTAGTAGGATAGATATAGAATTAGAAGAAGTTTTGTATGTAGCAAATGTAGTCCTCAAGATGTGGAATAGCTTTGATTGAGTGGTTATATGAAGATTCAGTGCTATGCATGACCGTTCGAGGCGTGTAAGTTAGGCACTTATAAGAAATAGGATGTTTTTTATTCTCTCTCTATCAACTCATGAAAGAATCTAGATTTTTTGCCAAACGGAGTCGAATTAGGCAAACACTCAAATCACATGAGTTTTAGATGTCGAGAAGGAGAATAAAACATTGTCTCACAAACATTTGTGAAATCTTGACCCTTTTATAGATACAAAGGCAAGAAGAAAGGTCAATTTTTTGACACTTAAAAAAAAAAAAAACTTTAGTGTGGCTCTTTATAAGGGGCAGAGAAGGACCATGGGTGTGTATTGCTGACCATCCATTAGGAAAAAAATGGACTCTCCATGGGCCTTGTAAGAATCCCTAATTTAAAGGAAGCCTGCCAAGATTAAGGGGGACAAAGGCTTTGAATGGGGCTATTTTGGTAGGGTCTCCTCCACCTTTGACCCCTAAAAAGGTAGGGGGAAGGAGGGGGGGTTAACCATTTAAAAAGTAGGGAAGGGGGGGGGGTAAACCGTTTGAAAAGTAGGGGGGTAGGGGGTCTTCTTTCTCTACCTTTTTGGCTAGCTTGTAAGTGGCCTCTTAACTCTCCCATGCCACCTAAGCAAATCCGTGGGTCAAAGAGGTTTAAAAAATGACTTTTTTCAAAAACTTTCAAAAAACTCTATTCCCCCCTAAAAAGCACCCCCAACATATACACATAATAAAAAAAAGTTTTTTAAGTTAAATTACTCAAAATTCAACATTTTTTGACTCCCTCCAAACTTTTAGAAAATTCCCCCCAAAATTGAAAACTCTCTCTCCTAATCTAAGCTCCTCTCCTACACCCATCCCCCTTGCACGTGCACCTGCTGTTGTACCTACGCACTCATCTCTCCATCCTTCAAGCTCCATCTCTCCATCCTACAATGCCTCTAGACGACGTGACCAATGTCCCAACAAGCTCTTCACGCGGTAGGTCTCCAGGGCTTTTCCTACGCCTACCTCAAGAGTATGTTCCGACAAAGAAAACATGCTTGGGTACATTACCTTCAGCCAACGAACGCCGCGCTCAAGGGGAGAAGAATGTGGATCTCTGGACAGACGGATGCTTGTATCCAAAGGATCCTTCTCTCAATGTTCATGTGTCTTTTACAAACATTCCATCACTGTTGCAATACGTTGGAAATGGAGAGCAAGGTTTGTTGGGCTACTGCAAGAGACCCAACAAACACGAGATTGCGCGGTCGGAGATCTACTTGCGTCATTGGCAGTTGCTCAATGGGAGTTTCCACAATCTTCAAGCTCAGATGCAAACAGCTACTAGTGCGCTTGAGGAGGCAAAGAGCACCATCACAACCAAGGAAAATGTAATTAAAAAGCTTGAGGATACTCTTTCACACATGAAGAGTACTGCCATGGGAGGTAGGGTGAGGAAACGAGAGTTGTCCGAAATTCAGACTCTTGCACCACGTGGAGGTGCAAGAAAACGAAGGGTGACGGCTATTAGGTAACATGTTCTATCCCTCATGTTGTTTAAGTTTAATACGGCTCATCATTGTTGTTTTGGGAAATAGGAACTTCGTCCAAGAAACGTGCGGCAGCAAGAATGCGTCAGCTAGGGCTACTTTACTTCGTTCTTGTTTCAACAAAGAGGATTTTATTGGGATGCTTGATGCTCCGGAGGAAAAACACTTGAAAGACGCAATCACTAAGAGAGTTCTTAGAGATTTTTCTAATATTGTCACTGATCTAGATGTTCAGGATATTTGTGATGGTGTTGGGATTAGTACCAAGGGCTATCAAGCAATACATCAAGTGTTAAAAGATGCATTAAGAAGTCGAGGAGTCACGGAAAACCTATTCCCACTTCCTCACAGAGTGAAGATTGCCAAGAAGGTTTCAAATGAAGATGTTGTTCACCGATTAGGGGACTACTTGTATATGGAAGACACGATGCCTCTTCAGGCGCTCCGTAGCAAATCACAAGGAAGGAAGGGCCGCGGGAAGGGAAGCGGTGCTGTTTCTAACAATGTGTTGCAGACCAAAGGGTTTGTTTACACCAAATTCAACAATATCTTTGTGGACTTGATACGATTGCAGCAGTCCATGGCTGTTTTCTACAATTTGAGTGATGCAGGTTAGTTTAGAGTTGCCTACATGCTCTATGATGTGTCATAACATGCATTCTGAGGCTTTATGTTGTTGGCAGTTCTTGAAGGCAAGCTTGTGTTCGTGTTGAAGTTGGATGAGTGTGTAATTGTTAAAGGGAGAAAGTTGGAGAGAATGAGCATCACGCTTATGAATGAAACCCTATCTTATGCCAAGCAATCTTGCAGTTCGAGTGAAGCGACAAAGCCCTCTTTTAGTGTGCAATCAGAGAAGGATATATGGTGGATTGGTGCAATTGAAGTTCCGAAAGAGACACATGAAGTCCTTGCATGGATTTTCAGTAGAATCCCATGGGTCATAGAGGTCATTAAAGCTCAAATAAACGGTGAGAAGCTCATGGTTCCAGGACGTGGGGAGTTTGATGTTGAATGGCATTTAGGTGGTGATCTAAAGACCATAAAGTGCATGCTTGGATGCAAACAAGGTGAAAATTCTTTACTTCCCTATCTATTCTGTACGAAAGGGCACAAGACAAGTCGAGCAACTCAAGTGGAAGGTCAAGACGATGATATTGATGACCATATAAATAGGGAGTGACAAAGTTCAGTTCTTTCATGTGATATGCTGCAGGTGCCCAATAGGGATAGCAAAGATCCTGGGTGGAACCCCATAATTCCCTTCTCCCTCAACAATGTTCACTTTTGCACATTGCATGCGTTTATGCGAATATTTGATAGGATCTTAAAGCATCACATTGATTATGCTTTCACAATGAAGCCCCTTCAACCGTCAAAAGACTCCTTGCAGGGGGTGGAGACGCTCCTTAATGAGATTGGATGTCACCGATCAAGGGTGAACATTGTAGCAGAGACTTGTAGGGAGAAGACATATGAGGTGGAACATAAGGTTTCCATGAATGGAGCCAAAGCACGTCGATTTTTCAAGAAGATATCAAAGTCTCCAATGCAGGTATCCAAGGCAAGTGTCGATCTAGCAAGTGAGAAGCGGTGGGAGTTGTGGAAAGATTTGTGTTCATGCACGACGGACAAAGATCCCAATGTGGAGGTTGCTAACCAACTCAAGCTAGTATGGTCATCCTTTCAAAAGGTTGTGCAATTGATGAATCTTTCAAGCACCACCGTTGAGCAGTGAGAGGAGTTCAAGAAGGTGCTTTATGAATTCACAAAGGCCGCTAAGGACGGATGGTCTGAAAGCAAGATTACACACTACATGGTTTGTTTTAACGGACTTAATACATATGAAATGTTTGAAAATGTAAGTTTTCTACTCGCTTATCTCCTTTTTGGTTGTTTTAGCACATTCTCTATGCGCATGGTGCATACTTCATGGACCGCTATGGTTCGCTTGATATATGGAGTACACAAGGCATGGAGAAGTCCCACTATCGAGCAAAAGGAGTCTACTTCAAGAATACTCGGCATGGTGGTGGTAGTTCACACTCCAACTACCTCCAAGAGATGTTTAATTGGTTTTAGGCACACCTTTGGGAGAACTCGTACTATTGAGAAAGCAAGAGAATCGATGTTAGCAAAGCAGTTACTCAACGCTTCCCGTACTGCAGCATCCGAGCAGTGGAAACGCTCGCGAGCGTCCCTCGGCCACGAAGCTTGGTGTGCAACTAAATATCGAAAAGGCAGCGTTTGGGCGTCGCGTCAGCCGTCCGCATGATCCTGGTTTAGTTGTTCAATTCAATTGCTTTATTTGAGTTTCACTCAATTGGCCGCATAGTGTGAAAGGGCCCAAATCTCAAAAAAACCTATTTAAAGGTTGAAGGGGCTCATTTTGTCATCTTCCCTACTAGGTGCAACCATGGCACGAACAAAACAAACGGCTAGGATTGCATATCCAGAGGGGCGGGATGGCAACTGACTCAAAGGTACAGCAACAGAAGCTGGAACTTCACAAGCTCAAGGTGAAGTCCACACAGAAGAAGCTGGAGCTTCAAATCAGCATGGCCAGTCCTCTACAGCAACAAAAGAGAGACGGAAGCATCGTCTTGTTGTCTATTCATTGGACTCCAACGATTCTGATGGCAACAGGTAGGATGAGAGCAACCAGGGCAAAGAAACAAACAGCCAAAAGCAGCCGTCAGAAGGCTCCGAAGAGACACAAACGGATGAAGATGCCCCATGGGTTGGCGTCCAAATACAAACTTATCAGGCTCACATGTCTATTGGAGGTAAGACACTTCCTAAAGGGAGTGGACCTACACCATCACATCCGGTCGATAGTGAAGAGCACGAATCAGATGGAGAGTGGGTGGAATCCGATTATGAGGTGTTGGAAGTGCCTGTGCAGAAAAAAAAGATAAAGAGCATTGTCTACAAGAAGAGGAAGCAAGCTGCCCCGACTCGTGCCAAAATTGCACCTCCACGTCGACCTCAGAAGGTACGAAAGCGCAGCCGTGCTTTTGCAGAGATTCGACACTATCAAAAGAGCACCGAGCTCTTGATTCGGAGGGCCCCTTTTGCAAGGCTATGCAGGGAGGTTTTGCAATTGTACAACACTCAGTTTCGGATGGGCGCCGTGGCCATAGAGGCAGTCTAAGAGGCAGCAGAGAAATGTATTACTGGCATATTGGAGGATTCTAACCTCTGTGCCATCCATGCAAAGCGTGTAACCATTATGCCCAAGGATATGCAGCTTGCTCGCCGTTTGCGCCATGAGGAGTAGCTTGTAATTAGGCATCAACCTTTTTGTATTTAGGGAACTCCAAGATTGGGAAGAATTTGAATACAAGCGTCTTTTGATTCTATATCCCACTCTGTGCATTGTATTGGGAAGAATTTGAATATAAGCGTCTTTTATTGTATACCCCAGTGCGCAATGTATTGTTTTAATTCTGCACCATGCAATGTAGCAGTGGTTCAAGTTTTGTCTACCTTCTATTGTATGTATGTAGCCATTAGCTTGTTATTGTGAAAAATTGCCTACATTTAGCACCTTGGCTAAGTGGGGCATGCACTTCCTGATGTATCCATGCTATGTGACTCACTATTGCATGGCAAAAACATCTACAAAGTGTTCAAAATGGCTTGGAATGCCCCCAAGTTGGCTGCCACGTACAAGGGCGCGCATTTGGGGCTTCCAGAGGCCTATGGATGGACATAATGCGCGCCCTTGTGGCAGCCTCTCCTAGTGCTTTTCTGACACTCTCCAGTGGTTTCCAGACAATTTTGACAAGCAATAAGTATGTTTTGTTTGCTTCAATGCTTCAATTAGCATAGATGCTGCTGGAATTCATCCCCACTTAGTCCATGTCATGAGTCCTAAACTCCAGAAAGGGCTTAGATATTGCCACAAAGTTTACTCTTGTGGTTTGTTAATACAACTTTAGGTATCTGGGGCAAGATGGGCTTAAGGTTACCTGGGTATCCATGTCTTCCTGTTTTGCAGCTGGGTATTATTGTCTTCTCACTCTGTTTTGTAATTGGATATGCTCCTATTCTCCAAGAAGGGTTTAGATATTGCCACAGTTTTGTGGTTTGTTAATACATCTTTAGGTATCGGGGGCAAGATGGTCTTTAGGTTACCTGGGAATCCATGTGTTTCTCTTTTGCAACTGGGTATTAATGCCTTGAAACTCTGTTTTGTACTTGGGTATGCTCTTAGATGTGTCCAAATTCATCTGCCACAAGGGCGCACATTTGCACACTTCATCTGCTGATGGAAAGCCCTAATGCGCGCCCTTGTGGCAGCATTGTTTAGGCACTTCCAAGCCCTTTACTAGGCACATACATAACTTTGGAAGCCTAGAAATAACAAAGTATACATTTTTTAAATTTTAATGCCTGCCAAACCCTTTAGTAGTCATAGAAAAAATTATGGTGCTTCTCATACACAATGGAAGCCCAACATATAAGAAATTCAAAACCTTGCAAGAAAGAGAGCCATAGATAGCAAAAAGTAGTTTCATTAAAGAAATCAATGCTTTACATGATATCCGGCTTTTGCTTTAGGATCTTTCTAATTACAATTTTCTGGCGCTTGGCCTTTTGGGGTGGCTCCCTGTTAAGTAAAGTGGTTGTGATTTCTTGGGTGTCATTAACCCCTACAGCTTGGTTCATGCCGACATGGGCAATAAGGCGCCCGCGAAAGTTTACACCGAAAGTGGATATTGCAAAATCTTTCTTTACAATCACTACAAGGTTGACCGTTTGGGCAAGTGTTGTTAAACACAATGCCTTGGAGAGTGAACGAAGAGCAAAAATGTTGTAGCAACCATTGGGAGAGTAGTCGGCATGGACAAACACCAGGACACCAGTGGGAAGTGTGCCGAGGTAGTGAGCAAGTGCCGCTTGAGGTCCGAACGGCATCCTCCTCCCCCCTGACCGTTGCGCCCAGGCGTCAACCTCCAGAACATCCTGCAGAACATAGGTTTTCTGAGATATGGCACAAAATTATGATATAACATTAACAAAATCATTTGTAACAATCAAATGTAAGTGAGCATCTATACCTCTTGTCTACGATCCTCCTCATCGGCATCCGGGTGCAAGTAAAGATCCACGCTTGACTTCCCCTTTGGATCAAGCAAAACAGGTGTTGCAGCAGGTGGTGGTGAATCCACTCTTGCGCGTTTAGCCAAACACATGGCTTGCACAGCCACAAACTCCTCCTCAGAGACCTTGGCCTGCTCGGCCGCTGCCACCTCGGCTTGTGCGATCGCCACTGTGTCCGCCAAAGTATTCCCCATGGGCAGTAGGAGATCATCGTCATGGGAGGTGGTGGTATCAAGCTCAAACTTTCCATGGGCATCGAGGATGACAAAACATTCATCCATGCGAAGCTCAAAGGATTTCTCCAGATCGTGCATAAACACAAACTCCTCCCCTCCCACCACAATGGAGGAGAAGCACGTAATCTCTACCTCAGGGATGGCATCCCGAGTGGTGGTTCCTTCTGGCGGTCCCGAGGATGAACCGACCGATGGAGAGGCCTCCAAGAGGCCTTGAATCCCTATAGGGTAGGTCAAGGCAAGCGTATTCTCCTCTGCGGATGAGTCAATGGCCGCGGGCTTGGGGTCCTTCACATCAGCCAATACCCCACCGATCTGCAAGTGAGGTAGCACTAAGTCAGAGCCTACTGGGCACTCGTGAAGGAGGAAGATCATTATGGCCTGAACAGAGAAAAAAGTGTTTCCGATCCTTCCCTTACGCATTGCTCACACATCATCAGCTTCAAGCCGCACATATTGTCCGGCGGGTTGTGCTATGGTGGCAAAGCGTGCAAGCCGCTCATGAAATGGCCTGTCCCCTTGGTAGATGTGGTGGAGAAGGCCTTCAGGGATCCATTGCCCTGGTCGGTTTGGTAACTCAACAATGAATCTCCCCATGCACGTGGAAATGTATGAAGTAATGTGCTCAAGAGATTGAGAGTGGAGGGTCAAGGTGGTTTCCAAATCGGGTTGGGTTGTGAAAAATGCTTGAAGCTCAGGGCGATTTGCATGCCCAACCTCAGTAAGGAATGCATCTAAAGCACTAGTAGCAGCCATGTCTTCTCTTTGCGTGATTGGGTATGCTAGGTCTCTCTGCAATGCTGGGATGAAAATGGTGAAATGAGGAGGTGGTCCTCCTTATATAGACATATTCTATCTCGAAAAAAATAAAAAATATGGATTTAAAAAATAAATTTACACCACCTTAAAACTCAAGTACACAATCAAGTACAACACCTTAAAACTTTTCAAAATCTTTAATAAAATATCCAATATATAAACGATTAAAGTTACAAGCCAATTCACTTAGACAAGATGATTTCGTCTGTAGCCCAATCTTTGTAAACAAGCATAGTGGCCTCCATCCGCCTTCCAATATATACAACCAAAAAGGGCAATCAAAATACAAAAACCCACAGAAAATAAGAAAAGGTAGCTAAGGAAGCACAAAGCAGACCTTGCGTTGTTCTAGTTTGAAACTTGCATTACCGACATCCTCGAATCCCATTATGACAAAGTGTTCCCGAAGATTGGCAAGAGTCCAATGCGGATTCACTGCAACCACCTCCACCTCATTATTGGGCATGTGGACACGAATTTCAAAGGATTGAATCTCTTCGGCTGTCAACTGCAAGGGTATCCATTTTCCACGTTTGTGCATCCACCTCTGATAGCTAAACCGTGCATACAAGGTGCACCTTGCTTTCAAATACCAAAGGCCAAGCTGTGTGGGGGAAACATTGCACTTATAACGATCACCATCATGCAAACCGTCAACATAGCACCAATTGACACCTAGAATGGTGTCCATTGCATCTATGTCAACTTCTTTGCAAACAAACATTGTTGGTGTTTCTACAATCGGTAGAGAGTGGAATGCATGCACAAACAAATGAATGGGACAATGCCAACTTAGACCCACCGATCTGGTTGCCTTACCAAACTTTAGGGACCCTTGGAAATCTTCTAGCACCTTGCGCTTGAAAGAAAGCAAAGCCCAATGGTCTGGAGTTGGCCATTCTGCACTCTGCAATGAGGGTGTCTCCACGGCTTCTAACCTACCATAGCCTTGGCTTGACTTCGGCACCACGTACTTGTGGGAGTACATGAATATTCGCTGCTCGGTAAGTTTTTTCGATGAAACATTAGGAAAAATAAGCTTCCCAATGTGAGCATGCACAACCATGAACGTCCCTGAGAGGCACTCAAGCGGCTGCTCCTCAACTAAGCTGGATGGTAAAACATCTTTACAAATGTCCTTAGTTAAACATAATGATCACATAAACGTAAACATGACATATGCATGGGATAGATAAACCATGAAAACTTACAATGAGGTGCAAATTGAGTAGAATCTCTCTTGAGGTGGAGCTCAGCTCCACTGTAGACGTGTTGCACGATGGCCACCATTCCGGACTTTGTTTCTTTGAATGTCAATAGCCGACCCTTCCGATGACGTTCCAATACGCCTCGACACCGTACGCGATGAGGTCCAGCACGTGACGGTTGCATGTAGATCCATGCACCCTTCTTGAACACTTGTGGGATCCATACCCCCTCTGAGTCTTTTGTGTTGTGCAACACAATCTCCTCTATCTCTGGTTTGGGCCGTCTATGCGTGGACATGCTTTGGAAGTTGGGCTTAGGAAGGGATTTGAAAGAGTTGAGTACGGTGGAGAGAGAATGAGGAGCTGAGGGGAGGGTGAGGTGAGCTGCCTATGGTGGCTTTGACAGTGGAGATAGAGAAAGAGAGGAGTGAGAGGTAGAGAGGTAGAGAGGATAGTGGAGCTATGGGCTATGGAGTGTGGGACTGTAGAGGGTTGATGGAGGTGTGAGAGAAGGGGGAGCTATGGAGAGAGATGAAGAGAGTGGTGGAAAGCTTTTGGCTATGGCTGCCTTGACTGTAGAGAGAGAATGGGAGGAGGGAGAAGAGGGAGAGTGTGGGAGAGAAAAGTGGTTTTTTGGGGGGAAAATTGACTTTTTTAAGTTAGTTTATGTTTTGGGGCAGTTTTGGAGGCAAATGGGCAGTTTTTTGTGGGGGGGTCCCTCCCTCTTTTATGACACCTCTCTCCTCCTATTTACCTCCCACCTCTCTCTAAGAACCAAGCATTGAAGAGGGAGACAATTAGGTTGCACCCCTACCATTCCTCCCCCTCTAGGTGATATCCCAAGAGCCTTCTCATCGGTTCTCCCTTAAGCCTTCACTAATCAAAAAGGCCCAAGGAGAGTCCATATTTTTCCTAATGCAGGAGCCTTTGCGGGCAAGAAAATTGGGATGTCGAATGGCAGAGAAATGTCCGGTCAATTTTGGGCAGAATTTTGCGTCCGGATGGCTTGTTTTGGGCTGCCAAGGCCCGAGCACTAAAAACAAAAGGCCAAAATGCCCAGGCCGCCACGGTGCGACCTCGGCATTTTCACTTGGTCCAAATGCCCCATGTCACATCGTGGCCGCCTAGGGTATTTTGGCCTTTTTGTTTTAGTGCTCGGGGCCCCGACAACCCAAAATAGGCTAGCCATTCGGGCCCAAAATTCTGCCCAAATCTGACTGTACATTTCTACGCTGTCTGAAGCCCCAGTTTTGTCGCCCACAAAGCCTTTTCAAACCACCCATGATGTTTTTTTCATCCCTGGGGTCTTGGCAATCCAAAGTTGACCAGACATTTTTGCACTACCAGACGCCCCAATTTTCTTGCTCGCAAAGCCTTTTCAAATCACCCGTGACTCCTAACAAGGCAAAATGCACACAATTTGTATCGTACACAGGAAATTGTATTTCTAAATTTTTCTACTTTGTGCACCCAACCAACGAAGTGACCGATAGTGTCTTCATGCAAGATACAAAACATAAATGACAATCATAATTACTCTGAACTTACAATAATGAAGATAAAAATAAAATTTCACAGTATTAAGACAATAAGGCAGAAGTTTCTCATCAAATTTTGATTACATATTACTAAGGAGGTCATGAATGGCCTCTCTCTTGGTATCAATAAGTACATTGTTGTCTCTGAATCCACTATGGCTATGGGTTCTTCTACACCTGTCGATAGAGATAGGATGTCAGTCAACAACATGTAATCCTCAAATTTCCAAGTGAAGGTGCATAGTTCGGCTTCGTGGCTAACTAGGATACACTTGTTGGCATTTAGGATGAGGGGGTCATCGCACCGGTTTGCAATTAGTTCCTTGCATTCTTGTTGGCATTTAGGGTGAGGGGGTTACAGGCTAGCACTTACTGCCTTGCACACTGCAAGCTGCAATTTGTGCCATGATAAATAGTGGCTCATCCTCCCTTAGGCCTATGCTCTTTCAGACGTCATAAAAAAACAAGTACTCACACCCATCGACTACCACTAGAAGGAGCAGTTGTACATCAAACTTGGAAACGATCTGAAGGACTCCATCTACTTCACGTGTTTCTTCAGCTTTTTTTGGTGTGGGAGAGCAAACACGCAATAAAAATGACTTAAAAAGTGATTTTTATACTTTAAGCCCATCATAAATCAGTGAAAAACAAATCTCCTTTTCTAGAATTTCACAACCAATTTAATATTTGATTTAAAACCACTAAGCTAAGATTTTAAGACTAAGTACCAAAATACGAAAGTCAACATTTATATTACCAAAGATGGTTACATTGTAAAGGGTTAAGGCAAATCAACCCCTCGCTCATATTGTGAGGCATCTCCTTAGTGTGCAGAATGTGATGGTAAGAATTGCATATGTCATAATACTAAGCAGCTATCACTACCAAGGAAAGATTGTGATAATGGATGAGATTATAGCGATCGTGATCAACACTTTTTGCATGCTCAATGCAAAATGCATGGAGAAGTGGGTGGACATATGGATGGAGGCAAAGAAAGAGAGGGAGAGGGAAAGAGAGGTATGTAGAGACAAGAGCATGGGGTAAGTTGAGCATTGACATTCCCTCATGAAGTAGCTAGTTTTTCCCATCTCATTCGGCAAAAAGTGGATACATGCTCGCATGCTTAAGGCCAATTTCTCCCCAAGGTATATATCTCCATCCATATCTTTGCTTATGTTATGTAATATTTTCAAGGTATACGTCTTTTGTTAAGTTCACTCTTTTTCAAATGATATGTTCAAACATATTGTGTTTGAATATATGTATATATAGTGTCTTTCATTCAGGGCACTCATCGCTCGGCGCTCGATGGGTAAAATCTTCACTATCAATCTTGCCGACAGATGAACTAAGTGTGGAAAAGGGGGGGTGGGGGAGTTAACTAGGAGTGAACTAGGGTTAACCTAAGGAGGGGTGTGAACTAGGTTTATCTATGTAGAGTGCACCCCCCATGGCATGATGCGCATGACAGTATGATGGTAAACCCTTTTCCATGCCACATGGGGATCATTGGTTCGATTCCCTCCCAAGGGGTGGACAGTGTACGGCACACTTGTTCCCCCGCCCCTAGTTTATCCCTAGTTCACCACTCTATGTGGTCCCATGGCCATCATTTCCATATAGAAGGATGGGATGAGCATCAAAAAACTATGGATTGTGGCATCATGGTGGGCAACTTTGATACAACCACCAGTGAGGCATGGTACTGTGGGACCATTGAGATGATTCTCAAGATGGATTTTTTTCCTTTTCAAATGTATCTATTCAAATATATATGGTTCTAGAATGTCTCCATAAGATATGCACATGGGCTTTACATGGTAGAGTCCGAATTCTACCATAAGGGGAAGTGTGATAACTTAGTACTTCCAAAACATTGCCAGTACTAGGTATGTTTCCTATCTGACTCAGCAATACCGGAAAGTCATAATTATGTCGGGGCATCATGGTGCGGCATAGTCTAGTCACGGTTTCACTAGTGCAGGGATACTAGCCATTTAATCAATTTTTACTATAAAAATTGAATGGTAAGTGGGAGATTTGACTACCAAAAGCTGTGCCATGTTTTTAGAAAAGACTGGAGTCTTTTCCCAAAATTTTCTAGCTAATCCCACCTGAGAGGGGGTGCTAGTAGCTTGCCTTGGGCATCAGTATGGCTTGTTGTAGTGCCTATACATTGGTAGGGAGTGCTCATTTTTCAATGTTGTTTGTTGCGTCTACTACCGCAAGGCAATACATACCTACTATACAGAGTGGTGCAAGCTTTTCATCATGACATCCATAAGCTCTTCTCTCTCGTTTACGGGAAGAAGAAGAAGAAGAAGGATACTCTCTCTCTCTACTTGCTTACTATCTCCTCTCTCGTTTCACAATGTACGCGCTCTCCGAAAGCTCTCCAGTGGTGAACGCCTCTACGTACTAGCTCTCATCACTGCTCTCTTGCAGTAAATTAAGAAGCCTTTTGATAGTCTATAATCAACTATAAAGCACAATGAGAAGCTCTAAACTCCATAGCCATTGTTGGGTTCAAGCCCTTGTAGGTCATCGACTCGTGGGAAACTCCCTTAGAGCATGCAGAGGAGAGTTCAGTTAGGAGTCGAGTTGTTTTTGCATGGCTACCTAAAAGCCTCTTATATATGTAAAGTTTCACATAAGTAAATATAGAGTGTTATTTTTCTACTGTGTCGAGATCTCTCTCTCTCTCTCTCTCTCTCTCTCTCTCTCTCTCTCTCTCTCTCTCTCTCTCTCTCTCTCTCTCTCTCTCTCTCTCTCTCTCTCTCGTTCAACTTGTTCTGCTACGCTCCCTCCAAACCATGGCCCCTCATTGGCTACATCCTCCCTAGCCCTGTTCCTAACACATGGTATGAGAGCTTCGATGCTCCTTCGGCGCTGTTCTCAAGACGCCCACATGCGGTGCCTCTACAACTACTAGTTGCATATCCAAACGCAGTCGCAACAAGGTTTGCAGATGCAGAGAATCGGCAGCGACAAGAGCATGTGCCTGCAGGCCTCTCAAGACTCTCCCATTTTGGTACGCAGGCACAACACAGCGTCTCGAAACGTAGGAGCTCCTAGGTGTGGTTCCCTGGCAGTTTCCTTTCAAAACGCTGCCTTTTGTTGCACTAGCTAGAGCAGAGCCCGGTTGTGGCTGCAATGGTGAGCCTGCATATCGAAACGCCATCGTGCTGTCCTGCCGATTTGACTGCTACAGTGTTTGTTTTTTTTTTAATTTGCTACCTTCTTTGGTAATAAGCCTAAAATTAAGAGGTCATTCACACCCATGGTGCTCAGCAGTGATAATCAGACAGTGATAATCGGCAAAGAGGTGGTCTTTAGTGCAAATCAAAACACCTACTACTACAACATGGATGATTTTCTAAGGGATGAGCATCATGCAGCGTTTGATACATCTGAAAAGAAACCGTCTAATGATGATGGTAAGAATATTGATGTTGAATTTGATCAATTGGTGAATAACTTGGCTTTGGATAGTGATGCCAAAGAAGAGCAAGTAGGTAAATCCAAATTCATAGTTTATGTGATAAGAAAGCCCCCAATGACTTTTTCAACACTTTGTTTTGAGTTTTTGGTACGTCAACAAATGCTACACCATAAAGATCTCCTTCGAGGTTGCAGTACAAATTTTCACAACTTAGTTTACCAATTCAGTGTTATACTCTTGTTTTGTCATGAACTTTCCAGTCAAAGCTTTTTCTTTTACATTGTTAGTTATTGTCATGCTTGTCAGCTTTCATCATATCAAAATTTGTACGGGATATAGACACTACTATCCATAAATGGTAAGACCTCCCATTTTTTCAGTTCTCAGCCTGTTGTTATCACTTCTCATGAGGTTATTGGGTACACCTTAAACCCAAGGTTTGGCAGTGAACCAAAAACTCCATCTATTGGTAGCTAATTTTTTGACCTACACCCTATCTGTTCAAGGGGGGGTTTTACTATCATAGCACCAGGTTATGGATACACCAAAAATCCTTGGTTGTGAGAGAACCTAAAACTCACGGTTGCTGAGTATACCAAAAACTCGAGGTATCATGAGAGGGTTTGTCTACTTCGGGCTTGAGGGGGGGATTGTTGGGTTCAAGCCCTTCTCGGTCATCTACTCATGGGAAACTCCCTTAGAGCATGCAGAGGAGAGTTCAGTTACGAGTCGAGTTGTTTTTGCATGGCTACCTAAAAGCCTCTTATATATGTAAAGTTTCACATAAGTAAATATAGAGCGTTATTTTTCTACTGTGTCGAGATCTCTCTCTCTCTCTCTCTCTCTCTCTCTCTCTCTCTCTCTCTCTCTCTCTCTCTCTCTCTCTCTCTCTCTCTCTCTCTCTTGTTCAACTTGTTCTACTGCGCTCCCTCCAAACCATGGCCCCTCATCGGCTACATCCTCCCTAGCCCTGTTCCTAATAGCCATCATCATCTCTCTCTCTTTATGTCGGTTTTCTAAGTAGACACCCTCTCGGTGATTGTTTTTCATATACGAGTGTATGTATGGATTTTTTGAGTGCATATGAAGTTGCCCCATAATTATTTTATCATGTTTAATACGTTGATGTATGCACACGATGTGTTTATGATCACGTACATGCATAAAAAGTGCTTTTAGTTTCACGTCATAGAAGTGGTAGGAACACTGTTTTGGTCATAACTCACAAACCATTATGAATCAACCCAAACCCTTTAAACCAAAGATAAACCACATCATTTAGAAGATTTTATCTCTGGGTGTCACGTGAAAATCACGCACAAACTAAGAGATATGGTCAAAAACCAGCTTGCTGCTGCCCACTGCACAGTCAAATTTTTGGACCCCAGGCTCCTTGGAGAACCACTATATAGATTCACCGAATAGGAAAACCCACTCAGCCAATTAAAAATCTTGATTAAAATTGATGATCAATGTATTTAGGTCTTTGTTATCACCTTGGGCATGCAAGTTATTAGTCCTTCCATAACCGGGTTTACCTACGCGTGTAAGGGTGCTACGAAGGGGGAGTACCATATGACCTCGTGAGTTAACCGAGCCGTTCATGTATGATTTATGGTTTATTTTGCTGATTTTATTTCAAGTATGAGATTTCCATAAGCTCATGTGAGGGTATATGGTTAGTCAACCCGAGCCACATAGGCATATATGAATAAAGGGGCTTTCTTTTTGTGCTACCATTTGTTGTGTGAGTGTCTAATTGGCAAAGTGCTCTGATAGACTCTTAGTCTATATTATGGATCTGAGATTTATGCATTGGTTTGAGGTCAAACACTTTCATTTTCATCTTATGTATGCTCTTGAAAATGGTTAAAGTTGTTTTTTGCATATGTGTGAAGTTATGGTTTATGGTCGACCTATGGGTCGGAGCTGTTTTAAAAAATGAACCCTTTCGTTGACCATGATTCATAACTTCACACATATGCAAAAAATAATTCAATTGCTAGGGAGGGAGAGAGAGAGAGAGAGAGAGAGAGAGAGAGAGAGAGAGAGAGAGTTAAGCCCTTCATAGGTGAGTAAGAGATAGAGAGAGATGATGAGATTGGTGAGCTTTCCAAGTAACAATATTTTGGCACCAAGGTGTGTTTGTTACCATATACATGTGGTAGTGATGTGTATGAACACACTTAGGACCGTTGGGGAATTTTTTTCCCTCACTAGCAGGTTTTTCCTCCCGTGCATTGTATATATGCCTTCAACTTCCTTCGTCTTCTCCAAGATGTGCTCGTTTCCCTGTAACCCTCATTCCAATAATTGTTTGGTATCAGAGCAGGTTGCGTCCTCTCAAAATTAAGATACGTATGCTCATGCTTTGATTGCGTTGTCTGTGAAGCGCACTATTACTCCTCATATTTGTTCAACAAAATCTGCAAGACAGACATGGGATATTCTGATTGGTCTTTATGCAAGTCGCAACGAGGCAAAAACTGCATTGTTGTGTAAAGAGTTGGAGTCAAAGATCATGCATTAGGAAGATGACATGGACACCTTTTCTTGATGGTGTCAAGGATGTAAATGAGCAACTTATTTGTGCTGGTGAATGTCATTTCTGACACTTCCCTTCTGCAGATTGTTCTTGATGCTTTGCCAGATTCTTACCAGACTTTTGCTAGTACTTGGAGACTTATGATCCAAGGAAATCCTGAATTTTTCAAGTTTGATACATTATGCACATTGTTGTTGCAAGAGTCACTTTCCAAAAACAACAGGACTAAACAGCGTGCAATTGAATAGTCTTTTATTGATGCTCAAAGAAAAGTTGGTAACAAAAATCTAACCACTTCTCATGGTTCTTCTGTGAGTGGAAAATATGTTGTTCCTATCGCTTCTCCTGGAAGCACTTCGTCTGGGGATTTTGGTGATAAGGGTAAAAAGAAGATGCGTTGCCATTATTGTAAAGCTAATGATCACTTGATCAAGCAATGTCTGAAACTGAAGGCAAAGAGGCTAAGAAGAAAGAGGTTGGATCAACTACAAGGTCCAATACAAGTGCAACTATTGTAGAGTCCTATGTGAAAGGAGATTGTGATGCTGATGTAGATGTGGAGTGGGCTTTTAGTGGACTAATTATGATCCTTATGTCCATGATGGTTGCATGTCAATTGCTACAGATTCAAATGTGTGATATTTTGACACTCGTGCTACAAAGCACATTACCTCACATTGTGATTTGTTTACCTCTCTCAAGTCTGTCCCTCATGGGAATACTATCACTTGTGCCAACAATGCCTCTTATCCAATTCAAGTAGTTGGAAAGATTGACTGCAAATGGCATCTCTTTTGCACGTGTTGATGCATTGTATGTACCTGGGATCAAGAATAATCTTTTGTCTATATCTTCACTTGCTAGACTTTGACTTGTAGTCAAATTTGTGGATGACAGATGGACATTACATGATCTCAGTCTCAGTGATGAAATTGTTGCATCTGGCATTTTATGCCATGGGCTGCATAAGCTCATTTTGTATGCACATTTGGGCATCTAAATTTTTCCATTTTGCTGCGTTTATAAAAATATGATATAATTGCTTCTTTGCCGCTTCTTGAAGCACCTATCAAACATGTTTGTGAAGGTTGTATTTGGGTAAGATGTAGCGTTCGAAGCTTCCAAAGGATGGTTCAGTTAGGGCCACATGCAGGTTGCAGCTTGTGCATAGTGATGTTTTGTGGGCCCATGAAAACTCCATCCTTGGGAAATTACCTTTACTTCGTGACTTTCATTGAAGATTACTCTAGGCATGCATGGGTGTATCCACTTAAGGTGAAGCCCGAAGTGTTTTTGTGCTTCAAGCAATTTCTGGCTATGGCTGAAAATGTCTTGAGATGTACTATGGGCACCCTTCGTTCCAATCAAGGGGGGGGGGGGGGGGGGGGGGGGTAAATGTCTCATGAAATAAATGCATTTCTGGCTAGTCATGGAATAAAATACCAATGTACAATTCCGTATACACCTCAGCAAAATGGTGTTGCTGAGAGAAAAAATAGATCACTACGAAAATGGCATGATGTATGGTCAAAAGGCAAGCTTTACCACATTCATTTTGGGTTGAGGCTATTATGTGTGCCACTTATGTACTTTATAGGTGTCCTGCAAAGCTTTCTAGTCTATGACTCCATATGAAGCATGGCATGATAGAAAGTTTTCTATTGAGCACATGCATGTTTTTAGCTGTTTGGCATATGCATTGGTGTCACAAACACAACACAAAAAATTGGATGATAAGGATGTCAAATGTAATTTTGTTGGTTATAGTGTTGAAGGAAAACATTACAGGTTGTATCATCCAAACACAATGTGTATCTTGGTTTCAGAGGATGTTGTGTTTGTGGAAAATTATGTTCAGCCTTTGCTGTCATGTACTAGAGACAATAACGTAAGCTCATAGGACATTTATGACACTTTTTTGCCTCTTTTCAGTGGTGGAAGTTTGAATGTAAATTCGAATGAGGCAAATGTAGAACCTATGGGGCTTTTTGAAAATGTTACAGATCAGCCTAGTGCTGATGTAGATGTACATGATGTACTTGATGAGGAAAGGGTTGAGAATGAGCAGGCTAGAGGTATGCCAAAATTGCTGGTGCATACTTTGTGTGACAGTAAATTGGATGCACCTTTGTCTAGTCGCACTCATTTAGGTTCTTGCCATGCATCAGATTGTTATACTTTGGATGTGTCTAGCTTATGTGATGTTGATGAACCTCTGTCTTTTGATGAAGCACAGAATATTGGATGGCTTCCATGTAATCTGAATATAATGCACTTATAGAAAATGACACATGAACTTTATTTGATTTGCATCCTGGAAAAACGGCCATTGGTATGAAGTAGGTTTACAAGTTGAAATGCAAGATGGATGGTGAAATTGATCGCTATAATGCTCGACTTGTTGCAAAGGGTTATGCACAACAAAAAGACATAGATTATGAAGATACCTTTGTGCCCACTTGTTGTATGACTACTGTGCATTTTTTATGTGCATTGGCAACTCATTTTGATTGGGATGTACATCATTCAGACATTGTTACTGCTTTCTTGAATGGTGACATATTTGAGGAAGTTTATATAGCACAACCTCACAGTTTTGTCAAGAAATAACAAGAGGATAAAGTGTGCAAATGTAAGAAAGCTTTGTATGGGTTGAAGCAATCTCCTCGTGCTTGGTATGAGAAAGCTGATACTCATTTGGTCAAACGAGGATTTTGTTAACAGTCCAACAAAAAGCTCTCATTGTCGTTCTCTATGTGGATGATTTGCTGAACTTAAGGCTGATTATAATACTACTTTTAAGATGAGATATGTGGGGCTGTTGCATCATTACTTGGGCATACAATTTATGCAATGTGATAGTGGTATTGCCGGTCGATCCTTACATAGTGTCCGATCCTCTGCTAGTTATTTTGTCATACTTTTTTTTGATGTTATGGTATACCCAGATTTTTGTCATTGCATTAATATATGGTGGCCTGTTTCATTTAGATGGGGCATTTAAAGATTCTCTATTGTCATGCTCTCATGTCTCTGTGCACTCTATTTCACCCTCCACTACTCTCTCTCTCTCTCTCTCTCTCTCTCTCTCTCTCTCTCTCTCTCTCTATCTCTCTCTTCCCGCAATGTTGTGTACACATATATTCACCCTCCATAATAATATATTTTTCCTTGATTACTCTTTCATTCATAACACCCATTCAAGGCTAGCACTAGTTGCTAGGTGCGTCTGGATGCAGTTTGGCTCCCATGCTTGGTCGGTGCTGAGAACTCCTCCCTTATGAAAACTCCTTCCCTATGAAAACGCTTCCGCAACTCTGATGTATATTGAAAATTTTATAAAGATATAAATTGTATATTTTGTTCATAGACCCATCGGGAGGGTATCTCTCACTTGATATCAGAGCCAATGCTTAAGGTTAATCAAATAGCCTAAAGCCTAGTCGGGTTAGTTATGCATCATGCACGCATTCTTGAATGATGTTCGGGAAAGGATATTGTATTCATGATGCATCTATGAGTGACATTGATTGGTTTATTCACTTGAATTGTCTTCTTATATGGGATTATGTGGTCTCGAGTTATGATGAAGTGATTGAAGGTTTCAACACGTGTATCAAAAATTTCTTTGAATGCTTGTTTTAGTAATGACTCTTGAGGTGACTTCTAACGTCTCATAACTAGCTAGATCTTGTCTTTCAATTGTGTGTAAATGACTATCCATTCCTTAGAAAATTATGGTTGAAAGTTTTTCCTCCCGCCCACCCTTTTTTACTTATAGTGCGGGAAGATTAATCTAATATATTGTTAATAATGTTTTGGATTTGACATGATGCAGTAATAGATCATGCCTCCTAGAGGAAATGGAGTACGTGCGTACCTCAACCGAGTATCATTGCGTACCTCAACCGAGTATCATTGATCGTGACATCGATGCTATGCTTGAAAAGTCACAACTTGGGAACTTTAGCGGAGAAGGCAAAGATGTAGGCAAGGTTCTTGAGGACTGGATTAAGCGCATGGATTATTACTTTGATTTAGCTCATTCATCTATGGAGAACAAGGCTATCATTGCTAAGTTTAGAATTGAAAAGATGTCCAAGCGTTGGTGGAGAGACCATTGTACTGAGAATAATGTCAACCCTAATGTAGCAACTTGAGATTATCGCAAGACTCTACTAAAGAAGAATTATCAGAACAAAGTGTGTCATTCAAACCGTATAAATGATTTTCTTGATTGTACTCAGGGAACCAGAGATTTGGAATCATATTATCAATATTTCTTGACCCTTGTCAAATATGCTCCAGTCGGAATGACTCAGGAAGTCAAAGTGGCACGATTCGTGTCAGGCCTCCATAATCCTTTGAAGACTAGACTTCAGAGCTTATGCCTTTTTCAGATGTTCTTGATGCGGGTAAACCAATTGAGCTCAAAATATCAAATGGTAATAAAAGACCTCGACCAGAGGATGAGTCTAGATGTTCATATTCTCAGACTGGAGAAGCCATATTACGTAGGAGCGCAATAAGAGATCACCTTTGCTTCAATTGTTTTGAGTCTGACCATGTGTCTCGAGATTGTTCGCTTAATGATCAAGAAAATTATGAATTTGCAAGACAAAATGATGCTCAAAGTACGGATACTAACAAAAACCTTAGATATTCACAGTCTGGGTCTAATACAAACCAGAGACCACCGCAAAACCAAGGGAATTTCAGACCTGGGAATCCAATCTTTACAAGAAATGGACAATCAAATAGACCAGCTTGTTCAGGAGTAAATCAACAGCCTCAAGGAGGAACCCAAGCCAATCAAAATTCTTGAGGTGGAGAAAATCCATCAAATGTTTGTACCCATGCAGCTACTACAGATGAAGCTGAAATTCAAGAACTTTCGGTGCCTTTTGGACTTGCTAATGCTCCAACATTATTCAATGTTGTGGCAGAATCTCTCAGGACATGATCATAATTGAGAAATAAAATAGTCAATTTAGCCTATATTTTAGACTTACTCATTTGTTATTCATGTCGAGGTGAGGACACCTCAAAGTTTTCAAGTGTGGGAGGATGTAAGATCCCCAAATTTTGGGTCTCTTTTGAAAAATAAGAAAAATAGATTCTAATGTCTGTTTTGCCAAATTTTGATTTAAGATGCTTGATTGGCAGTATTGTAAGGTTCTAAAGTAAAAAGCAAGGTCGTTTCCATGTCCTGTACGTGAGACGGACATTTGGTTCAGTTTTGAGAAAATCTTCTATTTTTAGCTTTTTTGTTAGTCCACTTGCTTTTCTCTCCTTTTTACGTTATTTTTAGCTTTTTGTGCTTTTTGGTGGTTTTGAAAAACAATGTGCTTTTTAGAATGACCGAAACATAAATATATTAATTTTTGTCTCCATCGAATTTAAAATTGACCATTCTGAGAAAAAAAGGGATTACACGAGATTTTTATGAGAATTATTTTTATAAAAAGCAATACCGTATCATATTGGGTTTGAATATATGTATATATAGTGTCTTTCATTCAGGGCACTCATCACTTTGCGCTCGACGGGTAAGATCTTCACTATCGATCTTGCCCAAACGGATGAACTAAGTGTGAAGAGTGGGGGGCGTTAACTAGGAGTGAACTAGGGATACACTAAGGAGGGGTGTGAGCTAGGTTTATCTATGTAGAGTGCACCCCCCATGGCATGATGCGCATGATAGTATGATGGTAAACCCTTTTCCATGCCACATGGGGATCATTGGTTCGATTCCCTCCCAAGGGGTGGATGGTGTACTGTACTGCACTTTTTCCCCCGCCCCTAGTTTACCCGTAGTTCACCACTCTATGTGGTCCCATGGCCATCATTTCCATATGGGAGGATGCAATGAGCATCAAACAACTATGGATTGTGGCATCATGGTGGGCAACTTTGATACAACCACCGGTCAGGCATAGTACTGCAGGACCATTGAGATGATTCTCAAGATGGTTTTTTGTTCGTTTCAAATGTATCTATTCAAATATATATGGTTCTAGAATGTCTCCATAAGATATGTACATTGCCTTTTTTCCCCCTACTTTAAGACTCCTACTGCTTTGTTGCATTTTCTTACCAATTCTCTCGAGTTGCCCCCCAATCTTAGGGTAGTCCACGTCAGGGCTAACAGTTTTTCATGAACCTCCACCCCTCTCCACTTTCCACCTTTTGAACCAAGTTGAGCTGCTTCTATCATATCTTTCACTGGTTTTAAGAACTGTTTGCAGTGACCCTTAGCCATCTTGAGAAGCGGGCTAGTGAAGGAAATATAAGGAAGCCTAAAGGCATTTATCACTTTTATCCAACTTGGGAATGGGAGCATAGCATACTCCCACCTACTCATTTTTGTTTTGATTTTGTCTAGCACCCACTCAAATATTTTCTTGTGAGTTACGTCCACCCCCAAGGGGGCTCCCAGATGTCTGAAGATATTCCCTTTTGTGACAATCTCCCCCGACTAGTCGGAAGGGTCAAATGAGTCATTTTTTGATAGAGAGATTAGCCTTGACTTCTCTATATTACATTGGGACCCCGAAGCTACTGAGAATATTTGTACAATCTCCAGAGCTTTCCTTATGACCTGGGGGCGGGGGTACACCTTCAAGAAGAAGATAGAATCGTCTGCAACAAGTTTTGCTTTGAGTTGGCTGTTTCCTGGCAACTCCAGGCCGTGCAACTCCCCTCGTTCTGTACTAGCTTCGAGAACTCCATTTTGCATTGGTCCCCCTGGCTTTCCAAAGTTGTATATCCGCCACAAGTTCCTTATTGCATAGAGACAGCCAGGAAGGTGAATAAAAAGTGTCTGAATCGGCTGGGGCACTTTTGGGACAGTGACAACAAGAGTTGGAAAACCATTGATCTCCTGGCTACCCAATTCAAACTGAATAGCTTGGAGGTCTTGCTGGTCCACAAGGTGAGGAAAGAGCTTGACAATATAGTGAAGCCTATCTATAATTCAGAGTTTGACTGGAACTCCTGGAAATGGCCCGGAAACAGTCTCTTAGGGAAACCCATACGAAAGACATTTACCATACAATGATGCAAAAGAAGAATTGGTCTAGCCCCCTCAACAAGATATGGAAAAAACAATGGTCGGAGGAAAGGTGGGAGCAAGCAATGGAGAACATCTCGAAGCCAAAGGTTCCGCAGCATGTGAAGGTATTTTTTTGGAAGGTAATTTGCGGTGCTCTACCGGCGCGGGTGAAGATTTAGGAAAGAGGGATTGGGTCAGATCGATGCTTGGGGTGCAGGTTCGCTAGTGAAGATCTGGCCCACTTCGTCATGGATTTCCCAACTATCAAAGAGCTCACAGGGAAAATATGTAAATGGGTCCAAAGAACATGAAAAATTGGTTTTTACAAGACTGATCTATTCCTTGGAGGTAAGAACTCAGGTGGTCCTGCCATCCTCATCAACACTCAAACCGTCGAGTACTTATTCTTGCATAATGTATGGCAGACAAGGAACTGCCGTGTGTTTGAAGGAGGCCTTGAGGTTGCAAGCTTCGCAGAAATTATACAAGAAAGCAAGGTGCTAATTTGGACGCTCGGCCGCAAGCAACACTCGGAGGATTGGTCTAGGACTAATTGTGCCTTGATGTCAGCAGAGGGTATGCCTAGGATGGGGGAAAATCTTGGCTATCGGTAATTAAAAGATCTCAGAAGAACATGATAATGGACCTTTTGTATCAAGGATAAGGGGGCGATTTGGTTGGGATCGTTGCCGATGTAATTATGGTCCCTGGATGATGTCATGGCACAACAGGAGCATGACAAGACATTGTAATTTTTTGGGTTGAGTAATATAAATCACTCACAATTGTGAGTTTTGGAAAAAAAAACAAAAAGATATGCACATTGGCTTTACATGGTATAGTCCGAATTCTACAATAAGGGGAAGTATGATAACTTAGTACTTCCAAAATATTGTCAGGCGGTATGTTTCCTAAGTGACTCAAAAAGCATTAAAACTATAGGATAAGTAGATATCATAATTATATCTAACATTTTGTTGCTCAATGTCCATAAATGTGGGTTATCTTCTGTTACCATATACATGTGGTAGTGATGTGTGTGAACACACTAGGACCGCCAGGGCATTTGTTCCCTCTTTAGGAGGTTGTTTCCCCTGTGAATTGTATATAAGCCCATCACTCTAGGGCTATCTATTTTTCCATTGCACACTAAGTAACACACTCTCTATTGTGTGCCTTGAGCTTCCTTCGTCTTCTCCAAGCTGTGTGTTTCTCTGCACACTAAGTATATACGCCCATCACTCTAGGGCTATCTATTTTTCCATTGCACACTAAGTAACACACTCTCTATTGTGTGCCTTGAGCTTCCTTCGTCTTCTCCAAGCTGTGTGTTTCTCTGCAACCGTAATTCCAACAATTGGTATCAGAGCAGGTCACGTCCTCCCGGGCTTAGTCGCCAGCTGCTCCAACACACACCTGCTCACTTTCTCTGATTTCAGTGAGCTTTGGCAAGCATTCGTAGGTCGAAAAATATTTTGGGCCTTCGTTTCCACTACAAACAGTACTCCACAGGCTATTTCGTCATTTTGTGCATAATTTCTGTCAGTGCCATTTTCTGCATAACATGTGCCTTATAGTCTTCTACAGTTTGTGCTATATAGCATGTGTTGTTCCTGCTCCATTTCTTCTATTTTTGGGCATTTTTCACATCAGGTGCAACATTTACCATGGCTGACAACAACAACACAGATGTGTTCAAGATGTTTGCTGTTGAGGACCGGTTGGATGGGGACAACTACCCTATGTGGGCTTATATGATGCAACATGTTCTTGTGTAAAAGGGCGTCTGGAACATTGTGCAGGGCATTGATGTACGTCTTGGTTCTGAAGATGTAGGCGATGTTGAGGATGTTGCAGGTCTTGCTGCAAGGATTGCTCCTGTTAGAGTTGTTTTGCTTACGACAAAACAAGCTCGTTGGGATGTTAAGGATGCGAAGGCTCATGCATTAATTTCGTTGTTTGTGAAGCGTACCATTGTTCCTCACATCCGTTCAGCAAAATCTGCAAAACAGGCTTGGGATATTTTGGCTGGTCTTTATGCAAGTCGCAATGAGGCTAAAATTGCTTTGCTACGTAAAGAGTTGGCGTCAAAGATTATGCATGAGGAAGATGATATGGACACTTTCCTTGCTAGTGTCAAGGATATCAATGAGCAACTTATTTCTACAGGAGAAGTCATTTCAGACAGTTCCCTTGTGCAGACCGTTCTTGATGCCTTACTAGATTCTTACAAGACTTTTGCTAGTACTTGGAGACTTATGACCCAAGGAAATCCAGAAGTTGTCAAGTTTGATGCATTATGCACATTGCTGTTGCAAGAGTCACTTTCCAGAAAAAACAGGACTAGGCAGCATGCAGTTCAACAGGCTTTTATTGCTTCTCAAAGAAAGGGTGGTAACAGTAATACATCCACTTCTTATGGTTCTGTTGCGAGTGGCAAAAAATATATTCCTAATGCTTCTGCTGGCAGCAATTCGTCTGGAAATTCTGGTGACAAGGGAAAAAAGAAGATGTGTTGCCATTATTGTAAAGCTAATGATCACTTGATCAAGTCGTGTCCTAAGTTGAAGGCCAAAGAGGCTAAGAAGAAAGAGGGTGGTTCCACTGAAAATTCTGGTTCCACTACAAATGCAGCCATTGTTGAGTCTGCTGTGAAAGGAGACTGTAATGCTGATCTTGATGCAGAATGCGATTTTAGCACAGAGTGCACTTACAATCCTGCTGTCCATGATGCATGCTTCTCAGTTGCTGCAGATTCGCATGTGTGGTATTTCGATAGTGGTTCTACAAAGCACATTACCTCACATCGTGATTTGTTTACCTCTCTCGAGTCTGTCCCTCATGGGAATTCAGTCACTTGTGCCAACAATGCCTCTTATCTTGTTCAGGGAGTTGGAAAGATTGTGCTCACTGCTGCTAATGGCAGCTCCTTCACACTTGTTGATACACTTTATGTACCTGGGATCAAGAAGAATCTTTTGTCTGTATCCGCACTTGCTAGACTTGTACTTGTAGTCAAATTTGTGGATGACAGATGTAGAGTTCATGATCTCAGTTTTGGTGATGAAATTGTTGCATCTGGGCTTTTGTGTCGTGGGCTGTATAAGCTCACTTTGTATGACAAGTGTGGACAAAATTTTTCAAATGCTGTTGCAGATTCAATGGCTATTTCAGATGCAAAACTTTGGCATGCACGTTTTGGTCATCTGAATTTTGCGAGTTTGCTGCGTTTGCAGAAATCTGATATGGTTGCTTCTTTGCCGCCTCTTGAAGAACCTATCAAACATGTTTGTGAAGGCTGTATTCTGTGTAAAATGTAGCGTTCTAAGTTTCCAAAGGATGGTTCAGTTAGGGCCACATGCAGGTTGCAGCTTGTGCATAATGATGTTGTGGGCCCATGCAAACTCCGTCCTTGGGATATTACCTATACTTCGTGACTTTCATTGATGATTACTCTAGTCATGCATGGGTACCTCCGCTTAAAGTGAAGTTCAAAGTTTTTATGTGCTTCAAACAATTTTTGGTTATGGTTGAAAATGTCTCAAAATGTACTATGGGCACCCTCCGTTCCGATCGAGGGGGGGAGTATATGTCTCATGAATTTAATGCATTTCTAGCTAGTTGTGGGATAAAACACCAATGTACAGTGCCTTATACACCTGAGCAAAATGGTGTTGCTGAGAGGAAAGGAAGGTCACTGACGGAAATGGCACGATGTATGGTCAAAAGTCAAGCTTTACCTCATTATTTTTGGCTTGAGGCCATCATGTGTGCCACTTATGTACTAAACAGGTGTCCTACAAAGAGTCTATTACTCCATATGAAGCATGACATGATAGAAAGCCTTCTATTGAGCACATGCGTGTTTTTGGCTATTTGGCATATGCTTTGGTTCAACAAGTGAAGCGAAAAAAAATTGGATGATAAGGATGTCAAATGTATTTTTGTTGGTTGTAATGCTGAAAGCAAAGGTTACAGGTTGTATCATCTGCAAAAAAAATGTATTGTAGTTTCTCGGGATGTAGTGTTTGTGGAAGATTCTGTTCAGCCCTTGCTGTCATGTACTAGAGACAGTAATGTAAGCTCACAGGGCATTTATGACACTTTGTTGCCTCTTTTCAATGGTGGAAATATGAATGTAAGTTCCAATGAGGAAAATGTACAGCCTATGCAGGTTTTTGAAAATGTTTTAGATTAGCTTATTACTGATGCAGATGTACATCATGTACTTGATAAGGAAAGGGCTGAAAATGACCAAGCTAGAGGTATGCCAAAATGGCTGGTGCACACTTTGCGTGACAGTAAATTGGATGCACCTTTGTCTAGTCATACTCGTTCAGGCTCTTGCCATGCATCTTATGCATCAGATTGTTATGCTTTGGCTGTGTCTAGCTTACATGATGTTGAGGAGCCTCTGTCTTTTGATGAAGCATAGAATTCAAAAAATTGGATGGCTGCCATGCAATTAGAATATGATGCACTTATAGAAAGTGACACATGGACTTTATGTGGTTTGCCTCCTGGAAAAAAGCGATTGGTACAAAGTGGGTTTACAAGTTGAAACGCAAGCCGGATGGTGAGATCGATCTCCATAAGGCTCGACTTGTTGCAAAGGGTTATGCACAGCAAAAAGGCATAGATTATGAAGAGACTTTTGCTCCCACTTGTCATATGACTACTGTGCATTTTCTATGTGCATAGGCAGCTCATTTTGGTTGGGATGTACATCAATCAGACATTTTTACTGCTTTCTTGAATGGTGACATATTCGAGGAATTTTATGTAACGCAGCCTCGCGGTTTTTTCATAAAAGGACAAGAGGACAAAGTGTGCAAATGTAACAAGGCTTTGTATGGTTTGAAGCAATCTCCTCGTGCTTGGTATGAGAAAGCTGACACTCATTTGGTTAAACGAGGCTTTCGTAACAGTCCAATAGAAAGCACATTGTATGCAAAGAGTGAGGGTGATGTACTTCTCATTGTGGTTCTTTATGTTGATGATTTGCTAATCGCTAGACCAAATGAGAGACATATTGCTGAATTTAAGGCTGATTTGAATGCTACTTTCAAGATGAAAGATTTGGGGCTATTGCATCATTACTTGGGTACACAGTTTAAGAAGTGTGATGGTGATATTGCCTTGGGTCAGCAAAGTTACATAGAGACATTGCTATATAAGTTTGGACTTGAGGATTGCAAACCTATTGCCACTCTCATGGAAACAGGTTTGAAGTTGACTCTACATGATGTTGGCCATCCTCCTGATGTCACCCTTTACCAAACTGCTGTTGGCTGCCTCATTTATGTATGCAACACGAAGTCGGATATTCAGTTTGCAGTCTCACAGGTTAGTAGATTTATGCATAGCCCAGGGTCTAATCATTGGCAGGTTGTCAAGAGGATTTTCCGCTACCTTAGTGGAACTTTACATCTTGGCTTGTTTTATCCCAAGGGGGGATCATTGCCACCAGACTTACATGCTTTTTCGGACTCAGATAGGGTTGGTTGTTTTGACACACGAGTGTCCACAAGTGGTTTTTGTTTCATGCTTGTCATTTCGTGTATATTGTGGTTGAGCAAGATGCAACCTACTGTGGCCACTTCGAGTTGTGAGGCGGAGTAGAGGCAAGAGAGATCAACTTGGCTTATGTGCCAACACAGGACAACCTTGTAGATCTTTTCACAAAGGCATTGTCTCATGAGAAGCTTGAAGCTTTCCGCAAAGCTTTGGGCCTACTCCCCTTTGTGGACTGATCCTCTCCTCAGGGCATGGCACTTCCCTTTACTCATGTGTCAGCTCTCGCTCACCGCATCACTCCAGGGGGGGTTTTTTACCATATACATGTGGTAGTGATGTGTGTGAACACACTAGGACCGCCGGGGCATTTTTTCTCTCTTTAGGAGGTTTTTTCCCCCGTGCATTGTATATACGCCCATCATTCTAGGGCTATCTATTTTTCCATTGCACACTAAGTAACACACTCTCTATTGTGTGCCTTGAGCTTCCTTCGTCTTCTCCAAGCTATGTGTGTTTCTCTGCAACCCTTATGGGCCAACATCTTCATCCCATTTATCTCTTAACCATGGTTTTCTTTCATTGTTCAAGTGACTCCTAGAGGTATATCCATGTTTACATCCCCTAGGGTACCAATCGATGTGGATGCTATGAATGAGGATCAAGAGATGGATATGGATGTGTCGCATTCTTCGTCTCAACTACATGATGATGCTGACGATAATGAGGATGAGACAATGAGGACAACCATGAGGACAAAGAAGGAGTTTATGAGACAGATGCCGATGATGACTCTCTTGGGGATGCCTCGAAAGAGGAATCACTCGATATTTTTGTTAATTTGGGTGCTATGGATCTAGAGCTAGATGAAGGTGCTTGTAATAATGACCTCATGTATGATGAATTATGATTTCATGTATATCTATTTTTTATATTTTACATGAAATTGATTGTGTATGGATTTGTCTACATTTGGCTACATTTGGCTCTACTTTAATATTTTGTGTATTTATAAGCGACTCGTTGTCTCTATTCAATTAAAATAAAATGATATGTTAATTAGATACTACCTTAAGTAGAAGTATTTAATATAATATTTATGTATTTGTAAACGACCCGTTGTTTAGTCAATTAAAATGAAATAATATGTTAATTGGGTATTACCTTGAATAGAAGTATTAATATTACCACACACACAATGGTGGGGCTATCTACTCATGCTAATATTAGCGCCCACAATAAATATTGAAATTTTCTTAAAAGAAAAACAAACTTCTCTCCTGCGGCGAACACCACCTCTCTTCTGTTTATCACCCAAGTGTGGTGGACTGGTTATGCCATTTCCCTCTTGAATAACAGATCTTGAGTTCAACTCTCCTCGTCAGCTAGATCTTTAAGGTCTCTTGAGATAGTCACCTACGACATTAAAACTCTGTTCTTCTTCTTCTTCTTCTAATAGTGATAAAAGGAATCAGCCCAAACCCTTTAAACCAGTGATAAAATACATCATTTAGCGAGACACTAGGATTATCATCACAGAGAGGGTGGTGGCAGCCGCACTAGACATCTCCAACAAAGGAGATAGTGTGACCAAGAGAAGAGATGAAGTCAAGGTCTACTCCAAAAAGGAAGAACAACTACACTTTTGAAGATATTGCAAACCCTAAAGTGGCTATCATGACCCACCTCTACAACAACTACTTCCACATGTGTACAAAGTGGCCACAGAAGTACAGAATTCCACCTGGAGCCATTGCTACCACCTTCACATGGGCAATGCAGAAGAGCAAGCCAAAGATGATAAATTTTGTTGCTTATATCCATGACAACCTAGTGAAGATGGGAAACAAAAATCCCACTTACATTGTACCTATTGAGCTGATAACGAAAGTGGTTTATGGAGCACTTCATGCCAATGGAAACTGGACTGACCCTCCATCATAGAATGACTGGCTAAAGCTCAAAGAAGATAAAGAAGAAGAACCTCCAAGAGCACCCAGGGTAGCAACACGTTTAAAGTGCCGATTAGAGACTGTGCTAGAAGAGCCGCCAGAGTCGAAGAAAGGAAAGAGGGAAAATGCACAAGTGCCGATCAAAGAGACCAAATCACAAAAAACAGCGCGGCTAGAGCGGCTAATTGAAAGCTTCAGAGCCAAAAGAGCCCTCAAGGGAGATCTAAGTGAGCTGTGGAGTCCCTTACTAGAATCCATGTCGGGATCATCCCGAAGGGTGCACAGAGATCGATTTGAAGACTACATCAAGAATTTTGAAATTTTAGATGCTACAATAGAAAATATTCCAAATGTTTCCTTTCACAGAAGAAGAAGTGGACGAAGTACGACGGCAACTGCTAGAAGAGCCGGAAGGCCAAGAGAGAGAGAGAAAGACAAAGGCGGACAGGGACTTCAAGAAAAAGCCAACAACTCCACCGTCAAGCAGGGAGTCCAACCCACCGCCATCACCACCTCCTCTTAGCCCTCCACAAACCCAACAAAAGGAGGACGAACACGAAGATTCTAAGCAAGAAAAGATCCAAAGAGCAAGAGCAGAAAGAAGAAGATGAACAGAAAGAGAAAAAGATGGATCCACAAGAAAAGAATTTTAGAATATTCCTTGATCTACAAGCTGTGGGGTACTCACAAGAAGAGGTAGCCACTGTGGCATTTGAGCTGGCAAGCACAAGACCCAAGGAACAGATGCAGAGCCTGCGATTGGTGGAAGTGAAAGAGATGGCCACTGATACAGTGGACCTACAGCCACCGACCAATGGCTGGGATGTGGTGATGTAGAAGCTAACCAGGCTCAGGGCAAAATCATTGGCCACAGAGAGTGAGATTGCTAATCTCAAAACCACTGAAGTTAAAATCAACGCTGAAGTAGGCACACTACAAAAAACAAAGCCAAGAGCAGATATAGAAACAAACAAAGCTGCAAGCGAGTTTGGACGGGGCATTACAAAGATGCTAGGAAATGGAACGAGAGAATCAAGCAGCAGAAAACAAGCTAAGAAGATCTGAAGAAAAATATAAGAAAATCAGCAAGTCATTGACAGATGCAAAGAGGGAAAGGGACAACCTAACCCTACAACTTGCTGAAGAATTGAAGGAGGTGGAAGCCCTGAGGAATGCCAAAGAGAAGGCAGAGATAGACTATGAAGCGAGCCAGGATGAGGTCATCGACCTAAAAGATCCGATTAAAGTCAAAGATCAAACCATCCAACGGCTACGAGCATCTCTGGCCAGAGTCAGAGCTGCTAGCTCGACTGACACTACTTTAGAGACTGATTTATATGAAGCACAAATGAAGGAGCTCCAAAGGGAGTTGAAATTAGAGAAAATACAAAGGCTGATGCTGGCTGAGGGCTCTATGGTAATGTAGAACTGAGTGGAAGAAGAGCACAAGGCCATGCAAAATGAGCTAGAAGCCATCAAGAGAAAGCTGGAGGAGGAGGAAAAGATAAATGCCGATCTGAACGACCTCCTTGTGAATATGGGAGAGCAAGCGGAAGAAGAAAAGAAGACACTTCAAAAGCAGATAGAAGAGCTGAGAGGCCATTAGAAAATGGAAGAGCAACAGTTTGGCACTGGGCCAGCAACCATGGAGGGGATCGACCTAGAAAATGTGTCAGATCCCGTGGACACCACAATGCAAGAGGAAACCCTTGTGGGACCCTCACAAGAGCCACAAGAATACCTAGGCAACACCCCCAATCCAGAAAAGCCCCAGGTCCACGACCCTTTTATCTAAGGCTATGTGGTGATCCTAGTCTTGTAGCGACGTTACCATGAGAAACATAACACATGAGTTCAGTCACAATAACACCTTCCATATGCCAATTTAATCTTTTCCAAGCAGTTAGATTGTATAGGGTCTCTACCCTTACATGTCTACCATAAACCATCCAAATCACTTCATGATCTAATCCCAAAACCATAAACTATAATCCAATCACATCACACGGGTGAACACTCCATCCAACTCGGGTGAGGCATAACCAACCTTTCATAACCACTTTAGCACAAAATTATGGCTGTAAAAATTTCGGCAACATAACCATATTAAAAAAAAAAAAACCAAGATCCACATTGTGTGACGCGACACGGGAGACAAAAATACATTGATAAGAATATATAGAGTACGCAGAGTAAACATATGAAAATAAAGAGTCTGTATGGATACAAAGTAATCATTACAAGAAGAGCATAGCTCGTTTCATAACCTCCCGACCACCCCCGAGCTATCTCAATCACACTCTCACTCTCAATCTCAATCACAAATACACTCTTAATCTCAATCTCTTGATGGCAACAAAGATCATAATCAAAATCACAACACGATCACAATCCCAATATCATGACGCCCTACATTGTCTTCAAAATAGTCAAAAGAACATACTCGGGCAACCAAATCAACATGGTAATCAAATTCATAACATCATTTTGTACCATCATAAAAGAGTATAATCACTTCTTGACTGGATCAAATAAAAGAGATATTACCTGTTTGCTGTTTGTAGGCTGTACTACTACTGCTGACAATTTGTTTCTATCATAACTTTGTTAAACAAACTCAGAATATAGACTTCTAGGTACTCAAAACGACGGGAATAGGTTTGATCTACAAGGATTCGTGGACAGAATTACGAAAAACGTCTTTTTTTGTGTGAGAACTCAACTTTTAGGTCGCGACTCCTAAAAACACTATTTTTGGGTCTCCACTACGTTTTCAACTTATTTTAAGCCTACCCATGCATTTTAAGCTAAAACACATAAATATAACACATTGATACTAATAAAAATTTTAGTTTTAATTACGTTTTTATTATATTGTTCATAGATAGACTATCTATTATTCATTAATCTTTATGAAATATGTCTTTGGTGTAGTATTTGAAAAGAAGAGGGTATATTTTCTCTCTTAATATCTTAAACTCATTCATATAAGATCTATCTAATAGACTATTCAACAATCTTTCAAATCGTGCTAACCGAAAGATATGGCTTACTACATTGTTTTTTACTTTAAGAACTTCAAAATTTAGTCATATTACATTCTCCCCTTATCAAAATTAACTATGTCGTCAGAGTTGGAAAGAGGGGTTTTTTTAACATACAAAACATCAAATTCAATCTAAGAGGAGTCTTTTACATGATAAGAAGAATCCTACTTCTAAGTTGTCTAACTCTATAATCAAATTGGTTTCTAGTACTACGTTCACATCTTTTCTTTAGGTTAAGATTTCAAAGAGGAATTTATAAACACACATAAGCAATCATGATAATACAAATAATCCTTATGTAAACAATAGTTCTTCTCAACCATCTCTCTTAAATTTTTTGTTTAATTTCAGGTTTAATTTCTTAGCCAGATTAGAGGACAAGAATCAATGTGTACTACTCGAATCAATTAAGAAATTCAATTTCAAATCTTAAATTTTATGCATGACTTTGATCATAGAAGCTTTCAAATGACGCATCAAAGACATAAAGCATCATAAAGAAGGGTTAGATGACTTACCAATAGTCTCGAATTCAACCATCTTCGTACATATTTTCTTATCAATGGCTTTGTTCGGGCATTTGAAAGTCTGGTGGCCTTACTCTTCTTGAAACTTGATTGATCTCGCAGCTTCTCCCGCATCGTCATCGCCTTGATCATCGCTCCTCTTTTGTTTCTTCTTCTTTGATCCTTTTCTCTTGGAGACGGTGATGGACCGTTTCCATGTTTAACTTCCATCTTCTCCTCCACTTTGTCTTCTTGCACCAGCTATTCTCTTTCCTTTATCCGCTTCCTCATATCTGTTAAGATCTTCATTGAGCCATCACATAATCTCCTCTTGTTCCTTCAATCACTACTGACATGCTTCCATTGCTACCGCAGGATTGAAACCGCTCTAATACCACTTGTGACGCGACATGGGAGAGCGAAATACATTGATAATGAACAAAGAATATACAGAGTACGCAGAGTAAACAAATGAAAATAAAGAGTCTGTGTGGATACAAAGTAATCATTATAAGAAGAGCATAGCTCGTTTCATAACCTCCCGACCACACTCGAGCCATCTCAATCACACTCTCTCTCACTCTCATCTCAATGTTGTTCACAATCTCAATCTCAATCACACTCTCACTCTGAATCTCAATCACAATCACACTCTCAATCTCAATCTCTTGATGGCAGTAATGATCATAATCGACATCACAACAGGATCACAATCCCAATATCATGACACCCTGCATCGTCTACAAAATAGCCAAAAGAACATACTCGTGAAACCAAATCAACATGGTAATCAAATTCAAAACATCATTTTGTACCATCATAAAAGAGTATAATCACTTCTTGATTGGATCAAACAAAAGAGATATTACCTGTGTATATTTGTTTGTAAGCTAACCTGTTTGTTGTTTGTAGGCTGTCCTACTGCTGCTGACAATTTGTTTCTATCATAGCTTTGTTAAAAAAACTTAGAATATAGACTTCCAGGTACTCAAAATGACGGGAACAGGTTTGGTCTACAAGGCTTCATGGACTGAATTGCGAAAGATGTCTTTTTTTGTCTGAAAACTCAACTTTTAGGTCACGACTCCTAAAAACACTCTTTTTGGGTCTCCACTACTTTTTCAACTTATTTTAAGCCTACCCATGCATTTTAAGTAAAAACACATAAATATAACACATTGATACTAATAAAAATCTTAGTTTTAATTACGTTTTTATTATACTGTTCATAGACAGACTATCTGTTGTTCATTAATGTTTATGGAATATGTCTTTGGTATAGTATTTGAAAAGAAGAGAGTATATTTTCTCTCTTAATATCTTTAACTCATTCATATAAGCTCTATCTAATAGACTATTCAACAATCTTTCAAATCGTGCTAAACGAAAGATATGGCTTACTACATTCTTTTCTACTTTAAGAACTTCAAAATTTAGTCCTATTATACATTGGCTCCCACCATAAAATCACAACCATAATCCATGAGGCATCTCAGCCCTTATCCACAATCATATTCTCACTGAACCAACTCCCATGCTTGGCGTTTGATATATCCACTACAGTTAATCGAAGTCCACACACATGGTTCTTAAGACATGAGCTTTTCATGCATAAAATAATTCCGGACAGCAACTAAAAATGATATAAAAATCAAATTTTGATAGCATCTAATCATGCAAACTTGATGCATAATATCTGTACTTCACCTCTCTAGCACATAGAGCTAGCTTTGATCTAGAAAGCTGGAAAGCAAACATACCCATGCACATGAGGCATCCACATCTATCCGTAAGGTTCCATACATAATATGATATCATTCCATCACCATAAACATGATGAAAAATAGCTCCGACCCTTAGGTCGACCATAAACCATAACTTCACACATATGCAAAAAACAACTTTTTACCATTTTTGGGAGTATACATAAGATGCAAATGAGAGTTTTTGACTTCAACCAATGCATAAATCTCATCTCCATAATATAGAACAACACTCTATCACATCACTTTGCCCATTTGACACTCACACAAAAATCGGTAACACAAAAAGAAGCCACTTTATTCATATCGCGTATGCGATTCGGGTTGAGTAACCATATACCCTCACATGAGATTCTGGACATCTCATACTTGAAATCAACTCACCAAAATAAACCATAAATCATACATAAAGTGCTCGGTTAACTCACGATTTCATATTGTACTCCCCCTTTGTAGCACCCCTACAAACGTAGGTAAACCCGGTTATGGAAGGATTAATAACTCGCATACCCAAAAATGATTAAAAAATCATGGGGCAAATTCATACACACTCGTCAAATCATACATACACTCGTATCTAAAAAAACTATCACCGAGAGGGAGTCTATTCAAAAAAACGATAGAAAAAGAGAGATGATGGTGGCTATGGAGTTTAGAGCTTTTCATCGTGCTTTAGAATTGATTTAGGGCTATCAAAATAATGACATAAAAAGAGATATGATGATGGCTATGGAGTTAGAGCTTCTCACCGTGCTTTAGAATTGATTAAGGGCTAGCGTAAGGCTTCTTGCTTTGCCGCAAGAGAGTAGTTATGAGTGCGACGTAGAGGCCTTTACCATGAGAGCTTTCTAAGAACGCATACACCGTGAAACGAGAGAGGAGATAGTAAGCAAGTAGAGAGAGAGTATCATTCTTCTTCTTCTTCTTCTTCTCCTAAACGAGAGAGAAGAGCTTATGGAGATGGTGATGTGAAGAGCTTGCACCACTCTGTATAGTAGGAATGGATTGCCTTGCAGTGTTGTGCAGCTCCGCTCCCATGCTAAGAAAAATACCAGAAAGATGCACGTCGAGCTTATTTGAAGCTTACCTGATAAATGATTAGTGCTCAAGGCTTCGTAACAAGCTATTTTTACGGTTAATGTATGTCAGGTGCAGCTTTAAAGGGCCAATAGATTCTTTAATGATGCTAAAAATGAGTATGCTTGAAGTGAGAATAGATAGAAGATTATGATATAGAACTGCAATGCTTGAAGTGTTCTACCAACCTGTCTTTACTGCTCGTCAATTGGAGCTATAGTGCAGAAGTTATGGCAGGTTCAAGTTTAAGTCAATTACAGATCCGTACCGGATTGGGCGACTGCAACTGAGGGGACAGAAATAAAGTGAATGCATGGGCTTGAAGTCCTCACTTTTTGGAGCGTGTTTGTCTTTTCAGATCAGTTATCGGAGTTACGATTACCAAGATATCGCCAGATTAAATTTCATTGGGGGCTGGTTCCTTACCACGGTCTAGTCGGCTCGGTCGATAAACCATCCGGGAAATTTTGGGCTTCAACCAGGGAATTTTGGGAAAATATTCCGTACCCGGAAATGCTTGAGTTGAGTGGCATGCCAAATGGCTAATCGAGACACACATGCTTTGGAAATTAAATATGTTAAATGTCATGCCCGTATGGAAGCACATAAGGTTCTTTATGAGCTTTGAGTTTGACGATGTCGTATCTTGGAGTGAAGTGCAAAATTATGCCTTAAGGCTATGGCAAAGAAGTTTGGGACAATTTTAATCGAATGCGAAGGGAAGGCCTTTCACTAAATACAACCACCAATGCTTACATCTTGAAGGCAAGTGGCTATACAACCCATTGAAATGAGAAAATAAATCCATGATGATATTGTTAGTGAAAGGCTGTTGAAAATGGGTATGGGGCAATGCTTGGGTTGTTGTGCATGCCGAATGTGGTGCCCTAATGATTTGAAGTGGCCACCCACCCATAACCTCAAAGGGAGGGGCCTCCTAAGGAGCTGTGGGCACCCAAAATCAAAAGATCATCAAGTGGCGACCCAAGGGGTGGGGAAAGAAAGAAAAAAAAGGGGGGCATGGAGAGCAGCAGACAGAGAACGGAGGCACAAGAAGGGGAAGAGAGGCTCATGCCGGCCAACTCAGGCATCAAATGAGGGTGCCAAAGAAGCAAGCAATGACGAGCAGGCCAGGGAAATCCTATTCGGTCCAAGCGGCGCACAATTTGATGGAACTCATTAAAATGGCTTGCTACGTTAGCTCCTTGTTCCCACGACCCCAGCAATGACAGTGCTGTTGTTGCGTTGGGGACGCTATTTTAGGAGGGTTTTTTTGAGTATGCAAAAGGAACAAAGGGGAGCATGAGGTAAGGAGTTAGGGGGCAAGGGCTTGAACGCAAGGAGGGTGAACAAGAAGGTGAAGACTCCATCTCCCTCTCGTTCTCGACCTCAAGGGGAAAAAGACTCGGAGGAAATCTCTCTCTCTCTCTCTCTCTCTCTCTCCCTCTCGCTCTCGGAGTTAAGCATGGAAGCAAAGGGCTTTCTCTCTTGAAGGAGGTTGGTTGTGGCACGAGAAGGAACGAAGGTAGAGGGGAGGATAAAAAAAGGAAGGAGAAGAAGTTGGTGAGCGGAGCTCGGCTTTGGGAAAGCAAGAAGGAAGGCTCAAGGCTCTCACTCTCGTGCATGAGCAAGGAGAAGCCACGTTCTCTCTCTCTCTCATTCTTGGACATAAACAAGGAGTCGGAGAAGAGGGGCAAAGGGGAGATGCTTTCTCTCGTTCTCAAAATAAAGCAGGGAAATCTCTCTCTCTCCCGACCTCCTCGACAAGCAAGAAGGAAGATTCAAGGCTGTCTCGCTTGTGGATAAGCAATCAATAAGTTCCTCTCTCGTCGAGCATAAGGAGAGCGGCCGTGATTGAAAAGCCAAGGGAAAGGAGAAAATAGGTTAAGCAAAGAAAGGAGTGAGCAGAGAAGGATAACAAGAGTTGTGAAAGCTTAAGCTATCTGGGAGCTTGACACAATCTTTTAAGGGAAATTGAAGGCATCCAAAGCAAGTCGATTAGAGGAGAAGTCGAAGCTTGTGAGCAGCAAACAAGGCAGTGCAAAGCACACAGAGCAGGAAGCTGTAGAATATTTGACAATAATTGAAGCATGAATATTGAGGAAGTGAGCTAAATTAAGGTTTGTATAATCCAAGGGACAGTTGAAGCAGATAAAGAAACAGAAGAGAATTTCCATCATCGTCATCACCTATAGATTGATTAAATATCATGTTAATTCCCAGTGTCATTAACGGTCTGGTTAATCCTGTAAAAAGGGAGCTTAAACTTCTAGTTAGCAGATGATCCAAGTGACGGTGCTATTAACAGTCTACCTTGGCTAAGGATTATGTTGTACTCAAAGCATTATTTTATTAATTGATGATTAGGTGATTGCCATAGCCTATTTCACCTGTTGTTCTTATTCTCTTTTATATCTCTCACCACCAGATGCCCAGCGCCTTCCCGGCTCACGTTTTGAACACATATCCCCCAACAGCGGTAGTAGACGCAAAAGACGGCACTGAAAACTGAGCACTCCTTGCCAATTTATAGGCACTGCCACAAACTAGAGTGATGCTCAAGGCAAGCTACTAGTGCCCCATCTCAGCCAGGATTAGCTGCAAACTTTTGGAAAAAGACTCCAGTATTTTCTATAAACATGGCACATCTTTTGGCAGTCAACTCTCCCACTTACCATTCACTTTTTATAGTAAAAATTGACTAACTGGCTAGTATCCCTGCAACTAATGAAACTGTGACTAGACTATGCCGCACCGTGATGTCCTGACATAATTATGGCTTTCTCGTACTACCTCAACATATTTACAGTACTTCTTTTTATAAAAATAATTCCCATAAAAATCCCGTTTAATCTCATTGTTGCTCCGGGTGGTCATTTTAAAATGCGATGGAGACTAAAATTAATATTTTTATGTTTAGGTCATCCTAAAAAGCACGTTGCTTTCCAAAAACGCCAAAAAGCACGGAAAGCTAAAAATAGCATAAAAAGTTTTTCAAAATTTCTAAAATCAAACCACAGGTTCTCCTTGTCCACTAGAACAAGAAAGCAGATTTGCTTTTCACTAAAAAGCACTAAAAATGATGAAAAGCTAAAAATAGCGTGGAAAGCACTCAAAAATTAGATTTTTACAAAATAGAACCATAGCTTCCTTGAAACAGGTAGGTTAAGGATCCACCCATGCTTTTTGCAAAAAGCACCTAAAAGCATAAAAAACATGAAAAAACTGAAAATAGTGAATTTTCTCAAAATTGAACCAAGCGTCCGTTTGACCTATTGGAACATGGAAACGACCTTGTTTTTTATTTTAGAACCTTACAATACTGTTGATCAAGCATCTTAAATCAATATTTGGCAAAACGAACATTAGAATCTATTTTTCTTATTTTCAAAAGAGACCCAAAAATTGGGGATCTTACATCCTTTCACACTTGAAAAATTCGAGGTGTCCTCACTTCGACATGAAATCTGGATAACTTAGTTTCATTAAATTATCACGCTCCTAAGTGGAAGCTTCCTCAGTATGTGTTGACAATTTAACTAGGTGTTCAATAACGGTCAATAATGGTCCGATTACGTAGAGGCTTAGTTATACTTTGAAGTATCACTTCGGGATATACTTCGAAAGCTCCAACAGTAATGGTAGATAATAGAGAATCATCAAGAATGTGTTGTGGATTAGGTACATACTTCTTGAGTAAGGTGACGTGAAAAACATCATGTACTTTTATGTGTGGTGGCAAGAAGAGTCTGTAAGCTTGATCATTAATCCTCTCTGTGATTACAAAAGGTCCACAATATCTGGCACTGAGCTTCTTACACTTACCCATTGATAAGGAACTACGTTTGGGTTTCAGTCTCAAAAATATTATATTGTCCTCTTCAAAAAGTCTGATAGATCGTTTAGGGTCAGCATAACTCTTCTATCTATCTTGAGCAGTCTTAATATTCTGCCATCTAAGATCGTTTGTAGTTGCATTTCATCTAACATTTCTTTGGATGCTTGAACTCGTATGAGAGGGTATGTCCATTTGAGTGGAATAAGACACTCTTGTCCATACAATTCTTGAAAAGGAGACATCCCAATTTGTTGGAATTAGGGTTGCAAGGAAACGTACACAGCCTGGAGAAGACGAAGGAAGCTCAAGGCACACAACAAAGAGTCTATTACTTAGTGTCCAATGGAAACATAGATAGCCATAGAGTGATGGGTGTACATACAATGTGATGGGTGTATATACAATGCACGAGGGGAAAAACCTCCTAGTGAGGAAAAACTTCCCCGGCAGTCCTAAGCGTGTTCACACACATCACTACCACATGTTTATTGTAACTAATACCCCCTGGTATGATGCGGTGAATGAGAGCTGACACATGAGTAAAGGGAAGTGCCATGCCTTGAGGACATTATCAGTCCACAAAGGGGAGTAAGCCCAATGCTTTGCGGAAAGCTTTGAACTTCTCACAAGACAATGCCTTTGTGAAAAGATGGGCAAGGTTGTCCTGTGTTGGCACATAAGCCAAGCTGATATTTCTTGCTGAGAGCCTCTCTGTGACATAGTGGTAATGCACCTCAATGTGATTTGTGCGAGCATGAAAAACTAGGTTCCTCACAACTGCCAATGCGCTCTTACTGTCAGTGTAGATAGTGTTGGCAGTGTCGTGTATAACACCTAAATCATTCATGAGGCGTCTGAGCCATACACTCAACCGTAGCTGTGAAGATTGCCCTGTACTCATCCTCACAACTAGAAATGGCCACACTAGGCTGCTTCTTGCTCAACCATGATATACATGAACTGCCAAGCATGAAACAAAAACCACTTGTGGATACTCGCGCGTCAAAACAACCAGCCCACTTTGAGTCCGAAAAAGCATGTAAGTCTGGCGGAAATGATCCCCCCGTAGGATAAAACAAGCCAAGATTAAAGTGCCACTCACGTAGCACTAAAATACGTCGCGTAGAAATTGGTGCAGGTACCGAGGAAATAAAGTTAGTTTCAAACTAAAAAGTGTTGAAATAAGCCTCGAAAGAGACACCAGTTTCGTAACGTCGGAATAACCATCGGTATACAAAACATCGGAACAAGCTTTGAAATGACCGTTGGAATGCACTATGAATAAGCATCTGTATTCCTATAGCATATTCCGAAGATGATTTAGAAGGTTGTATTGACGATCATACCGTATTCTGTACCGACGACCAAACTTGCAAATTTTTTTTGGGCAAAGAGGGCTAGGACTTGATGATGCATGTACTGCAGCAAAAGAAAACAACCCTTTCTTCCCAAAGGAAGAGTGCACAAGCAACCACACTCCACCTACAAGCTGACGCTAAAGAGCGAGTGTATGGCAATTTTAGCAAAAATGTAAGAATAACATAACCACAAAATCAAAAGCTTGATCATGGCATAACGGTAAAAAAATTTAATAACCATAACTAAAACACGAAAACCATAAACATAACCTGTTTTCCATACCATAACCATTACCATAACTTGCTTGTCATACCATAACCATAACAACCATACCATCATTGCATAACCATAACCATCATTGCACAACCATAACCATAACCATCACATGATTGCTATACCATCATAGAAAAACCATAACCATCACATAATTGTCATAACATCATTGCACATCCATAACTATAAGCATCACATGATTGCCATACTAGCATAGCAAAACCATAACCTTAAGTTGACTGTCAAACCTTAACCATAACATATGTGCCATACCATAAACATAAGCATAAACCATAAACATAAGTACTTAAAAACTGTACATATGCAAACAATCACTGAGTGAGAAGACCCTCGTGGTGATGCCTCCCAGTCGATGTCCTCTCCCTCCTCTTGCAGCTGGGTCAAAAGGGCCACAAGTCCATTCTTGTATGCATACTTCTCCTCTCGGCATGTCAGAAGGTGCTTCACGACAACTTCCTGCAAAATTATGGTTTAATCATTAGATAAATCTTCAAATAACATATATATTATCAATAATTTAAATCATACATATAATACTTACAAACTCATGTCAAAGCGTATTGTAGCCTCCACTCCCAAGATGTGACGCTCCAGCACACTCCAAACGTACACTGGCTGCATCTCTCTACTCCTGAAATCTTTGAGGATTTTCTTGTGTCTCTTGTGCAATCCCCGCCCACTCCTCTGCGTCCAACCATGCCGGCTTGGGATTGCCATCATTGTACCTATCTCTCTTCTCTCACCGACGGTGTGACATTGTGGACTTTGCCACGCTCAAAATCCAAGAGTTCGAGACTGGATCGTACCCCTCTGTCAGCTTGTACTCTCTTTGAATGGCCTCGACAATCTAATTATTTCTTTCAACATCAAGGTTATCCCAAAACTCCATCACAGAGTAACCAAACTGAATCATACGACGCTGTCAAATCCTCTGTCGCATGGACTTTCCGACCCTGTCTGCTATAACAGCCCCATCCTTGCTCTTGTACACCTTACTAGGATTATGCTCGTGCGATCCCCAAGGTGTACGCGGTGTGACGATCGGTGAACTATCTACTAAAGAGAGTGGTGGACGCTCTCTCGGTGGTGTGGACATAGCGGTAGAATCGCTACCACAACAACCACCTCCTCCAGAACGACACCTACCTCGTCTCGAGGATGAACCACCTGTCGGTGTAGGGGGAAAATGAGTCCTAGGCGTAGGGGCACACTAGACTGAGGTGTGGGGCCGCTCGATGTAGGGACCACACTATTCCCGGGCATAGCGTCGACCATAGTAGGTCTAGAGGGACTTGCTGCCCAAAAGTACTTTCGATCGCGATCTGCTCTGGTGTGAACTGACACAAAAACAAGCCCATTTTCTCGGATGACATGTCGGTCGGAGTGATAGGGAAACTAAAACTAGGAGAGTATGGCTCATTATCATCGGCCATGGTTAATCATACACAAAAAACACCCACAAAATACGTTATTTTACAAAATATTTCCTAGCAAAAGTCATTAGTTAGTCTCTCATCCTCTATGAGATCTTATGCACCAAAGATGTCTATCTCAATCTGTACTTCTGCATCTTCGTCATCAAACTCTACTTCTTCGTTGCTCTCCGCATAAGCTTCAGTGTTTGACACCTCATCTCTAGGTTCAGAAAATTGCTCACTGCTGACATCTACCTCAAATTCTAAACTTACAATTGGAGTCAATCATGCGCTTTGTTCATGAATCACCTCTTCAACCTCAATGTCCAATCCTACACACACTTGCTTGCAATGTGGAGCAACTTGAACGGCGTAGATCCTGCAGGGCTTAGACAAATCATTCTCATCATTTTTTGCCCATAGTGGACCGTGTATGAACACAACTTGTTCACAATGCTGAAGGAGTACGAATGTATCCCGTGCATCTGTCAACACCCGCCTAGAGTTAACTTGAATCAATCCACTCTTGTCTTTATGAACAGTTACATTAGGGCCACTGGTAATAACTTTGGACCACTTGACATCAAAGATAAACATATCAAACTTTCTAAAGATAATCTTCAAGATGTCTTGGATGTAGCCAAAGTATTCAAGCTGGCTAGTCTCTGTATTCTCATCCCTGGCACTACTCCTAATTTCTTGGACGAAGCTTGCCCTAACACCACTGTCAACAGTGACCCTTTGTTTGTCGATCCGTTGCACTTTGAAGTGCTTCTCGTGCGACCACAAAATTGAAACAGACTAAATGTATTAAAGCAAAGTAATCTTCATGTGGAGCTCGAAAAGGAAGTTGTGAAATATACATGCCAATCGCAACCACTTGACATCTCTTCTTCCTCTTCAATAATCAACACACCATTCTTCTTTGCCTTTGAGAGTGTCACATCTAACCACCACCCAGTTGGAAAGTCATGCAATTTTGAAGATGATCTGGAAAAGGAAGTTTCTAGTGGCACAATTGTGCTTGAATTGAAGGTGATCTATCAAGCGTTATTGCTTTTTCCCTTCGTACCTCTCTAGCCACTTCTACATGATTTCTCAGCTGAGAAGGTAAAATCTCATAACCTTTTCTTGGATTGTGATGTCCATCTTCCTAACGATGCCTTGTCCCTGCGGCTCGTCCCCTATCACCTTGACGTTGACCTCAGTAGTCCACATTCAGGGCATCTCTGGATCAATTGAGACCAAAAATTCATTGATGAGGACAAGAAACTCTTGTACAAGCCATCCTTCGGCCATGCTACCCTCAGGATGAGCCCTTTGATGAACAAACCCCTTTAAAGTCTTCATACATCTCTCCAAGAAGAACATCCACTTGCTATGGACTACCCTAGAAACTGCAACTTCATCGACCACATGCAGAAGTACATGCATCTGGATGGTAAGAATGTTTGTTGGAAAGTACTTCTCCACCATGTCCTGATGCTTCTAGGGAGAAATAAATGTTAAAGTTGTATGTTATGACCAAATTACAAAAATTGTCAAATCCTATTTTTTAGCCAATTTTAGCTCTTCTATGATTTTTTTGATGGCTTTCATGATATCAAAATGAAGTTTTGATTTTCTATGTCCCATATTGTAACATAAGCTATTATTCCTTGAGTTTTGGGGCACCTAATACCCTACTTTGCATAGTAGACAAGGATGGTTGATTTTTTCAATTATAGAAGAAAACGAAACATTCTATTATATCAAGTATAGCTTTTTCAATATTGTTAGTTTCTTGTGACAACTACATGCATTTTGTAGGTAGTAACCATATCTAGTCATAAGGATCAAATTTAGCTAGATATTGAATAGTTTCTATGGGATTCTACAACTCATAATGTTGAACCCAGTTTTTTCATGTTTGCTGTATTTAGCACTTCATCTTTGTCCCCAAGATTCCCCTTGGTAAGAGATGTATTATTCTTTTGACATTCTCCATGGCTCCTTATGAACCTAAAGGACAATAGGAAACTAAGAAAACATGCATATATTATTTGTATTGAGCGTGGCTATAGAAACTTTGATGATAGGTTTGCAGAATGGTAAAAATTCAACTTTTTCGTACCTATTTCTTTTGGCAAAACAAAAAATAGTGAGTGAGAAGCAAGCATATGTTCTAATCACCAACCCATTGAATTTAACTAGGGAATTTATCTCAAGTCCTACAAAAATACCTAATCTTATTTTTATGCAACAAAACGTAAGAAATGACTGTTTTGATGAAAATGTACTGGTCCATCAACTTTGGAGGCTTGGTGTGACCAAAAGATGATAAATTTTACAAGTTTCTTTTTTTTTTCCATGTATAGCAGGCCTTGAACTATAACCTCATGAAAGGATTTTACAAAATGAGTGGATCTACTATGGTTTTGGAGGTTTTTTTCAAAACCTTGAAAGGACACTTTTATGTCCTGTTAGGTTACCAACCCAGTGTTAAAATACGCCCATTTTTCTTTGTTTTTGGTATGTTCCTCTCTTAATTTGCATGCCATTCCTTCATTACAAGCATAAAAGGGATCCTTAGTCTTACCAAATGAATTTGGATATACCTTTCTCCTTTTTCTTCAATTGAGCTATCAAAAAACTCTACTATTGCCACCTTCAATGTTGATGGCATTTTCATATTGTCATGCATGACCAACATAAACTTTGAAGACAAGGTTGAATCTAGCACAAATTGAACGTGTTGACCTACTTTCACACCGTCTTTCACCTTTGTTTGAATGTCACCATCCAGAGTTGAAATGATGGCAAACATCTTACTGTCTCCACAACCTCCATAGTCCCCAGGATTCACCATCAAATATCTTGCTAGGCAATCAAGCAATAATGAGACATTGCCAACACTATTAAAAAATAAACTCACCTTGCTCAATGAGGATGAAGCCATTGCTCGAAAACTCTGGTAGAAGAAGATCGATGTATGCGAATTTCTAAGCTTTTCCCTTATCATATATTTATGGGCATCTGAGATACTCAAACAAACATTATGAATCTCAATCTACTATATCATAAATTAGATGTGGAAATCAGAGACCATATTAGTATCAGTCCCTCCTCTACACATATAAGTTAGTCTAGCCCCACATATATTCTGGTTTCTTCTCCCTCCTTCCTACTCTCTTAACTGCAATCTCCTAAATTTTATCTCAATCTGACACTCATTAACTATCATTCTTCTACTTCAACCATCCTTTACTTTGTCTCGATCTATCTATCTCCCTCACTCTGTCTAACATTTTCTTCTACCTCTCACTATTTTCCACTCTGACGCTATATATCTAACACTCCTACTTGTTGATCTCTATCTATTTCTCTTCACAATATACTATATCATCTGGCCCTATCTTTAAATTTTTCCCTATCTCTTCACAATATACCCTATCATCTGGCATTATAATTATTAGTACACTACTCTAGAGAAATTGGTATTCCTAGAATTACCCAGAATGCCCTTCAAATTTTCCAAAATTCGCAAAATACCCCTGGTTGTGAGATTATATTTCTAAAAAGACAAAAATTTGTAGCTTTTGATAAGACGACTGATTGTCTATCAATACAAGATGCTAAAAGTAGGATTTGGGTGGGTTATATAAGTTCCGGAAAGGAATTGCTTCACTACTTCCAGGCATAGTTGCCTTCTTTGATAGGTAATTTGTGACAAATTACGTGCCGCACAATGCTTCAATAGCATTTAAGCATGCTGCATCGATGATGTCTTCTCTTATCTTTTTTGAATTGATCCGACGTACCAACTCAGTGATTTTGTAGATTGTTCTTCTAATTTCATCTGTCAAACAGCCCTTTATGGCAATTGGTAAGATGAACTGTAAAAATTTGTGCCAATCGTGGGACTTAAGACCACTGATATTGTCATCTCTCGTAAAATCCGTTTTCAAACATTGCATGCACCTTGTGGGAGTCTTGAATGAAGATATAGTCTTCTTCACTTGTTGCTCTTTTGTGCAACTTAGAACCCATGGACCTTTTGGTATAGCAAACTTTCCATTGGGTTTAAGTTGAGGCCACATCTATGGCATTCAACCCACAGCATGCAGGTCATCTCTTTGGGCCTTGCTCTCCCTTTTTCCAATGATGGTTTTCCATATGATCTCCCCCACATTCTTGAAGATGTGCATTGGGTCGAGCAAATGATTAATCAGTAGGTTACTCCAGTACGGGAGTTCATGGAAAATAGAAAGTATTTTCATTCTAGGTGGCATCGAATCTCCCCTCTCCAGCCACATGTTTTTCCAAACGCTCGCTTTCAATGGATGCATGTCATGTTTGCATATGTTTGGTCCACGTAGCTCATGTCCTTCAGGCAAAAATCTACCATTCTTCTCATAAAATGTCTTGCTCAAATGCTCAGAGCGGTGAAAGCCAAGTCGAGGACCACCTTTGGGCCATGAATGATTGCTCGAGTAACTCAATCCTGAAACATCACAAAATTAAAATATAAAAGCATTGGCATCGCCATGAATCACATGTGTGTGAGGATTTTAAAGGCACTTACCAGAGCACTCATCAAACCCTGGCCAATCATGCATGGTCCACATGAGAATGTCTTACACATGTACATTCCATCATCCAATTGGTTGTGACATATCAACCACATCGATTCCTATCCACAAGATTTGGAGCTCTTCCATAAGTGGTGCCAGATAGATGTCCATGTTCTTTCTTTGTACTTTTCTGGGATGATCAATGACAACAACAGATGGCACCTCTTGATAGCAAGCCATGGTGGAAGATTATAATTAACCAGACAAATAGTCCACATGCTCCATGACAACCTCCATAATCCGAATGGGTTTACTCTGTCCATTGCCATACCAAAGTGAATACATTGAGGCTCGTTCTTAAATGTAGGCCAACCAGATTAAATGTACCCGCATCACATCATCTTTCGATCTAGTATTTGAGTGCCATGTCATCAAAGTGGCTATGGACTTGCACCTGAACATGCTCTTTATTCTTGGAATCATAGGAAAATATCGAACAACCTTTGCAAGGATAAATTTTCCTTGTGCATGTGTCCTCCCTGTACCTGTTTGATCCACAATTGGAACATTGTTCCAAGTTTGCATACTCATTGTGAAAAAGTATACAATCATTAGGACATGCATGTATTTTCTGATAATCCAAGCCCAAATTAGTAAGAAGCTTTTTAGCGGCTGGACAATTAGGGAGCATGTGATTCCCTTCTGGCAAGATTTGCTCATTGAGCAACCTGTCGTTACATGAACAATTCAACCCTTTGATCACCTTATATGAACTGTAATTTGCACTTTACCATGCTTAGGATAAAATGTGTTTACCTGAAAAGCTCTGTGACTGAGGCATTAGACCAACCGTAGACAGACTACAAATTAAGCATTGCCAACGCGGTACGGAGAACTGAGATTTTTGCACCGGTGTAGAGCGGCATGCGTGCAAGACTTTGCATAATATCTCCCTCTTGATCGTTGCTATCATGCCGTCAATATGAATGGGATGGCCAAGTTTGGCCCAGAGTACTATGTTCAATGTTGTCGCCTTCTACGTTGGAATCCATGTCAAAGAACGCATCCAACATCTACTCCATCTCTACTTCTTGAAATGCCGCATCAGGTATTAGTTGGGAGGACTCAGTCGATGGCTGCTCGTTTCAAAATCGTCTTCTCTAGAATGAAGTTGGAGCAATATCTACTTGCGGTATTTGAGTTTCAATCTCTATACCATGAGATCAATAATGCAGTTCTTGTAGTTTCTCTATTGGAAAGAGACCATGATTGCGTACGTGTTGGTCGCATATTTTTTGTTTTTGAAATATCTGATGCTTGCAATGCGCACAAGGCAAGCCATCCTATCGTCCATACTTTATCTACCAATGATGCAATAAATAATTAAAACACTCTAGTTGTTATAATTACACACTACTAAGTACATGACAATACATGACAACCTCACATTCTCTAGCCAAGCCCGATCCCCGTACACCTCGGTCTAGAGGTGCACGGAGATTAAGACCACAGGGTAATAATCTCCTCTTTATTGGTTAATGACTATATATTAAATTTCTTGAAGTATGTGTGCACTTTTGAAGTACGATTGTGTTTTTTCAACTATTTGCTACTAGCTCTAACAACCTCACATTCTCTAGCAAGGCCCGATCCCCGCACACCTTAGTCTAGAGGTGCACTGACATTAGGACCACAGGGTAATAGTCTCATCTTTTTCGTTCAATGACTATATATTAAGGTTCTTGAAATCTGTGTGCACTTTTGAAGTTCGATTGCATTTTTTCTACTATTAATTTGTCGCTAGATCTAAGCTAACCTATAATCTCACCTAGCCTATAACCTAAAGCTAACCTAACCTAACCTAACATAAAAACAACATAATGGTGAGGTGTTTAGCAAAACCGCAAGCCATACAGCTTGCCCACAATGCATATGCGATGTCCACAAGCTCTATGGCTTTCCAATTTGACAAACGGCTCACCATTGTGTCATTTTTAGGGTTGCGAAGCGATTTTATGGCCTGAAAATCGCTTGCAGAAATATAGACAACACAATGGCAAGCCATTGGAAAAACAGAAAGCCATAGAGCTTTCCCACAATGCATATGCCTTGTGGGAAATCTTTATGGCTTGCCGTATTGCCAAACGGATCGCCATTGTGTTGTTTTTAGGGACATGGGACAATTTTAGTGCTTGAAAATCGCTCGCAAACATAGAGACAACACCATGGCAAGCCATTTGGCAATACTGCAAGCCATACCATAAAGCTTGTCCACAATGCATATGCATTGTAAGCAAGATCTATGACTTTCTGTATTGCCAAAAGGCTTTCCATTGTGTTGTTTTTATGGCTATTTAGCTATTTTTGGGCTTGAAAACCTCTTGCGGACATAAAAACAACACAATGGTAAGTTGTTGGCAATATGGAAAGCCATAGAGCTTCCCCTCAATGCATATGCCTTGTGGGTAAGCTTCATGGCTTGCTGTATTGCCAAACTAATCGCCTTTGTGTTGTTTTTGGGACAAAAAGCAATTTTAGCGCTTGAAAATCGCTCGCAAACATATAGACAACACCATGGCGACCCGTTTGGCAATACGGCAAGCCATAAAGCTTGCCCACAATGCATATGCATTGGAAGCAAGATCTATGGCTTTCTGTATTGCCAAAAGGCTTGCCATTGGGTTGTTTTTAGGACCGCTTAGCTATTTTAGGATTTGAAAACCGCTTGTAGACATATAGAAAACACAATGACGAGCCGTTTGGCAATACGCCAAGCCATAGAGCTTGCCCACAATGCATATGCATTGTAAGAAAGCTCTATGGCTTGCCATATTGCCAAATAGCTCGCCATGGTGTTATTTTCAGGGCCGCTTAGCTATTTTAGGACTTGAAAATCGCTCGCGGACATATAAACAACACAATGGCAAGCCGTTGGCAATACGGAAATCCATAGAGCTTACCCACAATGCATATGCGTTGTGGGTAAGCTTTATGGCTTGCCGTATTGACGAACGGATCGCCATTGTGTTGTTTTTAATATGCGCTATGGGTAAGCTCTATGGCTTGCCGTATTGTCGAACGTAGCTTAACCTAACCTAACCCTACCTAACCTAACCTAACCTAACCTAACCTTACCTAACCTAACCTAACCTAACGTAGCTTAACCTAACATGGATTAAATTAAGCGAACCTAACGTATAAGATAACCTAACCGAACCTAACCTAACTTAATGTAGCTTAACCTAACGTAGCCTAATATAACTTAACCTAACGTAGCTTAACTTAATCTAACCTAACGTATAAGATAACCTAACCTAGCAACGTAGCTTAATTTAACGTAACCTAACGTATAAGATAATCTAACCTAACCTAATCTAACTTAACTTATAACCTAAACTTAACTTAAAACATAAACCCCATCAATTGTATAATTTCAAAAACGACATAGTTCTAAACAAATTTTCTTCAAAACAAGATTTTTTCATAATTTAAAATGAAAATTCACATCACAAACCATAATTTCTTTTAAAGCATTGAAAGTTTAAAGCATGATTTTTTTTATTAATATACAAAGTAATTTAAATAAATTTAATATGCATTTAAAGGTTCGAGCACTCATATTCGTCCTATTTGAGCAATCAAAGTTGTTGTAAAAGTCTTGGAACCTGCAAAAATGCACACACAAACACAAAGTTAAACCCTAAACCCTAAATCTACAAGTACACATGAAAACAATCTCACCTTAGTGTTATGTGCTAACCCACAAGGAAGATTAGCACTTCCGATGGCTTGTTTTGCACCAGATCTGTGAGAGATGGGGAAGAAAGCTTGAGAAAACGTGCAAGAACAAGAGAAATGCACAGAGAAAGCCCACAGTTTTGTTTTTTGCAGGTGCCGTCGGTACAGAAATCGGCTTAGGAGTCGGAACAACTGTTGGAGAAATCGTCGGAAAGTACATGTGCACTGACGTCGAAACAGGTGCCGAAACATGCGTCGGAAATTTGAAAATCAAAATTTTTAAAAACTTTAGCTCCCTCCATACATACACACACATATACCGACGCCTGCCAGTGACACCAGTAATCTGGCACCGGAATTTAAGTGACCTCTTGTAGTGTAGCGAAAAATCCTCTTGATAGCTTGCCAATGATTAGACCCTAGGCTATGCATAAATCTGTTGATCTGTGAAACGACAAACTGAATATCCGGCCTCATGTTGCATACAACAACAGTTTGGTAAAGAGTGACATCAACAGGATCACCAGCATCATATAGACTCAACTTCAAACCCGTTTCCATGGGAGTGGTAATAGGTTTGCAATCTTGAAGTCCAAACTTACATAGCAATGTCTGTATGTAAATTTTTTGACACAAGGCAATGCCACCATCACACTGATTAAAATGTATGCCCAAGTAATGATGCAAAAACGCCAAATCTTTCATCTTGAAAGTAGCATTCAAATCAGCCTTAAATGCAGCAATATGTGCCTCATTGGGACCAGTGGTCAACAAATCAGCCACATAAAGAACAACAATGATAAGTATATCTCCCTCATGCTTGACATACAATGTGCTTTTTGTTGGACTATTAATGAAAGCCTCATTTGACCAAATGAGTGTCAGCCTTCTCATACCAAGCACGAGGAGATTGCTTCAACCCATACAAAGCTTTGTTACATTTGCACACCTTATCCTCATGTTTTTTCTTGGCAAAACCTCTTGGCTGCGTTACACAAATATGTCACCATTCAAGAAAATAGTAACAATGTCTGATTGATATACATCCCAACCAAAATGAGCTGCCAATGCACATAGAAAATGCACATTAGTCTTACGACAAGTGGGAGCAAAAGTCTCTTCATAATATATGCCTTTTTGTTGTGCATAACCTTTTGCAACAACAAATCGAGCCTTATAGCAATCAATCTCACCATCTGGCTTGCATTTCAACTTGTAAACCCACTTCGTACCAATGGAATTTTTGCCAGGAGGCAAATCACATAAAGTACCATCCAATTTTTTGAATTTTGTGCTTCATCAAAAAAGGAGGTTCATAAACATCATGTAAGCTAGACACAGCCAAAGCATAACAATCTGATGCATAAGATGCATGGCAAGAGCCTGAACGAGTGCAACCAGAAAAAGGTGCATCCAATTGACTATCACGCAATGTATGCACTAGCCATTTTGGAATACCTCTAGCCTCCTCATTTTCAGCCCTTTCCTTATCAAGTACATCATGCACATCTACATCAGTAATAGGCTGATCTGTAACATTTTCAAAAACCCCCATATGATGTACATTTGCCTCATTGGAATTTACATTGGTACTTCTACCACTGAAAAGGGGCAACAAAGTGTTATAAATGTCTTCTGAACTTACATTACTGTCTCTAGTACATGACAATGCTCAAAGGCTAAACAGAATCTTCCTCAAACACAACATCCCATGAAACCAGAATACGCTTTGTTTGTGGATGATACAACCTGTAACTTTTTCTTTCAACACTATAACCATCAAAAATACATTTGACAGCCTTATCATCTAACTTTTTGCGTTGTGTTTGTGGCACCAAAGCATATACGAAATAGCCAAAAACACGCATGTGCTCAATAGGAGGATTTCTATCATGCCATGCTTCAAATGGAGTAATAGACTACAAAGCTTTTGCAGGACACCTGTTTAGTATATAAGTGGCACACATGATGGCATGAAGCCAAAAAGAATGCGGCAAAGCTTGACTTTTGACCATACATAATGCCATTTTCGTAAGTGACCTGTTTTCCCTCTCAGCAACACCATTTTGTTGAGGCGTATAAGATATTGTACATTGGTGTTTTATCCCACGACTAGCCAAAAATGCATTAAATTCATGAGACATATACTCCTCCCCTCGATTGGAACGGAGGGTGCCCATATTACATTTTTAGACATTTTCAGCTATAGCCAAAAATTGTTTGAAGCAATAAACACTTCAGACTTTGCTTTAAGCGGAAATACCCATGCATGCCTAGAGTAATCGTCAATGAAAGTCACAAATTAAAGGTAATTACCCAAGGACGGAGTTCGCATGGGCCCACAAATATCACTATGCACAAGCTCCAACCTGCATGTGGTGGCCCTAATTGAAGCATCCTTTGGAAACTTATAACACTGCGTCTTACCCAAAATATAGCCTTCACAAACATTTTTGATAGGTGGTTCAAGAGGTGAAAAAGAAGCAACCATATCATATTTCTAGAAATGCAGCAAACTGGTAAACTTTAGATCCCCAAAACGTGCATGCCACAATTTTGCATCTGAACAGCCCTTGAATCTTCAACTGCATTTGCAAAATTTTGTTCACACTTGTCATACAAAGTGATCTTATACAGCCCATGGCACAAAAGGCCGGATGCAACAATTTCATCACCAAAACCGAGATCATGAATTGTACATCTCTCATCCACAAGTTAGACTATGAGACCAAGTCTAGAAAGTGCAGATACAAACAAAAGGTTCTTTTTTATCCCAGGTACATACAATGCATCAACAAGTGTGAAAGAACTACGATTTGTAGTAGTAAGCACAATATTTCCAACTCCTTTAGCAGGATAAGAGGCATTGTTGACACAAGTCACCGTATTCACATGAGGGACAGACTCAATAGAGGTAAAAAAATCATGATGTGAGGTAACGTGCTTTGTAGCACCACTATCAAAATATCACACATGTGAATCTGTAGCAACTGGCATCAATGCATCATGGACAATAGGATCATAAGTGCACTTTGTAGTAAATGCCATTTTGCATCAATATCAGCATCACAATCTCCTTTGACAGAAGACTCTACAATCGCTGCACTTATATTGGACCCTATAGTGGATCCAGCCTCTTTCTTCTTAGCCTCTTTTGCCTTCAATTTTGGAGACTGCTTGATCAAGTGATCATTAGCTTTACAATAATGGAAACACATCTTCTTTTTGCCCTTATCACCATAATTGCCGGATGAAGTGTTGTCAGCATAAGCATTAGGAACAGAAGATTTCCCACTCGCAGTAGAACCATAAGAAGTGGTTACATTGATGTTCCCACCTTTTCTTTGAGCTGCAATAAAAGCCTGTTCAACTGCACGCTGCCTAGTCCTATTTTTTTTGGAAAGTGACTCTTGCAACAGCAATGTGCATAATGCATCAAACTTGACAACTTCATGATTTCCTTGGGTCATAAGTCTCCAAGTACTAAATGGGTCATTTTTGTAAGCATATCAACAACCACAAAAATAGAGTCATACCCCAAAGATGTAGGAAGTACTGTAATAAAATCCATGGATATGCATTCCCATTTCATTTGTGGTGCATCAATAGGTTGAATCTTACCGAGGTATCAAACTGATCGTTCAACTTTAATACGTTGACATGTTAAACACCTTGTAACATAGTTCAACACATCACGCTTTAGTCTTGGCCAAAAGAAACCCTTCCTTACCGTAGAGTAAGTCTTAATGTATCTTGGGTGTCTTGCTATAGGTATATCATGAGCTTCCTGTAGTATCTGAAGTTTGATCCCACCTTGATTTGGGATACAAAGACAGTTACTGAAGTAAAGTTCATCGCCTTTAACGTGGAAGCATTTGATTTGCCTCTCTTGCTTCTCCGTGCGATTCTTTAAGTTCATCAAGCACTAGATTTTTATGCAATATGGGCCTTGAGACATACCTTCTTGAATAAGGTCAATTAAGGAGGTAGTAGAGGTTGTGACAGCCGCTACAATACTCTTCCTGCTTAAGGGATCGGCCACATGATTTTCCGTCCCAGGTTTATATTCGATTCCAAAATCATATTCTCATAACAAATCCATCCATCTTCGTTGTCCCATATTAAGGTCAGGTTGGGTATAGATTCACTTCAGGATTTTATGATCAGTATGTAGTTCAAATCTCCTTCCAAGAAGATAATATCGCCATACTTTAAGACCATTCACAACGGCCAATAATTTTGAGTCATGTGAAGGATAATTCAACTCATACGTGCATAACTTATGATTAATTTTTTCTTTCTTTTTACGCTCATTTTAGATTTTCGTGCTTTTTGGTACTTTTGGAAAACAATTTGCTTTTTAGGATGACCTAAGCATAAAAGTATTGATTTTAGTCTCCGTTGGATTTAAAAATGATCACCCTGAGAAGAAATGGGACTAAATGAGATTTTTACGAGAATTCTTTTTATGAAAAGCAGTACCGTAAATATGTCGGGACAGTACGGAAAAGTCCAAATTATTTCGGGGCTTCATGGTGCGGCATAGTGTAGTCACGGTTTCATTAATGCAGGGATACTAGCCAGTTAGTCATTTTTCACTGCCAAAAAACTGGAGTCTTTTCTCAAAAGTTTGCAGCTAATCCAAACTGAGAGGGGGTGCTAATATCTTGCCTTGGGCATCACTCTGGCTTGCAGCAATGCCTATAAATTGGCAGTGAGTGCTCAGTTTTCAGTGTCGTCTATTAAGATTGCGTTTACTACTGCAAGGCAATACTTACCTATTATACGGAGTGGTGCAAGCTCTTCATCACAATCTCCATAAGATCTTCTCTCTCATTTACAGGAAGAAGAAGAAGAATAAGAATAAGAAGAAGAATAAGGATGCTCTCTCTCTACTTGCGTGCGTGCATAAAAAGCACTTTTCGTTTCACGTCATAGAAGTGGTAGGAAGACTATTTTGGTCATAACTCACAAACCGTTATCAATCAGCCCAAACCATTTAAACCAGTGATAAATGCATCATTTAGAACATTTTATCTCTTGGGTGTCATGTGAAAATCACACATGAGCTAAGAGATACGGTCAAAAAACAACTAGTTGCCCACTGCACGGTCAAAATTTTGGACCCCAGGCTCTTTGGAGAACCACTATATCAATTAACTCGATGGGCAAACCCACTTAGACAATTGTAAATATTGATTAAACTTGATGATAAATGTATTTAGATCTCCGTTATCACCTTGGGTATGCAAGTTATTAATCATCCGATGACCGGTTTAATTTTACCTACGCGTGTAGGGGTGCTACCTAGGGGAGTACCATATGACATCGTGAGTTAACGCTTATGTATGATTTATGGTTTATTTTGGTGAGTTTATTTCAGTTATTAGATGTCCATAAGCTCATGTGAGTGTATATGGTTAGTCAACCCGAACTGCATAGGCAGATATGAATAAGGTGGATTTCTTTTTGGGCTACCGTTTGTTGTGTGAGTATCATATGGGTAAAGTGATGTGATAGGGTGTTAGTCTATATTATGGATCTCAACTTCATGCATTGTTTTGAGGTAAAACACTTTTGTTTTCTTGGTATGTATGCTCCTGAAAATGGTAAAAAGTTGTTTTTTGCATATGTGTGAAGTTAAGGTTTATGGTCGACCTAAGGGTCGGAGTTGTTTTGCATTATGTTTATGGTGGTGGAATGTTATCATATGATGTATGGAACCTTATGGATTGATGTGGATGCCTCATGTGCACGGGTATGATTGCTTTCAACCTTTCTATGTCAAAACTAGCCCTATGTGCTAAAGGGGTGAAGTGCAGCTATGATGCATCAACTTGGCATGGTTGGATGTTTTCAAAATTGGAATTTCACATCATGTATAGTTGCTGGTCGGATTTTTTATGTATGAAAAGTTCATGTCTTAAGAGTCATGTGTGTGGACTCCGCTTGACTGCAATGGATATGTCAAACTCCAAGTATGGGAGTTGTTTTGGTGTGGATATGATTTATGGTTAAGGGCTCAGATCCCTCATGGATTATGGTTGAGATTTTATGGTGGAAGCCGGTGTGCTCATGTTTTGTTTTTTTGGATATGGTTATGTTGCCGAAAAACCTTGTTATGTTCTAAAGTGGTTATGCAGAATTGGTTGTGTCTCACCCGAGTTCGGTGGAGTGCTCACAAGTATGAGGTGATTGGATTATGGTTTATGGTTTTCGAATTAGATCATGAAGTGGTTTGGATGGTTTATGGTAGACGTGTAAGTGTAGAGATCCTGTACAATTTAACTGCTTGGAAAACATTGTTTGTGGATATGGAAGGTGCTATTGTGATTAAAATCACGTGTTAAGTTTCTCATGGCAGCATCGCTACAAAACTAGGATCACCTACATCACTTAGCCTTATATAAAAGGGCCATTGACCTGGGGCTTTGCTGGATTGGGTGTGTTTCCTAGATCTTCTTCTTTCGTTAGGCTCATCTACACGATTAGTGCGTCGGGGGTTGAACAACCTACACGGCTAACGCGTTGGGGATTTTGACTTGGATTTGACTAAACACCCGATGCTGGCATCAAAGAGGCATGGCGCCTAAACTGGTATGGTTGGTGTGGATACCCTACCACCTACTGGTACTTGGGATCCTTCCAGAGCTCAGGTGCATGCAGGAAGGAAAAGCGACCTCAGCTTAAGTGTGGATCAGGTAGGTTGGAGGTGTTCTGGATCGCTCACAGCCAAGTGAAATTCTCTTTGTCCATAGTAGAGCGGAACTGGATGGGTGGACCGGTCGATTCCTACATAGGGTCGGATGCTCTGCTAGTTCTTTTGTCATACTTTTTTTTGATGTTATGGTATACCTAGATTTTTTTTAGTGCATTAATATATGGTGGCTTGTTTCATTTAGATGGGGCATTTAAGGATTCTCTATCGTCATGCTCTCATGCCTCTGTGCACTCTATTTCACCCTCCACTATACTCTCTCTCTCTCTCTCTCTCTCTCTCTCTCTCTCTCTCTCTCTCTCTCTCTCTCTCTCTCTCTCTCTTCCCGCAATGTTGTGTACACATATATTCACCCTCCATAATAATATATTTTTCCTTGAGTACGCTTTCATTCATAACACCCATTCAAGGCTAGCACTAGTTGCTAGGTGCCTCTGGATGCAGTTTGGCTCCCATACTTGGTCGGCGCTGAGCACTCCTCCCTTATGAAAACTCCTTCCCTATGAAAACGCTTGTACAACTCTGATGTATATTGAAAATTGTGTAAAGATATAAATTTTATATTTTGTGCATAGACCCCTCGGGAGGGTATCTCTCACTTGGTATCAGAGCCAATGCTTAAGGTTAAGGAAATAGCCTAAAGCCTAGTCGGGTTAGTTATGCATCATGCACGCAATCTTGAATGATGTTTGGGAAAGGATATTGTATTCATGATGCATCTATGAGTGACATTGATTGGTTTATTTACTTGACTTGTCTTCTTATATGGGATTATGTGGTCTCGAGTTATGATGAAGTGATTGAAGGTTTCAACACGTGTATCAAAAATTTCTTTGAATGCTTGTTTTAGTAATGACTCTTGAGGTAACTTCTAACTTCTCATAAATAGCTAGATCTTGTCTTTCAATTGGGTGTAAATGACTATCCATTCCTTAGAAAATTATGGTTGAAATTTTTTCCTCCCGCCCACCCTTTTTTACTTATAGTGCGGGAAGATTAATCTAATATATTGTTAATAATGTTTTGGATTTGACATGATGCAGTAATAGATCATGCCTCCTAGAGGAAATGGAGTACATGTGTACCTCAACCGAGTATCATTGATCGTGACATCGATGCTATCCTTGAAAAGTCACAACTTGGGAACTTTAGCGGAGAAGGAAAAGATGTAGGCAAGGTTCTTGAGGACTGGATTGAGCGCATGGATTATTACTTTGATTTAGCTCATTCATCCATGGAGAACAAGGCTATCATTGCTAAGTTGGCCAAGCGTTGGTGGAGAGACCATTGTACTGAGAATAATGTCAACCCTAATGCAGCAACTTGAGATTATCGCAAGACTCTACTATCAGAACAAAGTGTATCATTCAAACCGTATAAATGAGTTTCTTGATTGTACTCAGGGAACCAGAGATTTGGAATCATAGTATCAATATTTCTTGACCCTTATCAAATATGCTCCAGTCGGAATGACTCAGGAAGTCAAAGTGGCACGATTCGTGTCAGGCCCATTAGGCAAAATTTGGACTCACAAAGGGGTCCTTTAAGGAGTTTGACTTTACCTCTCTCTACCAAAACGGGCGCATGGATAAATTTTTGCAACCAAACTCCAAAGTTGGCGGAGGTTTGACAGTTAGAATGTCCTCTTCAGGTTCTATCTACTAATATATAGCACGCCATGAGATTCCTCATATTTTAGAAGATTCTATTTTTTATTCACCTATGATGTGACAACTCTGTCGGAATCTAAGTGAATCAAAAAAAGAATCCTCTAAAATATGAGGAATCTCATGGCGTGCTATATACCAGTAGATGGAGATTGAAGAGGACATTCTAACTGTCAAACCTGCGCCAAATTTGGAGTTTGTTTGCAAAAATTTATCCATGCGCCCTTTTTGGTAGAGAGAGGTAAAGTCAAACTCCTTAAAGGGCCCCTTTGTGAGTCCAAATTTTTCCTAATGTCCATAATCCTTTGAAGACTAGACTTCAGAGCTTATGCCTTACAAATTTTTTAGATGTTCTTGATGCGGGTTAACCGATTGAGCTCGAAATATCAAATGGTAATAAAAGACCTCGACCAGAGGATGAGTCTAGATGTTCATATTCTCAGACTGGAGAAGCCATATTACGTAGGAGCGCAATAAGAGATCACCTTTGCTTCAATTTTTTTGAGTCTGACCATGTGTCTCGAGATTGTTCGCTTAATGATCCAGAGAATTATGAACTTGCAAGAAAAAATGATGCTCGAAGTACCGATACTAACAAAAACCTTAGATATTCACAGTCTGGGTCTAATACAAACCAGAGACCACCACAAAACCAAGGGAATTTCAGACCTGGGAATCCCATCTTTACAAGAAATGGACAATCAAATAGACCAGTTTGTTCAGGAGGAAATCAACAGCCTCAAGGAGGAACCCAAGCCAATAGAACTCAAAATGCTTGAGGTGGAGGAAATCCATCAAATGTTTGTACCCATGCAGCTACTACAGATGAAGCAGAAATTCAAGAACTTTCGATGCCTTTTGGACTTGCTAATGCTCCAACATTATTCAATGTTGTGGCAGAAATCTCTCAGGACATGATCATAATTGAGAAATAAAATAGTCAATTTAGCCTATATTTTAGACTTACTCATTTGTTATTCATGTCGAGGTGAGGACACCTCAAAGTTTTCAAGTGTGGGAGGATGTAAGATCCCCAAATTTTGGGTCTCTTTTGAAAAATAAGAAAAATAGATTCTAATGTCCGTTTTGCCAAATTTTGATTTACGATGCTTAATTGGCAATATTCTAAGGTTCTAAAGTAAAAAGCAAGGTCGTTTCCAGGTTCTAGTAGGTGAGACGGACATTTGGTTCAGTTTTGAGAAAATCTGCTATTTTTAGCTTTTTTTTGCTTCTTATGCTTTTAGGTGCTTTTTCGCAAAAAGCAGAGTCGGATCCTTAACCTACGTCTTTCAATGAAGCTATAGTTCAATTTTACAAAAATCTATTTTTTGAGTGCTTTTCACACTATTTTTAGTTTTTCATGATTTTTAGTGCTTTTTAGTGAAAAGCGAGTCCGCTTGCTTTTTTCTCCTTTTTACGCTATTTTTAGCTTTTCGTGCTTTTCGGTGTTTTTGAAAAACAATGTGCTTTTTAGAATGACCGAAGCACAAATATATTAATTTTAGTCTCCATCGAATTTAAAAATGACCATTCTGAGAAAAAAAGGGATTACACGAGATTCTTATGAGAATTAGTTTTATAAAAAGCAGTACCGTATCATATTGGGTTTGAATATATGTATATATAGTGTCTTTCATTCATGACACTCATCACTTGGCGCTCGACAGGTAAGATCTTCACTATCGATCTTGCCCAGACTGATGAACTAAGTGTGAAGAGTGGGGGGAGTTAACTAGGAGTGAACTAGGGATAAACTAAGGAGGGGTGTGAACTAGGTTTATCTATGTAGAGTGCACCCCCCATGGCATGATGCGCATGATAGTATGATGGTAAACCCTTTTCCATGCCACATGGGGGTCATTGGTTCGATTCCCTCCCAAGGGGTGGATGGTGTACTATACTGCACTTTTTCCCCCGCCCCTAGTTTACCCGTAGTTCACCACTCTATGTGGTCCCATGGCCATCATTTCCATATGGGAGGATGCGATGAGCATCAAACAACTATGGATTGTGGCATCATGGTGAGCAACTTTGATACAACCACCAGTGAGGCATAGTACTGCGGGACCATTGAGATGATTCTCAAGATGTATTTTCGTTCTTTTCAAATGTATATATTCAAATATATATGGTTCTAGAATGTCTCCATAAGATATGTACATTGGCTTTCCCCCCCCACTTTAAGACTCCTGCTTCTCTTTTTCATTTTCTTACCAATTCTCCTGAGTTGCCCCCCAATCTTAGGGTAGTCCACGTTAGGGCTAACAGTTTGTCATGAACCTCCACCCCTCTCCACTTTCCACCTTTTGAACCAAGTTGAGTTGCTTCTATCATATCTTTGATCATGATAGCCCAAACTTGATCCTGTTTAGCCAAAGAAGCAACAAATTTGGCGCAGCAAGCTTTTGCATGGGCCACAGGGTTCAGGAATCCCAAACCTCCTTGATTCCTCGGTCGAGCAACTGATTCCCAACGGGCCCATTGCCATGGCCTGGAGGATTTCGTGTTGTTTTCCATAAAAACCTTTTCACTGGTTTTCAGAACTCTTTGCAGTGACACTTAGCCATCTTGAGAAGCGGGCTAGTGAAGGCAATATAAGGAAGCATAAAGGCATTTATCACTTTTATCCGACTTGGGAATGGGAGAAGAGCATACTTCCACCTACTCATTTTTGTTTTGATTTTGTCTAGCACCCACTCAAATCTTTGCTTGTGAGTTACGTCCACCCCCAAGGGGGCTCCCAGATGTCTGAAGATATTCCCTTTTGTGACAATCTCCCCCGACCAGTCGGAAGGGTCAAATAAGTCATTTTCTAATAGGGAGATCAGCCTTGAATTCTCTATATTACATTGGGACCCCGAAGCTACTGAGAATATTTGTACCATCTCCAGAGCTTTCCTTATGACCTGGGGGCATGCCTTCAAGAAGAGGATAGAATCGTCTGCAACAAGGTTTGCTAGGAGTTGGCTGTTTCTTGGCATCTCCAGGCCGTGCAACTCCCCTCGTTCCACACTAGCTTCGAGAACTCCATTTTGCATTGGTCCCCCCGGCTTTCCAAAGTTGTATATCCGCCACAAAATTCCCTATTGGATAGAGACAGCCAGGAAGGTGAATAATAAGGGTTTGAATCGACTGGGGCACTTCTGGCACAGTGACAACAAGAGTTTGAAAACCATTGATCTCCTAGCTACCCAATTCCAACTGAATAGCTTGGAGGTCTGGCTTGTCCACAAGGTGAGGAAAGAGCTTGACAATATAGTGAAGCCTATTTATAATTCGGAGTTTGACTGGAACGCCTGGAAATGGCCCGAAAGCAGTCTCTTAGGGAAACCCGTACGAAAGACATTTACCATACAATGATGCAAAAGAAGAATTGCTCTAGCCCCCTCAACAAGAAATGGAAAAAACAATGGTCGGAGGAAAGGTGTGAGAAAGTAATGGAGAACATCTGTAAGCCAAAGGTTCCACAACACGTGAAGGTATTTTTGAGGAAGGTAATTTGGGGTGCTCTACGGAGAGGGTGAAGATTCAGGAAAGAGGTTTGCCTAGTGAATATCTGGCCCACCTCTTCATGGATTTCCCAACTATCAAAGGGCTCGCAGGGAAAATATGTAAATGGGTCCAAAGAACATGGAAAGTTGGTTTTTACAAGACTGATCTATTCCTTGGAGGGAAGAATTCAGGTGGTTCTGCCATCCTCATTAGCACTCAAATCATCGAGTACTTATTCTTGCATAATGTATGGCAGACAAGGAACCGCCGTGTGTTTCAAGGAGGCCTTGAGGTGGTTAGCTTCGCAGAAATTATACAAGAAAGCAAGGTGCTAATTTGGACGCTCGTGCGCAAGCAACACTCGGAGGATTGGTCTAGGACTAATTGTGCCTTGATGTTAGCAGAGGGTATGCCTAGGATGCGGGAAAATCTTGGCTATCGGTTATTAAAACATCTCAGAAGAACATGATAATGGACCTTTTGTATCAAGGATAAGGGGGCGAGTTGGTTGGGATCGTTGCCGATGTAATTATGGTCCCTGGATGATGTCATGGCTCAACACGAGCATGACAAGACATTGTAATTTTTTGGGTTGAGTAATATAATTCACTCACAATTGTGAGTTTTGGAAAAAAAAACCAAAAGATATTCACATTGGCTTTACATGGTAGAGTCCGAATTCTACCATAAGGGGAAGTATGATAACTTAGTACTTCCAAAAGATGGTCAGGAGGTATGTTTCCTATGTGACTCAAAAAGCAATAAAACTATAGGATAAGTAGATATCATAATTATATCTAACATTTTGTTGCTCAATGTCCATAAATGTGGGTTATCTTCTGTTACCATATACATGTGGTAGTGATGTGTGTGAACACACTAGGACCGCCGAGGCATTTGTTCCCTCTTTAGGAGGTTTTTTCCCCGGTGCATTGTTTATACGCCCATCACTCTAGGGCTATCTATTTTTCAATTGCACACTAAGTAACACACTCTCTACTGTGTGCCTTGAGCTTCCTTCGTCTTCTCCAAGCTGTGTGTGTTTCTCTGCAACCCTAATTCCAACAATTGGTATCAGAGCAGGTCACGTCCTCCCGAGCTTAGTCGCCAGCTGCTCCAGCACACACCTGCTCACTTTCTCCGATTTCAGTGATTTTGGCAAGCGTTCGCAGGTCGACAAATATTTTGGGCCTCCGTTTCCACTACAGGCAGTACTGCATAGGCTATTTTGTCATTTTGTGCATAATTTTTACAGTGCCATTTTCTGCATAACATGTGCCTTCTAGTCTTCTATAGTTTGTGCTATATAGCACGTGTTGTTACCGCTCCATTTCTTCTATTTTCGGGAAGTTTTCACATCAAGTGCAACATTTACCATGGCTGACAACAACAACACAGATGTGTTCAAGATGTTTGCTACAGAGGACAAGTTGGATGGGGACAACTACCCTATGTGGGCTTATATGATGCAACATGTTCTTGTGTCAAAGGGCGTCTGGAACATTGTGCAGGGCATTGATGTACGTTCTGGTTCTGAAGATGTAGGCGATGTTGAGGATGTTGCAGGTCTTGCTGCAAGGATTGCTGCTGTTAGAGTTCTTTTGCCTGCGGCAAAACAAGCCCATTGGGATGTTAAGGATGCGCAGGCTCATGCATTAATTGCGTTGTCTGTGAAGCGCACCATTATTCCTCACATCCGTTCAGCAAAATCTGCAAAACAGGCGTGGGATATTTCGGCTGGTCTCTATGCAAGTCGCAATGAGGCTAAAATTGCTTTGCTGCGTAAAGAGTTGGCATTGAAGATTATGCATGAGGAAGATGATATGGACACTTTCCTTGCTAGTGTCAAGGATATCAATGAGCAACTTATTTCTGCAGGAGAAGTCATTTCAGACAGTTCCCTTGTGCAGACTGTTCTTGATGCCTTACCAGATTCTTACCAGACTTTTGCTAGTACTTGGAGACTTATGACCCAAGGAAATCCAGAAGTGTTCAAGTTTGATGCATTATGCACATTGCTGTTGCAAGAGTCACTTTCCAGAAAAAACAGGACTAGGCAGCATGCAGTTCAACAAGCTTTTATTGCTTCTCAAAGAAAGGGTGGTAACAGTAATGCTGCCACTTCTTATGGTTCTGCTGCGAGTGGCAAAAATCATGTTCCTAATGCTTCTGCTGGCAGCCATTCGTCCGGAAATTCTGGTAACAAGGGCAAAAAGAAGATGCGTTGCCATTATTGTAAAGATAATGATCACTTGATCAAGTCGTGTCCTAAGTTGAAGGCCAAAGAGGCTAAGAAGAAAGAGGGTGGTTCCACTGCAAATGCTGGTTCCACTACAAATGTAGCCATTGTTGAGTCTTCTATGAAAGGAGACTGTAATGCTGATGTTGATGCAGAATGGGCTTTTAGCACAGAGTGCACTTACAATCCTGCTGTCCATGATGCATGCTTGTTAGTTGTTGTAGATTCACATGTGTGTTATTTCGATAGTGGTGCTACAAAGCACATTACCTCACATCGTGAAGTGTTTACCTCTCTCGAGTCTGTCCCTCATGGGAATTCAGTCACTTGGGAATTCAGTCACTTGTGCCAACAACGCCTCTTATCCAGTTCAGGGAGTTGAAAAGATTGTGCTCACTGCTACTAATGGCAGCTCCTTCACACTTGTTATTGCACTTTATGTATCTGGGATAAAGAAGAATATCTTGTCTGTATCCGCACTTGCTAGACTTGGAGTTGTAGTCAAATTTGTGGATGACAGATGTAGAGTTCATGATCTCAGTTTTGGTGATGAAATTGTTGCATCTGGGCTTTTGTGGCGTGGGCTGTATAAGCTCACTTTGTATGACAAGTGTGGACAAAATTTTGCAAATGCTGCTGTAGACTCAAGGGCTGTTTTAGATGCAAAACTTTGGAATGCACGTTTAATTGGTCATCTGAATTTTGCCAATTTGCTGCGTTTGCAGAAATCTGATATGGTTGCTTCTTTGCCTCCTCTTGAAGCACCTGTCAAACATGTTTGTGAAGGCTGTATTCTGGGTAAAATGCAGCGTTCTAAGTTTCCAAAGGATGGTTCAGTTAGGGCCACATGCAGGTTGCAGCTTGTACATAGTGATGTTTGTGGGCCCATGCAAACTTTGTCCTTGGGAAAGGTTACAGGTTGTATCATCCGCAAACAAAACGTATTCTAGTTTCTCGGGATGTAGTGTTTGAGGAAGATTCTGTTCAGCCCTTGCTGTCATGTACTAGAGATAGTAATGTAAGCTCACAGGACATTTATGACACTTTGTTGCCTCTTTTCAGTGGTGGAAATACGAATGTAAGTTCTAATGAGAAAAATGTACAGCCTATGTGTGTTTCTGAAAATGTTTTAGATTAGCCTATTACTGATGCAGATGTACATGATGTACTTGATGAGGAAAGGGCTGAAAATGACCAAGCTAGAGGTATGGCAAAATGGCTGGTGCACACTTTGCGTGACAGTAAATTGGATGCACCTTTGTCTAGTCGTGCTCGTTCAGGCTCTCTCCATGCATCTTATGCATCAGATTGTTATGCTTTGGCTGTGTCTAGCTTACATGATGTTGAGGCGCCTCTGTCTTTTGATGAAGCACAGAATTCAGAAAAATGGATGGCTGCCATGCAATCAGAATATGATGCACTTATAGAAAATGACACATGTACTTAATGTGATTTGCCTCCTGGCAAAAAGGCCATTGGTACGAAGTGGGTTTACAAGTTGAAACGCAATCCGGATGGTGAGATCGATCTCCATAAGGCTCGACTTGTAGCAAAGGGTTATGCACAACAAAAAGGCATAGATTATGAAGAGACTTTTGCTCCCACTTGTCGTATGACTACTGTGCATTTTCTATGTGCATTGGCAGCTCATTTTGGTTGGGATGTGCATCAATCAGACATTGTTACTACTTTCTTGAATGGTGACATATTTGAGGACGTTTATGTAACGCAGGCTTACGGTTTTGTCATAAAAGGACAAGACGACAAAGTGTGCAGATGTAAGAAGGCTTTGTCTCGTTTGAAGCAATCTCCTCGTGCTTGGTATGAGAAAGCTGACACTCATTTGGTTAAACGAGGCTTTCGTAACAATCCAACAGAAAGCACATTGTATGTAAAGCGTGAGGGTGATGTACTTCTCATTGTGGTTCTTTATGTTGATGATTTGCTCATCACTGGACCAAATGAGAGACATATTTCTGAATTTAAGGCTGATTTGAATGCTACTTTCAAGATGAAAGATTTGGGGCTGTTGCATCATTACTTGGGTATACAGTTTAAGTAGTGTGATGGTGATATTGCCTTGGGTTAGAAAAGTTACATAGAGACATTGCTATGTAAGTTTGGACTTGAGGATTGCAAACCTATTGCCACTCCCATGGAAACAGGTTTGAAGTTGATTCTACATGATACTGGCCATCCTGCTGATGTCACCCTTTACAAAACTGCTGTTGGTTGCCTCATTTATGTATGCAACACGAGGCCAGATATTCAGTTTGCAGTCTCACAGGTCAGCAGATTTATGCATAGCCCAAGGTCTAAGCATTGGCAGGCTATCAAGAGGATTTTTCACTACCTTAGTGGAACTTTACATCTTGGCATGTTTTATCCCAAGGGGGGATCATTGTCGTCAGACATACATGCTTTTTCGGACTCACATTGGGCTGGTTGTTTTGACACGTGAGTGTCCACAAGTGGTTTTTGTTTCATGCTTGGCAGTTCATGTATATCATGGTTGAGCAAGAAGCAACCTACTGTGGCCACTTCGAGTTGTGAGGCTGAGGACAGGGTAGTCTTCACAGCTACGACTGAGTGTGCATGGCTCAGACGCCTTATGGCTGATTTGGGTGTTGGACAGGACATTGCCAACACTATCTACACTCACAGTCAGAGCGCATTGGCAGTTGCGAGGAACCCACTTTTTCATGCTCACACAAAGCACATTGAGGTGCATTACCACTATGTCAGGGAGAGGCTCTCAGCAGGAGAGATCAACTTGGCTTATGTGCCAACACAGGACAACCTTGCAAATCTTTTCACAAATGCATTGTCTCGTGAGAAGCTTGAATCTTTCCGCAAAGCTTTGGGATTACTCCCCTTTGTGGACTGATCCTATCCTCAGGGCATGGCACTTCCCTTTACTCATGTGCCGGCTCTCGTTCACCGCATCACTCTAGGGCGGATTTGTTACCATATACATGTGGTAGTGATGTGTGTGAACACACTAGGACCGCCGGGGCATTCTTTCCCTCTTTAGGAGGTTTTCCCCCCCGTGCATTGTATATATGCCCATCATTCTAGGGCTATCTATTTTTCCATTGCACACTAAGTAACAAACTCTCTATTGTGTGCCTTGAGCTTCCTTTGTCTTCTCCAAGCTGTGTGTGTTTCTCTGCAACCCTAATTCCAACATCTTCATCCCATTTATTTCTTAACCATGGTTTTCTTTCATTGTTCAAGTGACTCCTAGAGGTATATCCATGTTTACATCCCCTAGGGTACCAATCGATGTGGATGCTATGAATGAGGATCAAGAGATGGATATGGATGTGTCGCATTCTTCGTCTCAACTACATGATGATGCTGACGATAATGAGGATGAGACAATGATGACAACAATGAGGACAAAGAAGGATTTTATGAGAGAGATGCCGATGATGACTCTCTTGGGGATGCCTCGAAAGAGGAATCACGCGATCTTTTTGTTAATTTGGGTGCTATGGATCTAGAGCTAGATGAAGGTGCTTGTAATAATGACCTCATGTATGATGAATTATGATTTCATGTATATCTATTTTTTATATTTTACATGAAATTGATTGTGTATGGATTTGTCTACATTTGGCTCTAGTCAATTAAAATAAAATGATATGTTAATTAGATACTACCTTAAGTAGAAGTATTTAATATAATATTTATGTATTTGTAAACGACACGTTGTTTAGTCAATTAAAATGAAATAATATGTTAATTGCGTATTACGTTGAGTAGAAGTATTAATATTACCACACACACAATGGTGGGGCTATCTACTCATGGTAATATTAGCGCCCACAATAAATATTGAATTTTTTAAAAAAGAAAAACAAACTTCTCGCCTGCGGCGAACACCACCTCTCTTCTTTTTATCACCTAAGTGTGGTGGATTGGTTATGCCATTTCCCTCTTGAATAACAGATCTTGAGTTCAACTCTCCTCATCGGGTAGATCTTTAAGGTCTCTTGGGATAGTCACCTAAGACGTTAAAACTCATCTCTTCTTCTTCTTCTTCTTCTTCTTCTAATAGTGATAAAAGGAATCAGCCCAAACCCTTTAAACCAGTGATAAAATACATCATTTAGAACATTTTATCTCTTGGGTGTCATGTGAAAATCACGCACGAGCTAAGAGATATGGTAAAAAAAACCCTTGCTGCCCACTGCACGGTTAAAATTTTGGAGCCCAAGCTCCTTGCAGAACCACTATATTGATTAACTCGATGGGAAAACCCACTTAGCTAATTGTAAAGATTGATTAAACTTGTTGATAAATGTATTTAGGTCTCCGTTATCACCTTGGGTATGCGAGTTATTAATCATTCGATGATCGGTTTTACCTACGCGTGTAGGGGTGCTACCTAGGGGGAGTACCATATTACATCGTGAGTTAACCGAGCCGCTTATGTATGATTTATAGTTTATTTTGGTGAGTTTATTTCAGTTATTAGATGTCCATAAACTCATGTGAGGGTATATAGTTAGTCAACCCGAACTGCATAGGCAAATATGAATAAGGTGGCTTTCTTTTTGGGTTACTGTTTGTTGTGTGAGTATCATATGGGTAAAGTGATGTGATAGGGTGTTAGTCTATATTATGGATCTGAGCGTGATGCATTGGTTTGATGTAAAATACTTTCGTTTGCCTATTATGTATGCTCCTGAAAGTGATAAAAAGTTATTTTTCGCATATATGTGAAGTTATGGTTTATGGTCGACCTAAGGGTCGGAGTTGTTTTGCATTACATTTATGGTGGTGGAATGTTATCATATGATGTATGGAATCTTATGGGTTAATTTGGATGCCTCATGTGCATGGGTATGATTGCTTTCCACCTTTCTACGTCAAAACTAGCCCTATATGCTAGAGGGGTGAAGTGCAGATATGATGCATCAACTTTGCATGGTTGGATGTTGTCAAAATTGGAATTTTACATGATGTATAGTTGCTGGTCGGACTTATTTTATATATGAAAATCTCATGTCTTAAGAGTCATGTGTGTGGACTCTACTTGACTGCAATGGATATGTCAAACTCCAAGTGTGGGAGTTGTTTCGGTGTGGATATGATTTATTGTTAAGGACTCAGATCCCTCATGCATTATGGTGGAAGCCGGTGTGCTCTTGGTTTTTTTTTTGGATATGGTTATGCTGTCAAATTTTTTATAGCCTTGTTATGTTCTAAAGTGGTTATACAGGATTGGTTGTGTCTCACAAAAGGTTGGGTGGAGTGCTCACAAGTATGAGGTGATTGGATTATGGTTTATGGCTTTGGATTAGATCATGAAGTGGTTTGGATGGTTTATGGTAAACATGTAAGGGTAGAGATCCTTTACAGTTTAACTGCTTGAAAAAGATTGTTTGTGCATATGGAAGGTGCTATTGTGATTGGACTCACGTGTTATGTTTCTCATGGCAGCATCGCTACAAAACTAGGATCATCTACATCGCTTAGCCTTAGATAAAAGGGCCATTGACCTAGGGCTTTGCTGGATCGGGCGTGTTGCATAGATCTTCTTCTTTGGTTAAGCTCATCTACACGGTTAGTGCGTCGGGGGTTGAACAACCTACACGGCTAACACATCGGGGATTTTGCCTTGGCTTTGCCTAAACACCCGATGCTGGCATCAAAGAGGCATTGCGTGGAAACTGGTATGGTTGATGTTGATACCCTACCACCTACTGGTACTTGGGATCCTTTCAGAGCTCGGGTGCATGGAGGGAGGCGAAGCAACCTCAGCTTAAGTGTGGCTCAGGTAGGTCGGAGGTGTTTTGGATCGCTCACACCAAAGTGAAATTCTCTTTGTCCGTAGTAGAGTGGAAGTGGATGGGTGGACCGGTCGATCCCTACACAGGGTTCGATGCTCGGCTAGTTATTTTGTCATACTTTTTTTTTATGTGATGGTATACCTAGATTTTTGTCATTGCATTAATACATGGTTGCCTGTTTCATTTAGATGGGATACTTCAAGATTCTATATTGTCATGCTCTCTTGTCTCTGTGCACTCTATTTCACCCTCCACTATACTCTCTCTCCCTCTCCCTCTCTTCCCGCAATGTTGTGTACACATATATTCACCCTCCATAATAATATATTTTTCCTTGAGTACGCTTTCATTCATACCACCTATTCAGTGCTAGTACTATTTGCTAGGTGCCTCTGGATGCAATTTGGCTCCCATGCTTCGTCGGGCGCTGAGAACTCCTCCCCTATGAAAACGCTTGCACAACTCTGATGTATATTGAAAATTGTATAGAGGTGTAAATTGTATATTTTGTGCATAGACCCCTCAGGAGGGGTATCTCTCACCTGGTGTTAGAGACAATGCTTAAGATTAAGGAAATAGCCTAAAGCTTGATACTAGTCGGATTAGTTATGCATCATGCACGCATTCTTGCATGATATTTGGGAAAGGATATTGTATTCATGATGCATCTATGAGTGACATTGATTGGTAATGCTTTCCATGCTACGATCATCGTCGAAGCATTAAATGCACCATTCACGAACAAGCTTGTGATGTTGTGTTAGGTTTGGCGTAGGAACAAAGTCTTCCATAACTCATTTGATGTGAATATGAGAGAGGAAAATAAAACAGACGATAGCTTTGAAATAGGCGATGGCTTTGAGAGAGTGCGTAGCAGATTTATGGGAGTGCAGTGGCAGGGCTGTTCCGGCTTTGATACCATGTGGTAATTCTAGAGAGAATGCCATGGCGGCCATACACAGAGATACATGATTGCATACACAGATAGAGAGAGAGAGAGAAGAGAGAGAAGATGGCGCAATAACTACTTGTATTAGTCGATTGATTGAATACATTTATAAGAGCCCAAAGGGCGTGATCTGGAAGGGTGCAATCATTGAATTGTGCCCCTTGGCTGCTAGGCGACGGACAATATAGATGCCCAATTGGGCTTGTACTTCCAACACAACTCTCCTCGTCGGCTAGATCTTTAAGGTCTCTTGGGATAGTCACCTACAAAGTTAAAACTCTCTTCTTCTTCTTCTTCTAATAGTGATAAAAGGACGTATGAGCATTGAGACATACACAAAATAATAGACAAAATGACACATATCCTCAACAAATTAATATCATTGTTCTTAATTGATTTATGCAACAACTCCTGAGTACTAGTCCTGACCTTGGTGACCACTGACATGTAAGAAGTGTTGTAAACTTGTCATTGTTGACACATCAGACATTTGTTGATGCTCAAATAGCCTCCCATCAAGCCTGCAGCATTCAATGTTCGCCTCCAGGCAGGAACATACATGACGGCCGTGCAGACGTGTGGGTTGCAAAGCTTTGAGTATTCTACCCAATCGATGTGCATTGCAAGCGCGTAGCTGTATCCAGAACTTGCACGGGCAGTCGCCGCCGCCGTCCAGAAGTCAATGTCGGAGCTAGAAGAGTTCTGCTTTACTTGGCCGAGCATAGCCTCGAGGGCTAAGCGGAAGAATGGATTGGCAGACTCCGGACTTACAAACTTCACATTTACTGTTCACGATCACATATTGGACGTGATGGGTTAGCGCCCGTATATTGAATTGATCACTTTCAAGAAAAAAAATGGTGGAAGACTATCTTACAGAAAATCTGAGTGTAAATGGCGTCTCTTAAGCTGTCGAGGGAGAGTAAGTTGGGTGAGAGAATGTTATGGTTGAGCCTGAAGGACTTGCTGTTCCAGTCGCAATCCGGAATGGCAGCTCGAAGAATATCGTAGCAAGAAGAGTTGCATGCCTTGTAATCGTTGCAGAAGGTATATAAGTTCGCTTGCGTGAATTGACCTTGCTAATTGTATTGAATAAAGGAAATAAAATTAATCAATATGAGTCCATGTAATGAGTAAAGTGCAATTTTGCGGGTAAAAGTGGGTGGTGTTATACTAACGATCATGTAATTAGCTGAGCTGCAGCTACGGCTGTCGTACTTACAGTTCCATCGACCAAAGAAATCAATGAGAAATTGATGAAGACTTGCCATTCCTGTGTTGTGTTGATCCCCATAAGGGAGCTGCCCTGGCAAGGGCAGACCACTTGAAGCGAGGTAGCCGCAGCAGGCGACGTGGTGAGCTTATTGCTGTCGGGCGTCTCAAACAGCATCTGAGTGCCAAATGACAGAGCGTCGTTGGCGTTGTGGCCAGTGCTGATCACGGTCTCCACTCGATAGACAGGCTGGATGCGATAGATCACGACGGCGGCGGCCACAAGGCCAGCCACCGCTGCCAGCACCACCAAACATCGGATTATGGGGCGGACGATATGCGGCTCGTTAAGCACCTTCCTCTCTTCCCTAATTCAACACAGTATATACAATATCAACTAGAGAGAGAGAGAGAGAGAGAGAGAGAGAGAGAGAGAGAGAGAGAGAGAGAGAACACTTCTGGAAGTCGTCCAGAGCTTTGGCCATTAACCAGTTCAGCCGGACCCCGGCCATGGTGATTGCAGGTCCTTGCAGGGCATGCAGCAGATGGTTTATTATGTTCATGCAAGTGCTCGATGGCAAAGTAGTAGTCACTCACGTACTAAAAGAATTTATATTAAGCACGTTCTATAATCTATTATCTAATGGAACATTTCTACCGAAAAAATATTAATCTACTGCCATGACCTTATCGACTCCAGGGCAATGGGATTGTAGGCAGTGGGCACATGCTGAGACCTTTGACTGTTGACTGGAGATCGCGCCGCATTTCTTTTAGAGGGGCATCACACGATGCTAATGTGCCAACCACGTTTTGGATAATACAATACCCTTTCTTGACCAAAGAAAAGATGCCTTGCTCAAGCACAACGTTGCCTCCGGGCAAGGTATGCCTCAACACTAAGTGACACCTATATTTAAGGGGGATCAAGGGCGATCAAGGGCGGGGAAGAGCACGCACGAAGACTCAAAAGATCGCAGCCGTAGGTGTCTGCTAAAAAACTAAACCCGGACACACACTAAATTTGGACAACGTAGGCAATGCATATCAACTCACAATATTACATCGTAAAAATGGTTTGGGATACACAATGTGCGCGTGGGTGAGGTGGTTAGCTTATGTGACCCTGAACTTGGACTGCGAGGTCACGTGTTCAATTTTCGATGGCATGCCTCGTTTTTCTCGTAGTCCAGGCTTAGTTCCCTTCATTTTTTCAACGGCACACCTCGTCTTTCACATTGGCCAGGTTTAGTGCGCCTCGAGATCCCGCCCCCCCAACCCGGACCATCGATCCCATTACTCTCCCCCGCATTAAATATAGGTGTTACTTAGTGCCAAGTCAAGGTATGTGGAAAAAGAGTTAGCCTAGATACTTTCAAAACATGTGCTATTACGTCCCGTTTCTCCTATTTTATGTGAAGTTGTTGTCCATCTTCCTTGCTCATCTCCAGCTTTGGGAATGTTTGGCTATACGTCAATAGGTTATATCCAGGTCCTCTACCTACATGGCTTTTGCGACGAGCCCTATGCATGTCCCTTAAGTGGCTACCCCTCTATCCCATTAAGAACTAGCATTCCCCTTTCAAGGGCTTCTTCTCAAGGTGCAAACTCATACAAAGGAAATAGCTTTCAATCCTTATTTGTTGTTTGATCAGTGTCCCCCTAATCCTACTGCCTCTTCCTTCATACAAGCTCTTCAAGTTCATCCTCGGGGTGATGTCATGGGCGACCTTACACCTTCCATAGTTGGCAGAATGCACTTGATGACAAAGTTTCCATGAACGCGGATCCCTTGTAGGAGCTCTCAAACAATGGATTCATGTACAATGGGAGCCCAGAGGGTCGTATGGGATAAGGTCCTAAGTGAAGTCCTAAATCTAGGGCTAAACTTTTTTGGATGTTTTCCTAGAATCAAGGCTCAAAGGTGCAAAAGAGTCCTAAAGACAGTTGCCAAAGACTACCCTATATAAGAAGACATTGCATGTAGATTTGATAGCTAGAAGTGTCAGGCAGAGATGCCCACTTAGCCCACTTTTGATTGCGATTGCTATTCCTCCTCTATTTTCCCTTTTGCGAGTCAAGGCATGCAATGGCAACACCACATGTCCCACACTAGGGTAGCATCAAGTGGCAGGGTTGGGATTTGTAGATGATAGAGTTGTTTTCCTATAGGTAGACAACACCAACATTACAACACATATTCCCTACTTGGGCTTACACTCCATGGCTACATGACTATATCTCAATTTGGAGAGATCTTACCTAGTGGACATTACTCCAAATGGCTTTGACATGATTTGTTTAGGGAGGTAAGACATTTCCCAAGGGCCACATTTTCAAACAACTTGGTTACCCACTCAAGGTTCCGATAAGTCATTCCTAGAAATTTGAATGGGTTTTTATTGGGGAAGCGTTAGGATTGTTTGATGGCATTGCTAAAAATGGCCTATGTCAAGACAATGGTAGGACCAGTCCGGGCCAAGGGCGAGGACGGACATGCAGTCAAGGGGGTCCCTATATTTAGAAGGCCAAGGGCCTATATAGGGCATGGATGGGTGGTGATGAGCATGTTCAATTCCCTTGCCCTTTCACTGGTATCAGAGCCAGGTTTCGATCCTGGGACCTGTGGGTTATGGGCCCACCACGCTTCTCCAAGGGGAGAGTAATGTCAGGACAATGGTAGGACCAGTCCGGGCCAAGGGCCAGGACGAACATGCAGTCAAGGGGGTCCCTATATTTAGAAGGCCAAGGGCCTATATAGGGCATGGCTGGGTGGTGATGAGAATGTTCAAATCCCCTGCCCTTTCAGCCTATCTTGCCTCTCCACTGCAGTCGGGCAGATGATCATCTAAAGAGATTCTCATCTCTGTTCCATGAAGTTTTTTGAGGGAAAAAGGCAAATCTAGTGCATGGATAGCTTGGCACTATGTACAATTGTCTATCATAAGAGAGGGATTGGGAGATAGACCTATAACACCACATTCATGCAAGAAGAGAAACACTATTGAAGCACATGCACTACAAGAGGCTATTCATATTAGCGACGCTCACACAGCAACGCTCAAAAAAAAATTTCCCGGCATCACTATGAGCATCGCAAATTTACAAGTAAATTTGCGACGCTCATAGCGACGCCGACTGGGCTAAAAAAATAACAGAGAGCGCCCAAAAACTCAGATCTCAGATCTGAGTTTTTCGGCGCCCTCAAGCAAGGAGCGGGTAACGCTCTCCCTCTCTCTCTCTCTCTCTCTCTTTCTTCTCCACACACACACACACAGACACACACACACGAGGAGAGGAAGGAGAGCCAGGTATGCTCCTTCCCTCTCCTCACTCTCATGTTCCCTTCCCCTCTTTCTCTCTCCCTCTCTCTCTCTCTCTCACACACACACACACACACACATAGTGTTTTTGAGTGAGAGAGAGAGAGAGAGAGAGAGAGAGAGAGAGAGAGAGAGAGAGAGAGAGAGTACAAACATAAACAAAAACGCACACACACATACATAAACAAAGAATGCACACACACATTGAGAGAGGAAAAGAGAGAGAGAGCATGCATAAACAAAAAACGCACACATTGAGATAGGAAAAGAGAGAGAGAACATGCATAAACAAAAAACGCACACATTGAGAGAGGAAAAGAGAGAGAAAACATGCATAAATAAAAAAACGCACACACATTGAGAGAGAAAGAGAGAGAAACTAATTTAACGTTGTAGGAAACTAATTAAAATTAAAAGACCTAAAGATCTAGCCGACGAGGAGTTGAACTCAAGACCTATTATTCAAGAGGGAAATGACATAACCAATCTATCATACTTGGCATGGGTGATAGAAAGGTTATACCATTTATCTCTTTTTATTGGCACACACATCCACACACGCGCACACACACAAGAAGAAGAGAGTTATAACGTCATAGGAAACTATCCTAAAAGACGTTAAAGATTAGGTTAGATGTAGACTTACGTTAAATTAGATTTAGGTTTATTTAAGTTAAATTAAATTAGATTTAGGTTTATTTTTAATTAGATTTACGTTTATTTATGCTAGATTTAGATTTACGTTATATTATATTAGATTTAGGTCTCCATACACTGCGATCCCTGCATGAAGCGGGTGAAGAAAGCCCTCAATGGAATATAGGGTATTGCTGCCTTCACTCATGGTGGGCTCCGTCGATCCAAAAGTATTGGTGAAATGTCTTCAGAAGATAGGGAAGAAGGTGGATCTTCAGGGCGGCAAGAGTCACTACATCCCCGACACAATGACCATCTAGACAACCTCTAGTCATTCAACAGCAACTTCAAAGTTAGTAACAAGAGCAAGAACGGTCTAAAGGGCCAATTGCTGTCGTCAAATTTGGATGGAGATGAGGCAGCGTCACCGCCGGAAGTTAACTCTCACATCTTTAGTGATGACAATGCCAACTCTTGCCGAGTTATGTGAAAAATTATGTGTTAAATCAATTTTAAGGTTCTTATAATCCCTATTAGTTTAGTTCTTTGTTTTTAATACAACATAATTTACGTTAGATTTAGATTTATGTTATATTAGATTAGACTTAGGTTTATTTAGGTTTACCCACACACACACACACACACACACAAGAAGAAGAGAGTTTTAACGTCGTAGGAAACTATCCCAAAAGACGTTAAAGATTAGGTTAGATGTAGACTTACGTTAAATTAGATTTAGGTTTATTTTTAGTTAGATTTACGTTTATTTAGATTTACGCTTATTTATGTTAGATCGAGTCCACGCAAGAATTACTTACGGTTTAGGGTTTAGAGTTAGACGAACAGTGAAAAGATCTACTGTGAAAAGATGTTAAGATGCTGTGAAGTGCTACAGCTAGAGAAGAGGCAAAGGGGTTTTGTCCACTACATGCAGTATCATGTAGACGTGGGTCTGTAGATTTCCTGTACCCACAAATATAGGTATTGACCAATAAAGACGAGATTATAACCCGGTGGTTCTGATCTCCGTGCACCTCTAGACCGAGGTGTGCAGGGATTGGACATGACTAGAGAATGTGAGGTAAAGAGAGAGAGAGAGAGACAGATAAGATGAAGAATGCCAATAAAATATTAAATTTGTTGTCCAGGTTATAAGATTTTTATCCTCATTATGAGTAGTGACGAGGATGTGGGACCGTCCAACCGAAACACCTATCTCTCAACGAGGGTCTTATGTCCTTGTAATCAATGCAAGCATGTTGTGCGATGGACAAGACGTGTTTCTTTGCAGCACGTTCGCGAATTTGGCGAGTTTGATCCATCTATTATAGATCGAGTTGTTGCCAATTATAACTCGTCGGACTCTGACGCTGGCCAACAAGCAGCAATCTTGCAACCCAATAGACGTGTTCGCAGGCGCTTTGGTCAAGCAGCATATGTGAGGCCACAAGATGTAGCCTCTGACAGCTCGGGGGGTGATCATGCAGAGCACATTCCCAACGAGGCAATGTTTGAGCCCGAGATTGATGAAATGATCGAGACAATCATGGATTCAGAAAGGCTTATCTATGATGATATGAAAAGTGAAGCCGATACGCCATTGTATAATGGAGCACGTATGTCTAGATTGAAAGCACTCCTGGTTCTTCTCAACACGCAGGCAAAGTTTGGATGGAGTGACACTAGCGCTTTCCAGGTGATCTATTACAATTAGTTTACTTTAATAAAACTCTACATGTATAATGATATGATAGATTTTTACACGACTGTATCGTATTTTTATGTTGTGTAGATTGCTTAAAGAGCACATACTACTAGCTGACAATGTGATGCCAGATTCCCGAGATGAAGCAAGAAAGATTTTGCGAAACTTGGGGATGGATTACAATTCTATCCACGCTTGTCCTAATGACTGCATTCTTTTCAGAGGGGAATACATAGACATGGAGAAGTGTCCGAAATGTGATTCCGAAAGATATCGAGTAGATCTCCACGGGACAAAAATTCCACAAAAGGTTTTGTGACATTTTCCTCTGCTTCCTCGCATCAAGCATTTCTTCGAATGTAAGTCCATGGCCGTCCTAGCATCATGGCATGAGGAGAATAAATCTTCGGATGGTGTGCTACGAATTCCTGCAGATTGCGCAGCCTAGAAACATATAGATGGAACATGGTCGGATTTTGCCAGGGAAGCTCGAAATTTGCGCTTAGGCCTGGCTATGGATTGCGTAAATCCAGTTGGTCAAAGATCAACATCTTACAGTGTATGGCCCGTTGTCATCGTCAACTACAACATTCCCCCGTGGTTGACTACGAAGAAGGGGCACCTATGGCTAAGCTTGATTGTGCCAGGGCGATATAAAGTGGAGAATATGGATGTGTATCTTTGTCCACTATTGGAAGAGCTACAACAATTGTGGATTGGCATAGAGGTGGTGGATATGAGCCGACACACAGGACGACGGAATGCTTTGATCAGAGGCATTCTAATGTGGACCATGCATGACTATCCCGGGCTAACTGTTTTTTCCCATAGTTGATCTATTATCATGTGTATACATGCAGGGCTTCAAACAAGCGGATACAGAGCATGTGTCACATGTGGACCTAGACTGAATGCACGTAGGGCGCCCTCACTGAAGAAGCAAATCTACGAATGTCACCAAGCGTATCTTCCAGAGAATCATGTGTTACGCGATGGCTTTTTGGGAAGAGAGCCACCAAGGATGTCTGCACAAGCATGGTTAGAGCAGAAGGAGATGTGCGATGACGGATTGCCTCCAGGCATGAAGAGACTGTCTCTATGGTACGAGTTACCATACTGGCCCCGACTCATGATCAATCACTTGCTCGATCCAATGCACATATTTAAGAATGTGGGTAATCTACTATGGGACCATCTGACCGGCAAGAAAGATACTTTGGGAGCCAGAGTTGACCTTAGAAATGTGGATCGTATGGAGCAATATTGGCCGCAAACAGCGTCTGATGGATCGATAAAACTCCCTAAAGCACCATGGATTTTCACAGGAGCCCAAGAACGCAAAGTAAAAGAGACCATTCGATCTTTGCGGACCCCCACTGGCGTAATGCACTCGCTCCGAAGGTGTTTTACTAAAGAAGGAAAGCTTACCAGTTTGAAGTCACACGATTGGCATAAAATGTGTCAGGTACGTTCATAGTGGACTTTAATATCATTGCATAAAATGTGGACTTTAATATCATTGCTGCACATGCTTTACAATTTATTTTACCGGTTGCCATTGAGGGATGTCTCTCGACATCCGTAACACAATCTACAAACTTGCAAAGCTGGTGCAATGGATCTCACAAAAGGAGATCAACGTAGACTCCATACCATTCGCCAAACTAAATGTTGCGGAGCTTGTGTGCATGTTTGAGAAACATTTTCCTACTACCATGCTAACCTTCAGGTGCATCTTCTTGTTCACATAGTTGATGAGGTGGAAATAGCTGGCACAGTTCATTCCAGATGGATGTTCTTCTTAGAACGTTTCATGAAAACGCTTAAGGGATATGTGCATCAAAAGGCACGTCCGGAGGGTAGCATGGCAGAAGGTTGGTTGGTATCAGAGTCCCTAGTGTACATTGGAGAGTGGCTAGACGGATTTGATAAAGCCCGGGACACGCTATGGCGAACCATAGATGATGAGTGCATATCTGGGATTGTCATGTGCAATCTCGGTGTTGAGAAGAAGATGACGGAAGATCTAGAGGCTAAAATCAACCGATTTTGCGTGCTTCACAATCCAGTGATGCAAAAGTGGATTTCACAATATGAGGATGCAAAGCAAGAGCGACAAAGGGCACGAATTGAGTGGAGACGAGGAAGACGACCACCGATGCACTATCCGACGGTTCTGGAGAGCCTACCAACCTTCATGAGCTTAAGATGGTTGCACAACCAATTGAAAAGCGCACAACAATGCGGTGACGAAGTGACTGAGGAAGAGTGGGAGTACTCTCGGGGTTGCGCGACCAAGCTAAGTTTGCAATGTACGACTAGCTAGTGACTTTATTTCTAAACGTTTGAACGGCCACTCATAATCTTTGTTCATTGTAGTATACGTCATACACAGCAGTATGGTGTAAAGGTCGACATTTTAGGGTGGAACGAATCAACAAAAAGCGTTTTACTCAAGATTGTGGAATCATGGCAAAATTTGAACAGTCTAGTCGACGACGTTCCTCTGATGCAGATCCTGTGGTGGCGGAACTCACTTACTTCGGCATGCTGCAAGAGATTTTGAGGATCGATTACAGAGGATTTTTTGTCGACTTGTTCGATGTGCAATGGTTCAAGATAATCATGGAGGGTTGCAACGCTACTGTGCGTAGAGGAGAGTCTGGTTTTCTTGAGGTGGATTCTACTAAGAAATGTACTGACCTAAGAGACACTTTCATACTACCCGAGCATTGTGAACAAGTAAGTATGTAAATAATTAACATCCCCCTTTTACAAGTTATGTGCTTGAAAGCTCTCATGTAAGTTATGTGGCTCTGGCAGGTAATATTTCATCCTACAAAGTCTACATCAAACTGGTGGTACGTCATAGAGGTAGCCCCTCATAGTGCAAGGACGTATGAAGGCTACCATGTGCCAATCACAACGACATCAATGGAGGAGATCAGAGAAGATGCTCAATCAGAAGCCGCTGCGGTGGTGCTAGAAGAGCATCAAGATGCTACTACTCTATATGGGGTGCATGCAGAGGAGCTACAAAATGAAACAGAGGATATCTGTTTAAACAGAGAGCTCTATATAGATATAGGAAGTTATGTTGAGTTATGCGAGGATGAGAGAGAGATCTCTTAAAGCCACAAATATTGTATTTGAACAATTTTGCTTCGTGTTGTAAAAGCTCTGGCTCTCTAAGTACCTTCCATGGTGTATAACGCTCTTTTCTACTCGCGCTCACATCTTTTGATTGAAAATTCTAAGTTTTCGACTTGCCTCTTCTATCACTCAATTCATTGCGTCATTGTATTTATATGCGTCATTACGTCATTGTATTTAATGGTCTTTGCGTCATTGTCTACTCTATTCATTCAATATTAAGTTTAAATATTCGTGTGTTTAATGTAGGTATGGATGATGAGGAGTTTCTTTCTTCTTTGTCACCGCAGCAGAGACAGTGGTACGTGGAACGTCATCGCTCTGGCGCATCATCACGCGTTCCTACTCCATCCGCATCTCCCTCTCTTTCGGAGCATTCGACGCGCTCCGAAGCTTCGGCGTCGACGAGACGAGCTTCACACTCGTCTAGACACCGGCGCTCTAGTGGTGGCGGTGGCGGTTGTTGTGGGGATTCCGCCACCGATGCCTCCACACCGCCTCGTGTTCGACGAGGCTCTTTACCCTCCCCTTCTTTGCCCGCCCCCACACCAGCCACAGCATCGCCATCTACGCCAGGTTTTTCACAGCTGACTGTTCCTAGCAGCTACACACCTCTACCTACTCCGCCAGGAGCCACCCCACTCGACACTCCTCGCTTTGGGGCCCAGACTCCGGTGGAGACACCTAACGTCCGTACCCCCATCGACACGCCGCTAGAGACCCCTACCGGGACACCCAGGTTCACACTCACCGGCCAGAGGGCTTGCCTTACTCCGTCGACTTCAGCGGCGGCATCATCATGGATGATGACGGCAAGAAGGTGATCTCGCGCATGCGTGGTCTTTGCTCTCAGCTATTTAGACACTACATACTAAACAAATGGAGCGAAGTACCAAGTGATTTAAAAAACAGAGTCATCAGCATACTTCATGATGAGTTTCCCGTTCCAACACGGGATCAGCGCTTCAATGAAGACCTGATGAAGATTCGAATGCGCGAATACTGCAAACACAAGCGTTCCGAAGTGCAAAAAGCAATCAAGCATGGGTGGAACAGGCCAGATTGGCTGGCCAAAGAAGATTGGAAGAATGCAAAGAAAGCAGCACGCGAGAATCCCGACAAGTGGAAGCAACAAAAGGATGCAGCCAGAGCACGAGTAGAGGCAGGGAGCTCGCACCACTTGGGGAGCGGTGGATGGGCATCATTTGAGGCCGATTTTGTAAGTGTTTTCGCATTGCTCTTTATGTTCGATAGTTTAGGGTTTATGAGTTTTTTAATTCTAACATAATGAAATCTTTGTATGTTTTGACAGTGGTCGATGACAGGACGTGATCCCACACCGTACAAGCACGAGTACACAGGCAGGAAGGGCTTAAACGCCCTGATGGACATTCTCAGTTCTCGCGGAGGCATGGTTAGTATTAGGGTTTACTCTTTTCTATTTTTTGTATTGTTTTATAAATGTCGTTATATGTTTATACTTAATGAAAGCTGTCTTATTGTCTTTTTTTGCAGAATCCGACAGATACACCGCTTGGACGCGATGAGACGTCTGACTAGACGACGTCAGTTTAGCCGTAGCTAGATAGCATTAGTTTAGGGTTTCTCATAGCTTATGTATCATGAGACGGATTTTATACGTCTTTTTGAACCATGTATATTATTACATTTGTCACCGCAGTTCATTTTGCCAATCAATTCTTTATGCCTATGATGTTGTACAATTGTCATTATTACATTTGCCAATCAATTCATTTTGCCTATGATGTGTACAATTGTCAATTTTACGCTTGTCAATTTTTCAAACAATGCGTCTTGTGGGTGACTATTTTGGGTCTATTATCTACCCTTGCACTTTTTTGAAAAAGTGAATCAAGTACAATATGGTTGATGGGTGGCAGGGCATTCAATGCCCTGTCACCAAAAAAAAATTCTCTCGGGCGTCGCTATAACCGTCGCTATTTATGGCTCTGTAGCATCGCTATGAGCGTCGCTATAGACTTCTGTGTAAACGTCTCTATAACCGTTGCTATGACCGTCGCATATAGCGACGCTCTCGTAGCGACGCTATTAGCGACGGTTGTAGCGACGTCGGGGGTTATAAAAACCCAGTGTATTTCCGTCGCTAACAGCGTCACAAGAGTACACAACCTCTTGTAGTGATGTTAGACAAAGAGATTATTTGGTATGCAATTCTATGGTCCATGATTGACTTTGTTGTGGTGCACTTTCCTGGGACATGGGACATGACTACATGGAATAAACTATTTTTAATTGCACTTCTCAAGTTGAACTTTGATTCATGCCACATGCTTGTGCTTTTCTTGAAAGTAACATGCTCAAATTTGATGTGGATAGGAGGGATTTGATACACACGGAATCCACTATGAGTAGAAAGCATTTTCTGGAGTCATGTTTTTAAGAAACTCCTTGCAACTTTACAATGGTATGAAAGAGGGTCTCTCTATTCTGCACATGCTGTCTTTTTCCAAAAATAGAGGACTCTTGAAAGAGCTGTGCTCAAAGGTGACACACTTCAAAAAGAGGCGACATAGAGGCCAAGGGACGACACGAGGAGTAAGACACCTATCAAGAGGACACACGGATGGAAGTGCACACACCAAGAGTGTCCAAGAAGGATAGTATGAGCTACAAGGGATCGCTCCCTCCCTCCCTCTCTCTCTCTCTCTCTCTCTCTCTCTCTCTCTCTCTCTCTCTCTCTCTCTCCCCACCCCTCTCTCTCTTTCTCTCTCCCCCACCCCTCTCTCTCCAGCTTATGGATTGAAGATAGTCCTGATCTCTCTTTTCTATGCATACCTCCAAAAGCCTCCTTTGCTACATGGGATAAATTTCATGACACCTATCTCTTCCCTATGCATTCCTTCTCTACACAAGTTTCTCCTCCACGAATTTTTCTCAACCAACTCGATTTTCTGCCCAAGCTATTTAGGCTGCGCGGAGCATGCATGTATGGATGCATATATTTATATATAGATAAATAAATAAATTTATGTATAGATATTTTCATGTATAGATGGATGGCTGGATGGACAAAGGGATGCATACATATATGGAAGCATAAGTATATATTGTATGTCTCTCTCACTTTCACAGCCACACGCACACACACACACACACAACAAATTAGGCATGTATAGATGGACGGATGGATGGGTACTTGTATAGATGAATGGATGTATGTATATATGTTTGCATGGATGAATAAATCAATGCATCACTATAGGCCTATGGACATACATTGATGATCATGTCCAACCCTTTTGGCTCTAGCTGGTGACATTCGTAAATGTGTTGAAATACACAATGATATACGCATCAACATGAGTGTCACTAAAACATTGATATAGTTGCCGGGGCATACGGACATTTAATGTGAAAAAAATATCAAAGGATAAAAGAATGTATTAGTGATGCCACTATTCCACTTTTAGGGAGTACCTCTTAGAGACTACTTTGGAAGGAAAAATATATTTTTTTAAAGGAGAAGGTAATTTTAAAAGGGTAATGGTCTGTGGAGTCGTTTGAATATTAAATTTACACCAATTACTCTAGGGTTTGGTGGGTCACTTATTGCGGTGTCCTTCTCATCATGATGTTGATTTTTCTAGGGACCAATTGAAAATCCCTACGTGGGTGTTTGAGACTTCCTATATGCATGTCCTATTATTGCATTAGTCCTTCCCCTCCTTCTTTGCACAAGCATTCCCACTCTACTCGAGCTGCTCTATAGGCAATAGCCCTTCTCCTCCTTCTTTGCAGAGGCTGCACGATGAATTCACTTGGCCGTGCTTTGAAAAACACAATGATGGACCCTGCACTCGAAGATCAAATCCCTCCATGCAATGAGCTATCATAGAGAAGTAGGCCTTTGCACACTCCATCAAAACTAGAGATAAAGGGGATGCTTGGCAGCGTCAAGTATTCTGCATACATCCAAATCGAAGGAATCAACAAATTTGTCAAAAGGTACGCATGCATCTCGTTTGCATTTTGTTTTCCATTGAACATACAAGGGTTGCCAAGCTGGGATTTTAAAAAGCTATTAGCATGAGCACATGAGCCAGGTAGCTAGAGCTGGAAGCACGAAAGCTGGCTTACCAGGTGCATTTTTGAGCACACAAGCTTGGTTTCCATAGAGGAAAAGCACAAGATTCATGTGAACAAAAGCACGCATTTCTATTGGTCATTGAAGGGAGATAGAGGTAAATGGAGAAGCTGGGAGCTTGGCAACGCCGGCCGGCCGGTCACAATATGTTTTTTCCCTACTGGTTATAGCTTCATCAAGAAAGAACTATCTATTTGTGATGACACCTTTTCATCAATACTGACCATGTCTACAAGCAAGATACAGTCACACAAGGTGGTAGAGAAGCCAATGTATATTTAGTTGGTACTGGGCATGGTAAATGGAATCAATGCTAAAGAGGATCAGCTGCAGACACTGTTGGGTGAGGTGAAAGTATCGCGGCATGGAAAAAGGGACATGTCCCTCAGAAATGAAGGATTTGTCTCTACTTATAGTGGCTTTTACATTGAATTGGAGCAACTTAACAAGGAGTTGGAGGTTCACAAGAACTCAGGGAATTTAGATCCATGAGAGGTTGACTGCAAGGAGGTAGAGGTCAAAGCAATCAGCAAAATGCTGTTCAAAGCAAGTTCCAACACTGATTTAATCCTGCTTAAAGAAGATATGGACTCCTTGCAGGTTAGCTTGCTACCGTGTATTCTTCAATTGCCTGTCCTTGCTCTAGTGCTGACAGTTTTGGGTTGTTGAGCCAACTCGGACTTTTCCTTATTAATGCTTCATGTGCTTCTCATGTCCTTACCCTTGGTAGAGGACAAAATTTTGGGTCCTTTTGAATTGATGTCGGTGCCCTTGTAAACAATATGAGATACCTTGACTTTTTGTTGAGCCAATTTTTCCTCCATGTGGGGTGCAGAGCAGCTGGCCCTTGTTCTTGCATATCCTTATAGAGTCTTTATTCTAAGCAATAGCTCCACCTTTATCAAAGGATATGGCAACGACTGTTGATGCCACTGAGATTTGAATTGATTGGGTTACATTGACAGAGCGAGGACTCTCAACTCCCAATCCATAGCCGCTTTGAAATGCCCCTGGTGGGATTGCCTGGAATAAGCCTCCCAACCTCCCTTTAAATAGCCCCTTGGGCCTCATTCCCTCTCCACACTCGCAGTCGGCCCCTTGGGCATGGTCCTTGACCATCGGGCATTGCCCTTGGCATGACATTACTCTCCCCTTGGAGAAGCGTTTTCGTCCTTGAAAACAAGAGTGATGATACACTAATGTTTTCCACAATGAAACCCTTCAGGGATCCAGTTGTTTGCTTGACCGGAACACGAATCAGTAGGAGGTTCAAGAAAACCAAGAGTAAGATCTTGATTTTCCACCTTGTTGTCCATTTGCAACCATCTTGGTGTAACCGGTTTCTATCGAATCAGATTGTGTAGACTCCATTTGGAACACACGTGAGCATGCTAATTGAGTTATCACCACAAATATGTACCCAAAAGAGTACCGCTTTTCACTTTCCATGAGAGTAACTTGCTAACATAACTCATCAGCCAAGTTTAAGTCCTTGATTGCATCAGTAAACAACCCCATCATAACTAGTGTTCAAGGTTCATAACCTGACTTATACATGAAGAGACTAAAGCTAGTCGCAAACATGCTTTAACTTATAGTAAGAAAACTCCAAGTAGAACAATAAATGCTTACTAATTGGATTGCTTCGTGCTAACATACGCACTTTGCATATCCTTTAGCACAAATTTACACTTTGTAATATGCCTATCCCCTCGAATAACGGCGCACAGTACTAAGGTGTTTTTCCCAACATTTTACAAACAGTCTTCCCAAAGGACCGGTAAACGGGGGTCACAATATCGTACAACATGGCTGAGGAATCAACCATGTCATGAATAAACATCCGTGGTTAAATTGAAGAATCCACAAGCACCCAAACTGAGCTATGACCTCTATTGGTGATTGGTAGACCCAAGATATACTTCACATAGAGTGAAAAATGCTTCATAAGCAACTAATGTGATGAATATGCATGCCGCTCCAAATCAGCCTTTCCTAAACACTAGGGCCCATAACACCTAGTGTGCATGCATTTAGCAAAAAACAAATCCAAACCTATATATCCATGATCATCTTTGCCAATACTTATGGCGAATGTGATGCTCCTAGCACACATGAAAGAGGAATGTAAATAGGTATGAAAAGATACCAAATACTTTCTATTGCAATCATTTGCAAGCCTTGCTAACGTTTGAACCATAATAGAAGGTGAAACATTAATCACTTCTAAGGACAAACAATGAAACCTTTTCGTTAAAAAAGTATAGCCTTGCTATATGCATAAACAAACATCCGTGAATGTTGTTTAGTAGCTCTTGTACGTTTAACAAGTCATTCTAAATATCCGACAATTTTTGGCCACTGAACTTGTTCCTGATACGACGTGGTGAAAACGGTCTAGAAAACGGATTCGACCAACACCTAGGGACTTGTCGTGACACAGAATTGAAATAGGGGGCACCAATGTCAGTCATAAAGACTCATATTCTCCACATAAGGAATATGTCTCATGTAAGGATGTCTAAAAAAAGAACATCCTTCAAGTACGAGATGTACTTGTGCGTGGAGATAATTGCAAACACTCTACGATGGGAGTGAGAGGGACCCTCATTAGCCTTGCTCGGCACTGGCTAAACCGAACTCCTTGAGTTCCTAGACCATGTTGCATCCCATGTGACAACATGTGCCAAACAAAACCTTGCAAGTGGATGAATACCTGTTGTGGCTCTTATATGACATTCTCATCTCTCTTAAGAGCAAAAATGGATGAACGCAGAGTTTATGCATCCTACATGGAAAAGAAAACAAAAAGAAACAAAAAAAAATCCGATGTGTACCTGGAGGTTGATCATAGTGTTTATTTATGCGTAGTGAAAATCCCTTACTTAAATTTCCCGCGTGGAAAGGCCTAAAAGTATATAATGAGTTTCAAGTAGGACTGCATCCGTAACCTTGGGTGTTGCCGTTGCAATCCAAACCCTTCGGTTAAAATCCACATTGTCAAACCTCATGGTTAGACTTTTGTAGGGAATACTGCTCGACTAGTAGTCAACAGTATTTGAAGTCAACTTTGGAAGTTGAAATTATCCACGACACCTTGGCAGCTTATGGATGTCTTTTTGTGAAAGTGCAAATGTGATGGGTCCAAGAATTGATCACCAACACTTGAGGAAGTGATTGAGTAATCATGAGATGGGTCTTACCCCAAAACTGTATTCATATAGACACTCTTAGTGCTATAGATAAAATTAAAAGATCCACTCAAGTTCGAATCGTATTCACCACTTGGTCTTCTCTAGACCCAAAAATCCATAATCTTGGGTTTTTGTGAATAGTTGTGCTGTCGGAAATGCTTGCTCTATCTATACACCGTAGTAGAGAGAAGCCTTTACGAGTTTAAGTCTTTCAAAAATTCAATGTGATCTTTACATTGAAGATATAGAGTGAGAAAATAATACCCAAAAAATCAGTAATGGCAAGACTCTTTACTTGTCCATGAAAATCAATGGGTACTAAACTGAATAGACTTGGTCGATCTAGAATGAAATCACTGAAGGATTACAAAAAAGATGGTGCTTAGCCATTGCAAAATAAGTGTCAATAGAGGACTCATACCCCTTCATATTATCGTATTGACATAGAAAGATGTCAATGAAGGCACACCTAGCTAGTTTCATTTCACCTTTCCCGCAAAGAAGATGGAAAGAGAGAGAGAGAGAGAGAGAGAGAGAGAGAGAGAGAGAGAGAGAGAGCTGGATTGAGGAAAAACCCTTTATGCGAATGTGGTGTATGCCCCTTGCATATGATCCTGTGTAGACCATGTCTGTGTCACCGTACAAGTGTGTACTTGTACCACGCCCTTGTATAGAGAGGTACCATAAATCACATCCTGACTCATTCACTGTATATGTGATCGTGACTGTATCACGGCGTATATGTAGGAAATAAACATAAACAATAAATGTTTTAAAATATCTACAGTTGACCTCGTCCTTGACAAAGTAGTTAGTGTGATAGCGGAAGATGAAATAAGAATGAGATAGGATTATGTCAATCTTTGCAATGCACGTAGAGGTGTAAGCCCTTGGCGACATTGATGGTCTCTACCAATTGAGTCGAAATGTAAAGTGCCTTGCACTATTGGGCATGGATACATCAGAATTTTCCATTGTACGTAATGGCTCGATTTAGAAGCCTTGCTTTTCTCGAAAATTGTGTCAAAGCATTGTGCTTGGTACAATAGGCAAGCATTGGTAACGTAAACGAAAACTTAAAAGTATGTATCCTGGTTGCCTAGCCGTGACAAGTTGTATTGAGTTTGGCAAAACAAAACTTGTTGCAAGATGGCTCAAAGCCATATGTGTTATGGAAGAGAATGTTGTTGCATGCACCATATACCGTCGCTTGACGGAAAAACCTGCTATTAACATATTCTAAACCTTTGCAAAACAATTATCCCAAATGTCTAAAAGGAATCCGTGCTTCACGTCAGTGCTCATGGAGTGCTTGTGCTCATAGCTAATAAATGCTCCCGTTGACACACATGTGTCCAAGTGGAGAGCAATCGACTGTGTAGAAATTGCTGAAAGAAAGAAAGCATTATGTATTATATCTTGACTGAATATGCTATACTAAGCAAGTTATTATATCGTATACAACTAACGAAAAAGGGTTATCTAAAAGGGTAGATAACCACTAAAGGGAATGCAAGAAAATTGATTGACTATGTAGTCTCAGAATCCATCAAAAATACCTAGGAGTTCCGTACCTGGTGTCGTGCCGCTCCGCTCCTATGACAAGAAAATGAGTAAAGGAAATCCAATCAGGTTTATTTGAAGCTTACAGGATTAATCAGCAGTTATAAGGGCTTGCCAACAAGCCAGTTTTTAAGCTGAAAGTGTGCCATATGCGGCTCTAAGGATCAGAAGATGTCTTGGTAATGCTAAACAGTGAGTATTCTTGAAGTGAGCATAGCTAGGATTTTATTAATCCAAGTTGAAGTACTCAAAAAGATCTACAAGCCTGTCTTTATGGCTCGTCAATCGGAGCTATGGGTTATGACAGTTTCAAGTTGAGTGAGTAGCAGATCCATACCGAATTGGGCAACTACAGCTGAAGGGACAAAACTGGAATGCGGTTGAGCCATATGATAAATTTTGAGCTTTATTTGGGTTTTGATATGCAGGAACAGCAAGTGCTTTGAAGAGTCTCGTATTCAAAATCTTGTCTTTTGGAATGCAATGATTGCAGGGAATGCCGACACGGTTGTGGCAAGGTCTGCAACACTAAACCAGGTAACAAAAATCTCAATGATGATGTCAGTCGAGGGCAGCTGAAGAAAGATGTTGATGATAGCAATGCTTTAAGCGATTTTTACGCCAACTGTGGTGGCTTAGGAAAGCATAAATTATTTTCTAAGGTCTCACTGCAAGGTACCATGCAAATGTGAAGGGCTTACGGAGCCTTGTCAACTTACATACAATCGGTGCCTTGGTAAGTTTGTCTGCCTAATGTGGTGCCCTTATGAAGAAGGCCGGCAGCGCAAAGGCCGAAGGGCCATAAACCCAAAGGCAGCCCACCCTAAGCAATGCCCGCCGCCCATGGGGTGGCCACCCAAACAATAAGGGTTTTAATTGAGTGTGAAGCCAAGGAGAAAAAAGGAGAGGCATGACGTGCAGCCACGGACGGCAGCGCAACAAGGAGAAAAGCAGGTCGCGCTGGCCAGGGAAAGCGTCGGCTGAGGACGTCGTAGAGACGAGAACTGAAGAGCAGGCCTGGGGGAAGATTTTCGGCCCGGATTCATTGAATTCGGTGCTCCTCCCCAGCTCAGCTACCACGTCACCAAGCGGCCGTGCCCATTAGCGATGTCGCTAATGGGTTAGCCGAGGGTAGGAGGGTTTTTTCTGCATGCAACAAAAGAAAAGGGTGGGTGATTCTTTTTGGGGAAGAACTCTCTTGGCAGAAGGAAGGAAAACAAGAGCTCTGGAGACTCAAGAACCAAAGGATAACCATGAGCCTACGAAAGGGGAAATCTTAATCACCATAGCCAAGCTAAGCTTCAAAAGCTCTACAAACCGGATTCTCGCTTCATCATCTTGTTGTGGAGGTTCTCTCTCCGGAAGGAGGAACCCAAGGCGGATAGGCTTTCCCTCTTTGAGGAAGACGCCAAGGCCTAAGTAAGTTTCTTAAACCTCTCTTAACCTACTCTAAGCCTAGCTTTGATTCGGAAGCTCTCGAAGCCATAAGAAAACTCTTTGAATCAAGCGTAACCTCTTGATTCCCTCAAGATTAAGCTCATAAAGCCTTCCTTAACTGATTAAGCCAAAGCTCCTAAGCCCCATTATAATAAGCTTAACCTAATAATTAATCTCTCTCTCCGGAATCAATATAACCCAAAACCGAAATCTCCTAAGCCTCATTAAAAGCCAAAAGCCATCCTTAACCTCTGTTAACCTTCATAATCCAAAGTCTTAAGCTATCAAGAGCGGAATTAAACCTAATCTCTCGAAGCCATAAGCCAAGCTTCTAAGCCATCATTGGCCAGTTGAATCGAAAAGCAGAAGCCAAAACGAACGGCCATTGGAAGGAAACTGCTATGCCTTAACAGAAAGAAGCAGAAGGCAGGACAAATCAGGTCTTGTTAAATTCTTGATTAACACCTGGATTAAGCCAGTTTTATTCTTGTAAAGAGCATTTAAGATTCATTAGCGATTGATTAAAACATGGATTCTGTCGATTAACTGGAAATTAGACGGACTGCTTGTTTTGAATACTAATGTCGATAATTGCATCTGCACACGTTGTTTCCCGCACCTCTCACAGCCAGGGGCCCGGTGCCTTCCCGGCTCACCTTTCACACAATTATACCCTGACATTCTTGGAACAATGTTGATGCTGTCCCATACAATTGAAACATAACTTTTGCAATTTGGACACCTGAAAGTCTACTATGGAAAGTCTCCTCTTTGCCACCTTGGTGGAGACCGGTTCGACAACTACCACCGCTGTAGATAGCTTGTGGGATTCACGAGAGGATCAAATCCGTAAGGTGATCCACCTGTGGAGTAAGCAATTGGATGCGAACCGCCAATTTGCAAAACCGTTCTCCAAACGTTTGAAAGTTACATCTTGTGATGTATTCTTTGTCATCCGGTAAATTACTAGTGTCTTCCAAAATGGCAAGCACACTCTGAGGAGGAGGAGTAGATGCTCAGGAAGTAAGTTCAAAGTTAAAAAGATGATTCTCAGAATGTTCCGTATTTAGAAAATCAAACGAGTCATCCATGATAGATGTGTGTGGTGCTAGCAAAGAAAGGGAAGAATAGCAGAAGAATGCCTTGATTCCCAAAAGTATCGCAACATTAGTATGCACCGTTAAAGATGATATTTAGCCTTGCTAATTATATTTGTAATCTTAATCGAAGACAAAATTTCCTTCAATAGCAAGTCGTGCTTGAGTTGGGAAAGAATTGAGCTCGAATCCCTTGGATCCATGGTTGTCCCTCTAGTAGCAGGTCATTACAATCGGGATGTGTTTCGACAAGCTTCTCATATAACCCTTCCCAAGTAGCTTCCTTTAAACAAAATTGATGTTCAATCCTTAAATATTACCACTCAAATGAGTGTGCAAGTTCAAAGTTCTTCAACTTCAATGACTGTTGGCATGTCGAAGGATGTGCCTAGATGCGCCACCTTGTCGGGGTCAGGTTCCAAGCTTGCCTCAAAGAATACCAAAGAAATTTGATAGCGGGTGGTCACACACCCTTGAGAAGTTCAAGGGTCAAAAAAGTTCAAATTTTTGGGCTGCCAACGTGTGTAGAGGCTGCAACCTCAACGATGGTGGCTACTCAAACACCCCACAAGAAGGCAAACCCGCGAGAGGTCTCGCTGTGATGTCGTCTGGGTTGCGTCCCTATGACGTGAACGTCATGGCTCGACCTCGCACTCCGTTCAAGACTACCCTTGCCGCGTTTGGTGGTAGTTGAGAACCCGCCTCCCCTTGCCTCAAGAGGCTCTGCACACAAAAAATGACCCTCCTTCGTCTTCATGCCTGCCTAGCAAAAAGTGAACTCCATGGCTCCCTTACATGTACATGCAAAAAGTAGAAGACCATACCCTTGCCAAGCTAAGCTCATTGAGTAGTTCGTCTATGTCAAACTCAGTATTTTCAGGCGCAGGAGATGGGCCTAGAGGCCCTTACTATGAAGCACTAGCCTGATATGGTAGTGGACCGTAGAGTTCTGCCTACAGTTGCATCTTGGCTTGGGTCTCTGATAGCTCTATCTCAAGCTCAAGGATTTGCCTTGCAAAATATCAGGTGTCTCTCCTTGACTTGCAAGATCTTGCCCTTGGCTTGCCAATGTAACGAGTATGTCTTATTCTTCGGGAAGTAGAACTATGGTACATTTTCGTGGAGGCATTGGATTATTGGCATGACTTGCAGCCACTTTCTCTGCAGTTCAACCATGCCCAATGCCAAAGTTCTTGGGGCGGTATGACCAATCCACACGTCTCCCAAGGATGTTGTGAACATAACATTGTTGTATAAAGTAGAGTGCCATTTGATTGTTGTTTGGCTTAACTCTCTCTCGATGTATGAATCTTCATAGGAACACTCATGCGAGTCCTTTGTGCTGCAAATTTGATAGCTTTACAGGCGACGATTCCTTGGCATTGCCGCGGATTCAAAATAAATGTTGACGTACAAAGTGGCTTGGACATAGTTTCTTGCACTCCTTAAGGTTGAGAGGTTCGCCTTGAAACAAGGACTCAATCTCTTCGATCCGTGCAATAGGTTCGAGATCTTTCTCTTGACCATCACGCTCTCTCTCCTCTTTGTAGATGGCCTGTGCTTTGCCGTGATTAAGTTCTTCTTCCATATCTGTCAATCAAGTGAACATGTCATCATGAGGAATATTTTTTGTAACGTTAACATGTTATCACTTTCAAATCTTCAAAGAAATAGATAGGATATCTTAATCTTGCATCAATAAAGAGATATAATATTTATTACCATGTCGTTAGAAAGAGATAAGATAATTTGATCAATTATATAATTTAGAAGCACAACTAGAAAGGACCATAAACAATTCACCACTTCAATGATCACTTGGTTGTAGACCATACATCGTTACAATGTCATACCCCACTCTATGGGCACCGTTTAGACATAGGAAAGATCAAAAGCTTTAGATCGAGCTAAGGTATTAGTTGCTTGCCACTCTCAAGGTGAGTAAGTACATTGCCTAAAAAATCCCTTTTGTTTTTCTCTTGTGGCACTTCCATGCACTTCCAGAGCCGTTTACAAGTATGGCACATGGAGTACATATCCATGGCTTTATTCCAAAGAGGGGGATTAGCAGATATTCATTCTAGGGTAGCCCATGGAAAATCTCTCTCGCTCTGATTTCTAGTTTCTATTGGCAAGTTGCAGAGAGGAGAAAAGCATGCCGTTTTGGGGGTCTTTGTACATGACCCCCAATCCACAATGCCTGCATAGACCCCCTTCTGTCCAAAGTGAAGCATTCACGGGAGTGAAGATCATTGTGAAGATAGTTGTGCGCATGTAGATACTTCAAGGTTTGAAGAAGAGAGTTTAAGGTTTAGGGTTTAACTTGTAGATTTAGGGTTTAGGGTTTAACTTTGTGTTTGTGTGTGCGTTTTTGCAGGTTCCAGGACATTTACAACTTCTTTTATTGCTCAAATAGGATGAATGTGAGTGCTCGAACCTCTAAATGCATATTAAATTTATTTAAATTAATTTGTATATAAATAAAAGAAAATCTCATGCTTTGAACTTTGAATGCTTTAAACTTTCAATGCTTTAAAAGAAATTATGGTTTGTGATGTGAAATTTCATTTTGAATTATGAAAAAAAATTGTTTTGGTTTATGAAAAAGTCTTTTTTGAAGAAATTTCGTTTACGTTGTAGGTTAAGTTTAGGTTATAAATTAAGTTAGGTTAGTTTAGGTTGGGTTATCTTATACGTTAGGTTAGGTTAAGTTAAGCTACATTAGGTTAGGTTATCTTATACGTTAGGTTAGGTTAAATTAAGCTATGTTAGGTTAAGCTACGTTAGGTTAGGTTAGGTTAGGTTAAGTTAAGCTATGTTAGGTTCGATAAGGTTAGGTTATCTTATACGTTAGGTTAGGTTAAGTTAAGCTACGTTAGGTTATCTTAGGTTAGGTTAGGTTAAGCTACGTTCGGCAATACGGCAAGCTATAGAGCTTACCCATAGTGCATATTAAAAACAACACACTGGCGATCTGTTCGTCAATACGGAAGCCATAAATCTTGCCCACAATGCATATGCATTGTGGGCAAGCTCTATGGATTTCTGAATTGCCAACGGTTTGCCTTTGTGTTTTTTATATGTCTGCGAACGATTTTCAAGTGATAAAATAGTTAAGCGGCCCTGAAAATAACACAATGGTGAGCCGTTTGGCAATACGGCAAGCCATAGAGCTTGCCCACAATGCATATGCATTGTGGGAAAGATCTATGGCTTGACATATTACCAAACGGCTCGCCATTGTGTTCTCTATATGTCTGCAAGCGCTTTTCAAATCCTACAATAGCTAAGCGACCCTAAAAACAACACAATGGAAAGCCTTTTGGCAATACGGCAAGCCATAGATCTTTCTTACAATGCATATGACCTATTGCCAATCTCCATTGTGTTTTCTATATGTATGCGAGCAATTTTCAAGCGCTAAAATTGCCTCGTGTCCCTAAAAACAACACAATGGCGATCCGTTTGGCAATACGACAAGCCATAAAGCTTGCCCACAAGGCATATGCATTGACGGCAAGCTCTATGGGTGGCCATATTGCCAACAACTTGCCATTGTGTTGTGTTTATGTCCACAAGCGGTTTTCAAGCCATAGACCGAGGTCCTAATCTCCGTGCACCTCTACACTGAGGTGTGCGGTGATCAGGCCTAGCTAGAGAATGTGAGGTTGTTAGAGCTAGCAGCAAATAGTAAAAAAAACGCAAGCAGAATTCAAAACTGCACATAGACTTCAAGAATGATAATATATAGTCATTGAAAAATAAAGACGAGATTATTACCCTGTGGTCCTAATCTTTGTGCACCTCTAGACCGAGGTGTGTGGGGATCGGGCTTGGCTACAGAATGTGAGATTGTTAGAGCTAGCAGCAAATAGTTGAAGAAGCACAATTGGGCTTCAAAAATTGCCAGAGACTTCAAAACTTTAATATGTAGTCATTGACCAATAAAGTAGAGATTATTACCCCTGTGGTCCTATCTCGGGCAGACTGACCGAGGTGTGCGCGGGGATTGGGCTGGCTAGAGAATGTGAGGTTGTCATGTATTGTCATTGTATTTAGTAGTGTGAATTTATAAAAACTAGAGTGTTTTAATTATTTTGTTGGCATTCTTGATAGATAAAGTGTGGACGATAGGAATTGGTGTGTCCTTGTGCCGCATTGCAAGGATAGATCTTTCAAAAATGAAAAATCTGCGACCAACACATATGCAATCACGGCCTCATTTCGATAGAGCAACTACTAGTCCGAGTTATTGATCTCAAGGGGCCCGGGTAGGTACCTAGTTAAAAGTATAACCTTCATGTGAGTTCAACAACGGGGTATTTTAAAGTTTCTCGAAACTTACAGAAATTATATAAGCAAGGGCATTATTTTCTCAAATTTGAAAAAACTTATAGATTTTAAAAGAAAAGGGTACATTATATCCTAACAAAATTCACAGGTAAGGGGTTTTACAAACATGTCTTGAACACAGATGATATGGTAATTTTACACATAGTGAACCCCCCAGCATGGTCTAGAGATTGAAGGTCAAACTACGCAAGTAGATATTGCTCCAACTTCATCCTAGAGAAGACGATCTTGAAATGAGCAGCCATCAATTGAGTCCTCCCAACTAATACCTGATGCGGAATTTCAAGAAGTAGAGATGGAGCATATGTTGGACGCGTTCTTTGTCATGGATTCCAACATAGAAGGTGACAACATTGAATGTAGTACTGTGGACCAACCTCAACCATCCCGTTCATATCGACGGCATGATAACAACGATAAAGAGGATGAGAAGATGCAAAGTCTTGCACGCATGCCGCTCTACACTGGTGCAAAAATCTCAGTTCTCCGTACCGCGTTGGCAATGCTTAATTTGCAGTCTACGGTTGGTTTGACGCCTCAATCAGACCACAGAGCTTTTTAGGTAAATGCATTGTATCCTAAGCATGATAAAGTGCAAATTACAATTCATATAAAGTGATCAAAGGGCTCACTTGTTCATGTAACGACAGGTTGCTCAATGAGCAAATCTTGCCAGAAGAGAATCACATGCCCCATACCCGTCCAACCGCTAAAAAGCTTTTTACTAATTTGGGCTTGGATTATCACAAAATACATGCATGTCCTAATGATTGTATACTTTTTTGCAATGAGTATGCAAACTTGGGACAATGTCCCAATGGTGGATCGAACAGGTACAGGGAGGACACACAAGGAAAATGTATCCCTGCAAAGGTCCTTTGACACTTTCCTATCGTTCCAAGAATAAAGAGCATGTTCAAGTGCAAGTCCATAGCTGCTTTTATGACATGGCACTCAAATACTAGATCGACAGATGATGTGATGTGGGTACCTGCTGACTCTCGTGCATGGAAGCACATAGAGGAGAGTTAGCCTACATTTATGAACGAGCCTTGATGTATCCACTTTGGTCTGGCAATGTACGTATCGGATCTTTGGTGCATCAAATCTCATAGAGGATGAGAGATTAACTAATGATTATTTCTAGGAACTCTTTTGTAAAACTCTTTTATTAGTCTATAATACACTTTAGATTCATTCATTTGTGTAGCAGCTTCGTTGATTTGTTATTTGTATTGATTAAGCATTTATTCTGTAAACTAACGTATTTTGTGGGTGTTGTTTATGTATGATTAGCCATGGCCGATGAGGATAAGCCATACTCTCCTAGTTTTAGTTTTTTTGCACTCCGGCCGGCATGTCACCCGAGTAGATGGGCTTGTTTTCGTCTCAGTTCACACCAGAGCAGATCGCGATGGCAAAGCACCTTTGGGCAGCAGGTCCCTCTAGACCTACTATGGCCAACCCTACGTCTAAGACTAGTGTGGTCCCTACACCGAGTGGCCCCACACCTCAATCTAGTGTGCCCCTTATGCTTAGGACTCGTGTGCCCCCTACACCGACGGGTGGTTCATCCCCGAGACGAGGTAGGCTTTGTTCTGGAGGTGGTGGTTGTTGTGGTAGCGGTTCTATCGATGCGTCCACACCACTAAGAGAGCATCCACCACTCTCTTCAATAGATAGTTCACCGATTGGCACACCATGTACACCTTGGGGATCACACGAGCATGATCCTAGCAAGGTGTACAAGAGCAAGGATGGGGTTGTTGTGGCGGATAGGGTCGAAAAAGCCATGCGATAGAGGATTCGACAGCTTTGTATGATTCAATTTGCTCACTCTATGATGGAGGTTTGGGATAACCTCAATGTTGAAAGAAATAATTACATCGTCCAGGCCATTCACAGAGAGTACAGGCCGGCACAGGGGTACGATCTAGTCTCGGACCCCTGGTTTTGAGTGTGGAGAAGTCCACAATGTCACGCCGTCGGTCAGAGGCGAGAGACAGGTACAATGATGGCAGTCCCAAGCTGGTATGGTTGGATGCAGAGGAGTGGACAGGGATTTCACGAGAGACACAAGACAATCCTCAGAGATTTTAGCAGGAGAGAGATGCAACCAGAGCATGTTTAGAGTCTGCTGAAGCATCACATCTTGGGAGTGGAGGCTACGATACGCTTCGACATGAGTTTGTAAGTATTATTCGTATGCTGTAAATTATGGAAAATATATATATTATTTGAAGATTTATTTAATGATTAAACCATAATTTTGCAAGAAGTTACCGTGAAGCGTCTTCCGACATGCCAAGAGGAGAAGTATGGGTACAAGCATGGACTTGTGGCCCTTTTGACCCAGCTGCAGGAGGAGGGACAGGACGTCGACTGGGAGGCATTACCATGAGGGTGTTCTCACTCAGTGATTGTTTGCATATGTACAATTTTGCAGTGCTTATGTTTATCGTTTATGGTATGGAAATCATGTGATGGCTATGGTTATGATTATGGTTATGGTTGTGCAATGACGGTATGGCTGTTATGGTTATGGTGTGACAACCAAGTTATGGTGATGGTTATGGTATGGAAAACAGGTTATGTTTATGGTTTTGTACTTTTTGACTCATGTTTTAATTATGGTTATAAAATATTTATGTCTTTATGCCATGATCAAGCTTTTGATTTTGTGGTTATGTTTTTCTTACAATTTTGCTAATTTCCATACACTTGCTCTTTAGCATCAGCTTGTAGGTGGAGTGCGGTTGCTTATGCACTCTTCGTTTGGGCAGAGAGGGCTGTTTTCTTTTGGTGTAGTACATGCAGGATCAGTTCCCCGTCGTCTCTGCCCAAAAAAATTTGCAGGTTTGGTCGTCGGTACAGAGTACGGTAGAAGCATCGGTATAGACCTCGGTAGAAGCACCGGAATATGCAATAGTATTATTGATGGTTATTTCATTGCATATTTCGACACTCATTTCATCGTTTATTCCGACGCTTAATATACTGGCGTCTCTTCCAAGCCTATTTCAATGCTTTTTAGTTTTAAAACTAACTTTATTTTGTTGGTATTTGCATCGATTTATGTGCACCATGTTGTAGTGATACTATGGCAATCTCAAGCTTTGTCTGTCTCAACAATCTCCTGAAGCTCTAGAATGGCTTTCAATCGAAACTGACGACGATTTCTTATATAAGATATTTTTCAATCGAAAAAAATAAAACAGCAATATGATGATTGTACGAGATTTCAGCATATAATAGCATTTTATACGTATAATTATTTTGATACAAGCGTATAAATTCAACGCAACTGATACCAGTGAAATGCCCCTGGTTGGACTGCCCCTGGAATGAGCCTCCCAACCTCCCTTTAAATAACCCCCTAGGCCTCATTCTGTATCCACACTCGCAGCCCACCCCTTGGGCCTGGTCCTTCACCACCAGGCATTGCCCTTGGCATGGCACGCTTTCCATTCAACATCCACTTTTTGAACAATCTGCTCTTTAAGTGCATCTTCTTTAGCTTTAGAGAGATAGACTATTGGCACTTGTTCCCCATCTCTGATTGGCACATGGAATTGAAAGCTTTCTGTCTGCCCTTCAGTTGGTTGTGTTTCTATTTTTGCAAAGGAGATTGATGGTATCTCTAGATTCAGCTGCTTAGATGTACCTGCCTCCTCCTGAGTTTCCACATTCCCTTCTCTCAGCAATTGATTGGCTTTTTTAAATTCTTCTATCTCTTTAAGCAACTGCTCTTACCTTTGCATGCACATTAGGATGAGGTCCCTTCTTTGTTCTTGTTCCAGCTTCAGCTCAAGTTCCAATTCTTTGTTTTTTCTTTCTAAAGTTTTGTAAACTTCATCAGTTCCCTTGAGTGAAGCTACTGCTGGATTTTCCCTTATTTGCTTTAGAAATGCCTCTTGGTCTTTGATTCTTTGCTTTCAATATTACAAAGAAGCATTTGCTACATTGAATTGTACGTGGAGATTTTGTACTGACTAAGTAGTGCCCATAAGTTCATTTGTCACTTCAATGAGCTGTTGCTCCTTACTTTTACAGGCATCCGATAACTACGTGAGGAGTTTGCCTAACTCTTCCATCTCCTTTTCTTGATTTTCCTTGACGTTTTGGTGTTGTTCTGCTTTGTTCTTGAGCTCTTTGATTTTTCCTTGAATATTTTCAATGATATTCATTCTGTCTTCAAGCTCGCATTGGAGCGCATCAATCACTTGCTCAAGTTCTTGAGCTTTAGCACTCTGGCTAAGAGCTGCTGTTCACATTTTCGTAGTCATCAGCTGCATCTGCTTTTCATATTCATTGACTTGAGTGATAAATTTATCCGTTGATTCCCACTCGTCAAATTCTATTTGAGGCTCTTTGGAAGGTCCAACCTCATCTTTGGTTGTTTCTGGTGGTTGTTCTTGACCGGCTTCCTTCTCTTTCTTTAACCCATCTCCTTTTACTTCCCTAATTGCATCTAATTGTTTAGTTGATGAAGAACTTGGACTAGGAAGAAGCTGATCCCCTTGTTCGGTATTGGGTTGAGGATGGTCTTGGAGACATCACCTCCCGTTCGTGCTATGTTTCAGTTGGTTTCCCAATTTCTGCATGCTGTGGTTGTTGAGTAGTTGACACTTCTCTGGCTTTCCTTTGAGCTTCAACTAATACCTCTTATATCTTCAGGGCTTCAACTTTCGCATACATCCTTTCTAGAATGTCTTTAGGATCTTCTTCTCAGGGTTTTTGGTTCTAGGGCCCTTAACTTCCCTTGGATTCCATAGATCTGCAGTCTGTCCTGCAGATTGTCGACTTCGTTCATAAGATTCCTTTTCTCTTTCAAACCTTGCCTTTTTTTGGTTGAGGTTATTCTTGATGGGCGGCTACTGCCTTTCTTTTTATTTCTTCCCTTACTGCCCTTTCTGTTACCATATACATGTGGTAGTGATGTGTGTGAACACACTAGGACCGCCGGGGCATTTTTTTCCTCTTTAGGAGGTTTTTTCCCCCGTGCATTGTATATACGCCCATCACTCTAGGGCTATCTATCTTTCCATTGCACACTAAGTAACACACTCTCCATTGTGTGCCTTGATCTTCCTTCGTCTTCTCCAAGCTGTGTGTGTTTCTCTACAACCCTAATTCCAACAATTGGTATTAGAGCAGGTCACGTCCTCCCCGGCTTAGTCACCAACTGCTCCAGCACACGCCTGCTCACTTTCTCTGATTTCAGTGAGCTTTGGCAAGCATTCGCAGGTCGACAAAAAATTTGATTTGGGCTCATTTCGGCCTCCGTTTCCACTACAGGCAGTACTGCACAGGCTATTTCGTCATTTTGTGCAGAATTTCTGTCAGTTCCGTTTTCTGCATAACAGGTGCCTTATAGTCTTCTACGGTTTGTGTTATATAGCACAGGTTGTTCCCGTTCCATTTCTCCTATTTTCGGGCAATTTTCACATCAAGAGCAGTATTTACCATGGCTGACAACGACAACACAGATGTGTTCAAGATGTTTGCTGCTGAGGACAGGTTGGATGGGGACAACTACCCTATGTGGGCTTATATGATGCAACATGTTCTTGTGTCAAAGGGTGTCTGGAACATTGTGCAGGTCATTGATGTACGTCCTGGTTCTGAGGATGTAGGCGATGTTGAGGATGTTGCAGGTGTTGCTGCAAGGATTGCAGCTGTTAGAGTTGTTTTGCCTATGGCAGAACAAGCTCGTTGGGATGTTAAGGATGCGCAGGCTCATGCATTGATTGCGTTGTCTGTGAAGCGCACCATTGTTCCTCACATCCGTTAGGCAAAATCTGCAAAACAGGCTTGGGAAATTCTAGCAGGTCTTTATGCAAGCCGCAATGAGGCTCAAATTGCTTTGCTGCGTAAAGAGCTGGAGTCGAAGATTATGCATGAGGAAGATGATATGGACACTTTCCTTGCTAGTGTCAAGGATATCAATGAGCAACTTATTTCTGCAGGTGAAGTCATTTCAGACAGTTCCCTTGTGCAGACTATTCTTGATGCCTTACCAGATTCCTACCAGACTTTTGCTAGTACTTGGAGACTGATGACCCAAGGAAATCTTGAAGTTGTCAAGTTTGATGCATTATGCACATTGCTGTTGAAAGAGTCACTTTCTAGAAAAAACAGGACTAGGGAGCGTGCAATTGAACAGGCTTTTATTGCTTCTCAAAGAAAGGGTGGTAACAGTAATGCAACCACTTCTTATGGTTCTGCTGCGAGTGGAAAAATTTTTGGTCCTAATGCTTCTGCTGGCAGTACTTCCTCTGACAATTCTGGTGATAAGGGCAAAAAGAAGATGCGTTGCCATTATTGTAAAGCCAATGATCACTTGATCAAGTCGTGTCCTAAGTTGAAGGCCAAAGAGGCTAAGAAGAAACAGGGTGGTTCCACTACAAATGCAGCCATTGTTGAGTCTTCTGTGAAAGGAGACTGTGTTGCTGATGTTGATGGAGAATGGGCTTTTAGCGCAGAGTGCACTTACAATCCTGCTGTCCATGATGCATGCTTGTCAGTTGCTGCAGATTCACATGTGTGGTATTTCGACAGTGGTGCTACAAAGCACATTACCTCACATCGTCCCTCATGGGAATTCAATCACTTGTGCCAACAACGCCTCTTATCCAGTTCAGGGAGTTGGAAAGATTGTGCTTACTGCTGCTAATGGCAGTTCTTTCACACTTGTTGATGCACTTTATGTACCTGGGATCAAGAATAATCTCTTGTCTGTATCGGTACTTGCTAGACTTGGACTTGTAGTCAAATTTGTGGATGACAGATGTACAATACATGATCTCAGTTTTGGTGATGAAATTGTTGCATCTGGCCTTTTGTGCCGTGGGCTGTATAAGCTCACTTTGTATGACAAGTGTGGAAAAAATTTTGCAAATGCTGTTGCAGATTCAAGGGCTATTTCAGATGCAAAACTTTGGCATGCACGTTTTGGTCATCTGAATTTTGCCAGTTTGCTGCGTTTGTAGAAATCTGTTATGGTTGCTTCTTTGCCGCCTCTTGAAGCACCTGTCAAACATGTTTGTGAAGGCTGTATTTTGGGTAAGATGCAGCGTTCTAAATTTCCAAAGGATGGTTAAGTTCGGGCCACATAAAGGTTGCAGCTAGTGCATAGTGATGTTTGTGGGCCCATACAAACTCCATCCTTGGGCAATTACCTGTACTTCGTGACTTTCATTGATGATTACTCCAGGCATGCATGGGTTTTTCCGCTTAAAGCGAAGTCCGAGGTTTTTATGTGCTTCAAAAAATTTCTAGTTATGGCTAAAAATGTCTCGAGATGTACTATGGGCACCCTCCGTTCCGATCGAGGGGGGGAGTATATGTCTCATGAATTTAATGCATTTCTGGCTAGTCGTGGGATAAAACACCAATGTATAGTGCCTTACACACCTCAACAAAATGGTATTGCTAAGAGGAAAAACAGGTCACTGACGGAAATGGCACGATGTATGGTCAAAAGTCAAGCTTTACCGCATTCTTTTTGACTTGAGGCCATCATGTGTGCCACTTATGTACTTAACAGGTTTCCTTCGAAAGCTTTGTAGTCTATTAATCCATATGAAGCATGGCATGATAGAAAGCCTTCTATTGAGCACATGCATGTTTTTGGCTGTTTGGCATATGCTTTGGTGCCACAAGTGCAGCGCTGTCAAATGTATTTTTGTTGGTTATAGTGCTGAAAGCAAAGGTTACAGGTTGTATCATCCGCAAACAAAACGTATTTTGGTTTCACGGGATGTAGTGTTTGTGGAAGATTCTGTTCAGCCCTTGCTGTCATGTACTAGAGACAGTAATGTAAGCTCATAGGACATTTATGACACTTTGTTGCTTCTTTTTAGTGGTGGAAATACGAATGTAAGTTTCAATGAGGCAAATGTATAGCCTATGGGGGTTTCTTAAAATGGTTTAGATCAGTCTATTACTGATGCAGATGTGCATGATGTACTTGATGAGGAAAGGGCTGAAAATGAGCAGGCCAGAGGTATGCCAAAATGGCTGGTGCACACTTTGCGTGACAGTAAATTGGATGCACCTTTGTCTAGTCGTACTCGTTCAGGCTCTCGCCATGCATCTTATGCATCAGATTGTTATGCATTGGTTGTGTCTAGCTTACATGATTTTGAGGAGCCTCTGTCTTTTGATGAAGCACAAAATTCAGAAAATTGGATGGCTGCCATGCAATGAGAATATGATGCACTTATAGAAAATGACACATGGACTTTATGTGATTTGCCTCTTGGCAAAAAGGCCATTGGTACGAAGTGGGTTTACAAGTTGAAACGTAAGCCGGATGGTGAGATTGATCGCCATAAGGCTCGACTTGTTGCAAAGGGTTATGCATAGTAAAAAGGCATAGATTATGAAGAGACTTTTGCTCCCACTTGTCGTATAACTATTGTACGTTTTCTATGTGCATTGGCAGCTTATTTTGGTTGGGATGTACATCAATGAGACATTGTTAGTGCTTTCTTAAATGGTGACATATTTGAGGAATTTTATGTAACGCAGCCTCGTGGTTTTGTCATGAAAGGACAAGAGGACAAAGTGTGAAAATGTAACAAGGCTTTGTATGGGTTGAAGCAATCTCCTCGTGCTTGGTATGAGAAAGCTGACACTCATTTGGTCAAACAAGGCTTTCGTAACAGTCCAACAGAAAGCACATTGTATGTAAAGCGGGAGGGTGATGTACTTCTCATTGTGGTTCTTTATGTAGATGATTTACTGGTCACTGGACCAAATGAGAGACATATTGCTGAATTTAAGGCTGATTTGAATGCTACTTTCAAGATGAAAGATTTGGGGTTGTTGCATTATTACTTGGGTATACAGTTTAAGCAGTGTGATGGTGGTATTGCCTTGTGTCAGAAAAGTTACATAGAGACATTGCTATGTATGTTTGGACTTGAGGATTGCAAACCTATTGCCACTCCCATGGAAACATGTTTGAAGTTGAGTCTACATGATGTTGGCAATCCTGCTGATGTCACTCTTTACCAAACTGCTGTTGGCTGCCTCATTTATGTATGCAACACGAGGCCGGATATTCGGTTTGCAGTCTCACAGGTCAGCAGATTTATGCATAGCCTAGGGTCTAAGCATTGGTAGGTTGTCAAGAGGATTTTCCCCTACCTTAGTGGCACTTTACATCTTGTCTTGTTTTATCCCAAGCAGGGATCATTGCCGCCTGACTTACATGCTTTTTCAGACTCACATTGGGCTGCTTGTTTTGACACGCGAGTGTCCACAAGTGGTTTTTGCTTCATGCTTGGCAGTTCATGTATATCATGGTTGAGCAAGAAGCAACCTACTGTGGCCACTTAGAGTTGTGAGGCTGAGTACAGGGCAGTTTTCATAGCTACGGTTGAGTGTGTATGGCTCAGACGCCTTATGGCTGATTTGGGTGTTGGGCAGGACACTGCCAACACTATCTACATTGACAGTCAGAGCACATTGGCATTTGCGAGGAACCCAGTTTTTCATGCTCGCACAAAGAACATTGAGGTGCATTACCACTATGTCAGGGAGAGGCTCTCAGCAGGAGAGATCAGCTTGGCTTATGTGCCAACAGAGGACAACCTTGCAGATCTTTTCACGAAGGCATTATGTCGTGAGAATCTTAAAGCTTTCCGCAAAGCTTTGGGCTTACTCCCCTTTGTGGACTGATCATGTCCTCAGGGCATGGCACTTCCCTTTACTCACGTGCTAGATCTCGTTCACTGCATCACTCCAGGGGGGATTTGTTACCATATACATGTGGTAGTGATGTGTGTGAACACACTAGGACCGCCGGGGCATTTTTTCCCTCTTTAGGAGGTTTCCCCCCCCCTTGCATTGTATATACGCCCATCAATCTAGGGCTATCTATCTTTCCATTGCACACTAAGTAACACACTCTCCATTGTGTGCCTTGAGCTTCCTTCGTCTTCTCCAAGCTATGTGTGTTTCTCTGCAACCCTAACTCCAACACTTTTTTCTTCATTATCAAAACTTTCTTCACTCCTATGGGCTTCATGTGAGCTTTCAGCTGACTCTTCATCGGACTCATAATTCCCTTTCTTGTTTGATCTTATGGATCATGAGCGTTCTCTGTGATTATCCACGTGTTCTTATCTTGGGCTGGCGGCAAGGAATAGCCCAAACTTCATGGCTATTTCTTGGACACAAGAGAGGGATTCCAAATGGCAGCTAACTCCTGAGGATCTACATCACTATATAGTTGTATGGAGAGCGAGGTGTCATAGGGTTTCTGAGGGTCACCTAGAGCCACCGTCGATGACTGTTTGGGCTATTTGGCTGTAGGAGTTGACTATTTGGGATATTTGGCAGTAGGAGTTGACTATTTGGGCTATTTGGTAGAAGTTGATTATGAGGGCTGGCTGCTACAACAATGAAGGAGAAAGTACAAAAGATGATGGAGGAGGGCAATGAAGAAATTGCAAGGAAGTTGTAAGATGAACTAGAGAATCAATGCAAGGATTCCCAAGGTGCACAACAATGAGCAAAGCTACAGTGGGCCTTTGAGTGAGAGAGAGAGATGATCTGATGTGTCCAGATATGGAGAAGAGAAAGAAGATGTGACATGATTTTCAGTAGCCATGGGAACAAAAAGCCTGGCCACCTCCCCCTCCTTCAACAAAGAGGAAGTACAGGTTTATGCTATGGGACCTGTGCTCTTCATGTGATATGCAAATATCGGAAGAACACCAATCCGGCACCCTGCTCTTGTGAAGTCCACGAGATAATAGGCCAGGTTGCAAAAACTGCCACACAAGTGGAGGATGTGGCATTGGAGGTACTGCGAGATGCAACAAAGGATCTCACAACCTCACTTTTCCAATATGGAGTTATTTGTCAGATACATACAAAATGTGTTGCCTTAAAGCTAGTAGACTTAGCCTTGCTATATGAGATTGTGTTCTAAGAATTTTCTATGCAAGAGTGAAGCCCTATTTTGTAATCATCATGACCATAATGAAATACAACTTTTTGTATCCTTTCATTTTGTCTTGCAACCATCTTTTGCAATTTGCAATATGTTTCTTTTTTTTAGTTTAAGTGATCTAAGTGAGAGAGTTAGCAATATAGTGTACTTGATTTTCATATTTTAAGTTTTTCAGTATGAAATTTGTACATATTATTTACAAGTGTTTGGTAGGGTATTTGGATCACATTCTCAAAGTTTGGTGATGCATGATTTTGACTTTCTCGCTCCTCATCTTACTAGATGCATACCTTGTGGGAAATTTTTTAGTAGGATAGATATAGAATTAGAAGAAGTTTTGTATGTAGAAAATGTAGTCCTCAAGGTGTGGAATAGCTTTGAGTGAGTGGTTATATGAAGATGCAATGATCTACATGACCGTTCGAGGCATGTAAGTTAGGCACTTATAAGAAATAGGATGTTGTTTATTCTCTCTCTAGCAACTCGTGAAAGGATCTATATTTTTTGCCAAACGGAGTCGAATTAGGCAAACACTCAAATCACATGAGTTTTAGATTGTTACCATAAACATGTGGTAGAGATGTGTGTGAACACACTAGGACCGCCGGGGCATTTTTTCCCTCTTTCGGAGGTTTTTTCCCCCGTGCATTGTATATACACCCATCACTCTAGGGCTATCTATCTTTCCATTGCACACTAAGTAACACACTCTCTATTGTGTGCCTTGAGCTTCCTTCCTTCGTTTTCTCCAAGCTGAGTGTGTTTCTCTGCAACCCTAATTCCAACAATTGGTATTAGAGCAGGTCACGTCCTCCCGGGCTTAGTCGCTAGCTTCTCCAGCACACGCCTGCTTAATTTCTTCGATTTTCCGCTACCTTAGTGGCACTTTACATCTTGGCTTGTTTTATCCCAAGCGGGGATCATTGCCGCCAGACTTACATGCTTTTTCGGACTTAGATTGGGCTGGTTGTTTTGACACGCGAGTGTCCACAAGTGGTTTTTGTTTCATGCTTGGCAGTTCATGTATATCATGGTTGAGCAAGAAGCAACCTACTGTGGCCACTTCGAGTTGTGAGGCTGAGTACAGGGCAGTCTTCACAGCCATGGTGGAGTGTGTATGGCTCAGACGCCTTATGACTGATTTGGGTGTTGGACAGGACACTGCCAACACTATCTACACTGACAGTCAGAGTGCATTGGTAGTTGCGAGGAACCCAGTTTTTCATGCTCGCACAAAGCACATTGAGGTGCATTACCACTATGTCAGAGAGAGGCTCTCAGCAGGAGAGATCAGCTTAGCTTATGTGCCAACACACGACAACCTTGCAGATCTTTTCACAAAGGCATTGTCTCATGAGAAGCTTGAAGCTTTCCGCAAAGCTTTGGGCTTACTCCCCTTTGTGGACTGATCCTATCCTCAGGGCATGGCACTTCCCTTTACTCATGTGCCAGCTCTCGTTCACCGCATCACTCTAGGGGGATTTGTTACCATATACATGTGGTAGTGATGTGTGTGAACACACGAGGACCGTCGGGGCATTTTTTCCCTCTTTAGGAGGTTTTTTCCCCCGTGCATTGTATATACGCCCATCACTCTGGGGCTATCTATCTTTCTATTGCACACTGAGTAACACACTCTCTATTGTGTGCCTTGAGATTCCTTTGTCTTCTCCAAGCTGTGTGTGTTTCTCTGCAACCCTAATTCCAACATAGATGTCGAGAAGGAGAATAAAACATTGTCTCACAAACATTTGTGAAATCTTGACCCTTTTATAGATACAAACGCAAGAAGAAAGGTCAATTTTTTGACACTTGAAAAAAAAAAAAACTTTAGTGTGGCTCCTAAGGGGAAGAGAAGGACCATGGGTGTGTACTGCTGACCATCAGGAATCTTTGCGGGAAAGAAAATTGGGACATCGAATGGCAGAGAAATCTCCAGTCAAGTTTAGGCAGAATTCTGGGTCCGGATGGCTTGTTTTGGGCTGCCAAGGCCCCGAGCACTAAAAACAAAATGCCAGAATGCCCACGCCGCCACGGTGCGACCTCGGCATTTTCACTTGGTCAAAATGCCCCATGTCACATCGTGGCGGCCTAGGGTATTTTGGCCTTTTTGTTTTAGTGCTCGGAGCCCCGACAACCCAAAATAGGCTAGCCATTCGGGCCCAAAATTCCGCCCAAAGTTGACTGTACATTTCTACGTCGTCTGAAGCCCCATTTTTTTCACCCTCAATGCCTTTTCAAACCACCCACGATGTTTTTTTCATCCTCGGGGTCCTGGCAATCCAAAATTGACCAGACATTTTTGCACTACCCGACGCCCCAATTTTCTTGCTCGCAAAGCCTTTTCAAATCACCCGTGACTCCTAACAAGGCAAAATTCACACAATTTGTATCATACATAGGAAACTTTATTTCTAAATTTTTCTACTTTGTGCACCCAACCAACGAAGTGACCGATAGTGTCTTCATGCAAGATACAAAACATAAATGACAATCATAATTACTTTGAACTTACAAGAATGAAGATAAAAATACAATTTCATAGTATTAAGACAATAAGGCAGAAGTTTCTCATTAAATTTTGATTACATATTACTAAGGAGGGCATGAATGGCCTCTCTCTTGGTATCAATATGTATATTGTTGTCTCTGAATCCACTATGGCTCTGGGTTCTTCTACACTTGTAGATAGAGATAGGATGCCAGTCAACAACATGTAATCCTCAAATTTCCAAGTGAAGGTGCATAGTTCGGCTTCGTGGATAATTAGGATACACTTGTTGGCATTTAGGATGAGGGGGTCATCGCATAGGTTTGCACTTAGTTCCTTGCATTCTTGTTGGCATTTAGGGTGAGCGGGTTACAGGCTAGCACTTAGTGCCTTGCACACTACAAGCTGCAATTTGTGCCATGATAAATAGTGGCTCATCCTCCCTTAGGCCTATGCTCTTTCAGACGTCATAAAAAAACAAGTAATCGCACCCATCGACTACCACTAGAAGGAGCAGTCGTACATCAAACTTGGAAACGCTCTGAAGGACTTCATCTCCTTCAAGTGTTTCTTCAGCTTTTTCTCGTGTGGGCCCTAAGTAGAATGAGGGCCATCTAGAAGCTTCCTCATCCTCAGTCAAGATATTCTCATTTTCTTTGTCCTCCTCTTGAACTAAGATAGCCTCCTCCTTCGTCCCTTTTCCCTTCTTTCTTGGCTGGTGATGTTACCGTCATGTCCCAACTTAGAAATTCATTTCCTACATTACCATAAGCTAGATCGATGTCTGTTGTATCATCAGTTTCATGATATTGTGAAATTGTGAGGCCTGTCACATATCATTTGAGGCGTAAGGCCTCGGGATGCATGTGGAGTGTAGATGATATATATGATATAGGAAGATGCGAGTGTAGATGGTTGGGTTAAGGCCTATGGATTGGAGTTTCTCTAGCATGCTTTGGAAGCCATTTGTATGATAGTTTGAGTGTAGAGAGAAAACACACAAGAAAAATGACTTAAAAGTGATTTTTATACTTTAAGCCCATCATAAATTAGTGAAAAAAAATTCTCATTTTCTAGAATTTCACAACCAATTTAATATTTGATTTAAACCACTAAGCTAAGATTTTAAGACTAAGTACCAAAATACGAAAGTCAACATTTATATTACCAAAGATGGTTACATTGTAAAGGGTTAAGGTAAATCAATTCCTCGCTCATATTGTGAGGCATCTCCTCAGTTTGCAGAATGTGCTGGTAAGAATTGCATATGTCATAAGACTAAGCAACTGTCACTTTGTCTCCCATCTGAGTCCACTAAGATGCCTGACAATGGAAGGAAAACTCATTGTGTCTCTCCTCAATGGTGAACAACTCCTACCAAGCCTAGTGCATCTGCTTCTCCAACCAAGGGTTATTTGGGTGGCGCTTTTGTATCCACTGTAAGGAGACTATGGCTTGTCGGAGTTTCTTCTTATCCTCCCTTGTCGTAGCCAAACGAGCTGCAGACTCTGAGAGGAAGAAGTGGCTAAGCTCCACAATGCCAATGTCCACTTAAGTAGTAGTGTCCCCCTATGTGACCATTCTCTCAGACCACAATGCCTCAACCTTCTCTCTAAGCTTTGGATCCAACAAAATCCTCTCTAGGATGCAAAGCACAGGGGTACAAAAAGAGCTCATCATGGTTAGAACTATAGTAGGAAGTGAAGTGGGAGAGACCATGGCTAGAACTACAACAGGAAGTGGAGTGGGAGAGATGACCATGGATAGATCTACATAACTATATATGTGTACTCAGTGTGTGCTCTCTATACAAACTTTGGGGTTCTATTTATGTGCTCTCTCTTTCTCTCTCAACATGGTATGAGAGCAACACGTTTTTGTTTTTTATTTTTCTCATGATAGAAAATGATTTTGCAGAAACAATCCGCCGAAAGCATTGGAATCGATGTGGTCTACAACTTTGTAGAAGAAATTTTTTTCAATTTTTGCACAGATTTCGAGTTATCGTTTTCGGATTGCGAACATGTCTGAAAAGAAACTTTCGCTTTTTGTTTTTTATTTTTCTCCTAATTGAAAACGATTTTATTGAACCAGCCGAGTGAGGCAATAGAATCGATGTGGTTGCAGAAGAAACTTTTTTCAAATCCTGTACAGATTTCGAGTTATCGTTTTTGGGCTACGAACATGTCTGAAAAGAAACTTTCATTTTGTTTTTTATTTTTCTCCTAATTGAAAATGATTTTGCAAAAATAGTCTTCTTGGGCAATGGAATCGATGTGGTCTACAACTTTGTACAAGAAACTTTTTCCAATTCTGAATAGATTTTGAGTTATCATTTTCGGACTGCGAACATGTCTAAAAAGAAACTTTTGCTTTTGCTTTTGATTGAAGACAACTTTGAAGACGATTTTTCTCCTAATTGAAGACGATTTTGCAGAAACATCTCGCCCAGGCCATTGGAATCGATGTGTTCTACAACTTTGCAGAAGAAACGTTTTTCAAATTCTGCACAAATTTTGAGTTAACGTTTTGAAACTGCGAACATGTCTGAAAAGCAACTTTTGTTTTTTGCTTTTGATTTTTCTCCTAATAGGACATTTATATATTTCTCTTCATCAGTTTGCTGCTGACAGAACTTTGCTGCAGAAGACAGTTACAAATCGAATCAGTGTTATAGAAATCTGTTCTCAAAAGTCTATACTATTCCTTGGTCATGTCTTTATGTTGATACCATGATGATATTTCATTGATACCATGGTCATTCTCGGCGATACCATGATATTGTTTCGTTAATACCATGGTTATTCTCGGTGATACCATGATGTTGTTTTGTTGATGCAATGTTGTAGAGATGACAAGATTTACCAAGCCATTATCTACTTACTAGTCATTGTCTTGAGGTTTTGCAGATTTTACACAAAACTAGCGTCTCTGATGCCATGGTACGTAAAGTCATGATGATTGCTATTTCAAAGTTTTTCTGAGCGTCTCTAATTCCATGGTGAATATCGTGATGCCATGGTACTTAAAGCCATGATGATGATTACTATTGTACAGTTTTTATTTGATTTGAAGAAAACGTCTTGGATGCCATGGTACGTAAAACCATGATGATTGCTATTTCAAAGCTTTTATGAGTGTCTCTTATGCCATGGTGAATACCATGATGCCATGGTACGTAAAGCCATGATGATGATGACTCCCAATTGTTGAGATCTTGGGGACCCCAATATGTTCATTACATCTCGGCTTTGTATATATGTGTGCACATGTGAACATTGATATTACATTTGTTTCTATGTCATCTGCACATGTGATTACATTGGCATTATGTTTGTTTCTATGTCGTCTCCAGAGCGACGTCGTGAACTGTCTCTAAGGACAATGTGATGTGATTATTTCTAACCTTCACATTTTGATATGTTTCTTGACTTGGTATTGATTACAGGATGAAAATCACATTAAGTAGCATATACAAGGGATCAAAGACGCTAAAGCTGCACTATCAAAACATTTGTAGTGGCACAAGAGTGATGTAGCTCCTGCAGTTAAAACTTTAAATTTGTTTCCATTAGAAATTTTATGAGCCTTCATGGTGTTTGTTGTATATTATGGAGTGATGTAGCTCCTCGGGAACATATTTTGTAAACTTGAAAATTTATTAATACAACAGTGCATGTATATGGTGCTGTGGGTTTTTCCCTTGTACCTCCCAAGGGTTTTTTCATCCACAGTTAGGGACTCCTATTTGAGTGGGGGTGTTGGCGATAAATATACCAACCCCTATGCTATGTATAGCTAGGAGTCCCCACTATATATGTGTACTTAGTGTGTGCTCTCTATACACACTTTGGGGTTCTATTTCTGCACTCTCTCTTTCTCTCTCAACAAGTTCTACAACAAGAAGTGGAGTTGGAGAGATAACCATGGCTAGAACTATAGCAACAATAAGTGAAGTGGGAGAGGTGACCATGGCTAGAACTACAACAAGAAGTGGAGTGGGAGAGATGACCATGAAGGTGTTTCTTGGAAGGGGTTTAAGCTACAAAGAAAGCTCACCATAGCTAGAGCTACAACAGGAAGTGGAAGAGAAAATAGAGGAGGAGGAGTGTGGAATAGAGAGAAAATAGTCCCAAAATGTAGAGACAAAGTGAAAAACGAGCTATAGCTTCTAGAGAGTGAGGAGGGAGAGTTTTGAGACAAGTGGAAGTGGAGGGAGTAGGACTGACAATCATTAAGATAGAGAGAGAGTGTGAATCTCATTTTTTTATTTGGAGGGGGAAAAGGAAGGACTAAAAAGAAGAGAGAGGTGCAAGATCTTGAGTAAATCTTCTTTCCCCCCTAAGTTTTGACAAAAAGGAATTGTTGAAAGATAGAGAGAGAGAGTAAATCTTGTTTTTTGATTTGGAGGGGGGAAAATAAGTGTTGAAAGGAAGAGAGAGGTACCAGATTTTGAGTGAATCTCCTTTTCCCCCTTGATGTTGACAAAAACCATTTTGAAAAATGGGTATTTTACTTTTCTTTTTTAGGTTTGTAAATAGGAAAACTAACCTCCCTTCCTAATGATGAAACTTTGACCCCTACTTTTCTAGCCCTACCCAACCCAACATTTTTGTACACTTGGCCTCCCACTATTGGCCCTTTTCTTAATTACCCCTTAAGAATGCTGCCAAGATAAAGGACCCTTCAAAAGCCCATCCTTCCCCTAATGCCTCAAGAATATAGCACAAAACCTTTGGGAGCAGATAATTGGAAAATAGAACTCCCTTGGGAATTAGAGAGGATATAAGGGTCTAAAACCATCTTCCATCTTTGGCAATGCCTTAATCAAGTCCAAAAAAAAGAAGGATTCTTTGAAAGACCCTATGGATGTTATCTTGGGAAGAATAAGAGAAATAGAATAGTACCATAGCCTCCATTCAAACTCCAACTGGCTATATGCACTCATTGAGAGGCCTTGGCAAGATCAAGAAAACAATGATAAAAAAAAAAGTAAAAAGCGAAGGTTAAGAAGAAGACAAAGAAAGGCACTCAAAAGAAATATGCACCGTCATTCAGAACTCTTTGGGCCTAAGTCTCAATCACTAATGCATGGATCTCTTTATTTACTATAGTTCATTTTGCATGAACATGGTGGGATATAGAAGCAACAAAGTGAGGGAGGCAGGTGTTAAACTTGGAGAGCTAGTTAGGTACACATTACAATCTTTCATACTCCTATGTAAGTTATTACATTGTTATCTCCAATCAATTAAAGTTAATGTGTAAGTTTTTTAGCTTAAAGAGATTGATGAAGAGCATGACATATCAGTGACTCAATTATTTGCCCGTGGAAGCTCCATTCTTGTCAATCAAGTTCATCTCCTCAAACGTGTTGTTGAGGAGATAGTTGTTTGTGGAGTAGTATATACATAGAGGATGTTCTTTCTTGAGAGATTCATGAAGACTCTCAAAGAATTTGTTGGACAATAGATACAACCCGAGGTGAGCATGGCTGAAGGATTGATTATCCAAGACGCTTATGTTTACGTTTCAGTTTATCTTGCCGAGATAGAACCTTCCTCCATGCCACATGTATGGTCTGACGATGAGGATCCAAGAATGACATCACATGTGCCAATTGACCAAGGAAACATTGTGATAATGGATGAGAGTATAGCGATCGTGATCAACACTTTTTGCATGCTCAATGCAAAATGCATGGAGCAGTGGGTGGACATATGGATGGAGGCAAAAAAAGGTAGGGAGAGGGAAAGAGAGGTATAGAGACAAGAGCATGGGGGAAGTTGAGCATTGACATTCCTTCATGAAGTAGCTAGTTTTTCCCATCTCATTCGGCAAAAAGTGGATACATGCTCACATGCTTAAGGCCAAATAAAATAGCCAATAAATATCAATAAGAGAATGGGAATATGCAAGGGAATGTCTCCCCAAGGTATATATCTCCATCCATATCTTTGCTTATGTTATGTAATATATTCAAGGTATACGTCTTTTGTTAAGTTCACTCTTTTTCAAATGATATGTTCAAACATATTGTGTTTGAATATATATATATATATATATATATATATATATATATATATATATATATATATATATATATATATAGTGTCTTTCATTCACGGCACTCATCGCTCGGCGCTCGATGGCTAAAATCTTCACTATCAATCTTGCCGATGGACGAACTAAGTCTGAATAGGGGGGGGGGGGGGGGGGGGGGGGGGAGTTAACTAGGAGTTAACTAGGGTTAAACTAAGGAGGGGTGTGAACTAGGTTTATCTATGTAGAGTGCACCCCCCATGGCATGATGCGCATGACAGTATGATGGTAAACCCTTTTCCATGGGACATGGGGATTATTGGTTCGATTCCCTCCCAAGGGGTGGACGGTGTACTGTACACTTGTTCCCCCGCCCCTATTTTATCCCTAGTTCACCACTCTATGTGGTCCCATGGCCATCGTTTCCATATAGAAGGATGGGATGAGCATCAAACAACTATGGATTGTGGCATCATGGTGGGCAACTATGATACAACCACCAGTGAGGCATAGTACTGTGGGACCATTGAGATGATTCTCAAGATGGATTTTTTTCCTTTTCAAATGTATCTATATCAAATATGGTTCTAGAATGTCTCCATAAGATATGCAGATGGGCTTTACATGGTAGAGTCCGAATTCTACCCTAAGGGAAAGTATGATAACTTAGTACTTCCAAAACATTGTCAGTACTAGGTATGTTTCCTATCTGACTCAGCAGTACGGGAAAGTCATAATTATGTCGGGGTATCATGGTGCGGCATAGTCTAGTCACGATTTCATTAGTGCAGGGATACTAGCCATTTAATCAATTTTTACATATAAAAATTGAATGGTAAGTGGGAGATTTGACTACCAAAAGCTATGCCATGTTTTTAGAAAAGACTGGAGTCTTTTCCCAAAATTTTCTAGCTAATCCGAGCTGAGAGGGGGTTCTAGTAGCTTGCCTTTGGCATCACTCTAGCTTATAATCAATTATAAAGCACAGTGAGAAGCTCTAAACTCCATATCCATCATCATCTCTCTCTCTTTATGTCGTTTTTCTAAGTAGACACCCTCTCGGTGATTGTTTTCATATACGAGTGTATGTATGGATTTTTTGAGTGCATATGAAGTTGCCCCATAATTATTTTATCATGTTTAACACGTTGATTTATGCACACGATGTGTTTATGATCACGTACATGCATAAAAAGTGCTTTTAGTTTCACATCATAGAAGTGGTAGGAACACTGTTTTGGTCATAACTCACAAACCATTATGAATCAACCCAAACCCTTTAAACCAAAGATAAACCACATCATTTAGAAGAGTTTATCTCTGGGTGTCACGTGAAAATCACACACGAACTAAGAGATATGGTCAAAAAACAGCTTGCTGCTGCCCACTGCACGGTCAAATTTTTGGACCCCAGGCTCCTTGGAGAACCACTATATAGATTCACCGGATGGGCAAACCCCTCAGCCAATTGAAAATCTTGATTAAAATTGAAGATTAATGTATTTAGGTCTTCGTTATCACCTTGGCATGCGAGTTATTAGTCCTTCCATAACCGGGTTTATATGCGTGTAAGGGTGCTACGAAGGGGGAGTACCATATGACCTAGTGAGTTAATCGAGCCGTTCATGTATGATTTATGGTTTATTTTGGTGATTTGATTTCAAGTATGAGATGTCCATAAACTCATGTGAGGGTATATGATTAGTCAACCTGAACCACATAGGCATATATGAATAAAGGGGCTTTCTTTCTGTGTTACCATTTGTTGTGTGAGTGTCTACTTGGCAAAGTGCTCTGATAGAGTGTTAGTCTATATTATGGATCTGAGATTTATTCATTGGTTTGAGGTCAAACACTTTCATTTTCATGTTATGTATGCTCTTGAAAATGGTTAAAGTTGTTTTTTGAATATGTGTGAAGTTATGGTTTATGGTCGACCTATGGGTCGGAGCTGTTTTAAAAATGAACCCTTAGGTCGACCATGAACCATAAATTCACACATATGCAAAAATTAATTCAGTTGTTGAGGAGAGAGAGAGAGAGAGAGTTAAGGCCTTCATAGGTGAGAAAGAGATAGAGAGAGATGATGAGATTGGTGAGCTTGCCAGGTAACAATATTTTGGCACCAAGGTGTGTTTGTTACCATATACATGTGGTAGTGATGTGTATGAACACACTTAGGACCGTTGGGGAATTTTTTCCCCTCACTAGCAGGTTTTTCCTCCCATGCATTGTATATATGCATTCATCTTCCTTTGTCTTCTCCAAGCTGTGCTCGTTTCCCTGTAACCCTCATTCCAACAATTGTTTGGTATTAGAGCAGGTTGCGTCCTCTCACAATTAAGATACACATGCTCATGCTTTGATTGAATTTTCTCTGAAGCGCAGTATTACTCCTCATATTTGTTCAAAAAAATCTGGAAGACAGAATTGGGATATTCTAGTTAGTCTTTATGCAAGTCGCAATGAGGCAAAAATTGCATTGTTGTGTAAAGAGTTGGAGTCAAAGATCATGCATGAGAAAGATAACATGGACACTTTTCTTGACGGTGTCAAGGATGTAAATCAGCAACTTATTTGTGCTGGTGAATGTCATTTCTGACAGTTCCCTTGTGCAGACTGTTCTTGATGCTTTGCCAAATTCTTACCAGACTTTTGCTAGTTCTTGGAGACTTATGATCCAAGGAAATTTTGAAGTTTTCAAGTTTGATACATTATGCACATTGCTGTTGCAAGAGTCACTTTCCAAAAACAACAAGACTAAACAGCGTGCAATTGAATAGGCTAAACAACGTGCAATTGAATAGTCTTTTATTGATGCTCAAAGAAAAGGTGGTAACAACAATGTAACTACTTATCATGGTTCTTCTGTGAGTGGAAAATATTTTATTCCTAATGCTTCTCCTGGCAGCACTTCGTCTGGGAATTTTGGTGATAAGGACAAAAAGATGATGCGTTGCCATTATTGTAAAGCTAATGATCACTTGATCGAGCAATGTCTGAAATTGAAGGCAAAGAGGCTAAGAAGAAAGAGATTGGATCAACTACAAGGTCCAATACAAGTGCAGCTATTGTAGAGTCCTATGTGAAAGGAGATTGTGATGCTGATGTAGATGTGGAGTGGGCTTTTAGTGGACTTATGATACTTATGTCCATGACGAATGCATGTCAATTGCTACAGATTCACATGTGTGATATTTTAACACTGGTGCTACAAAGCACATTACCTCACATTGTGATTTTTTTACCTCTCTCAAGTCTGTCCCTCATGGGAATACTATCACTTGTGCCAACAATGCCTCTTATCCAATTCAAGTAGTTGGAAAGATTGACTGCAAATCGCATCTCTTTCGCACTTGTTGATGCATTGTATGTACCTGGGATCAAGAATAATCTTTTCTATGTATCTTCACTTGCTAGACTTCGACTTGTCAAATTTGTGGATGACAGATGTACATTACATGATCTCAGTCTTAGTGATGTAATTGTTGCATCTGGCATTTATGCCATGGGATGCATAAGCTCATTTTGTATGCACATTTGGGCATCTGAATTTTGCCATTTTGCTGCGTTCATTAAAATTTGATATAATTGCTTCTTTGCCGCCTCTTGAAGCACCTATCAAACGTGTTTGTGAAGGTTGTATTTGGGTAAGATGCAGCGTTCGAAGTTTCCAAAGGATGGTTCAATTAGGGCCACATGCACGTTGCAGCTTGTGCATAGTGATGTTTTGTGGGCCCATGCAAACTCGATCCTTGGGAAATTACGTTTACTTCGTGACTTTCATTGACGATTACTCTAGGCATGCATGGGTGTATCCACTTAAGGTGAATCCCGAAGTGTTTTTGTGCTTCAAGCAATTTCTGGCTATGGCTGAAAATGTCTTGAGATGTACTATGGGAACCCTTCGTTCCAATCGAGGGGGGGAGTAAATGTCTCATGAAATAAATGCATTTCTAGCTAGTCATGGAATAAAATACCAATCTAAAGTTCCGTATACACCTCAACAAAATGGTTTTGCTAAGAGAAAAAATAGATCAGTACGAAAAGGGCATAATGTATGGTCAAAAGGCAAGCTTTACCACATTCATTTTGGGTTGAGGCTATTATGTGTGCCACTTATGTACTTTATAGGTGTCCTGCAAAGCTTTCTAGTCTATGACTCCATATGAAGCATGGCGTGATAGAAAGCTTTCTATTGAGCACATGCATGTTTTTAGTTGTTTGGCATATGCATTGGTGCCCCAAACACAACACAAAAAATTGGATGATAAGGCTGTCAAATGTAATTTTGTTGGTTATAGTGTTGAAAGAAAATGTTACAGGTTGTATCATCCAAAAACAAAGTGTATCTTGGTTTCACAGGATGTTGTGTTTGTGGAAAATTTTGTTCAGCCTTTGCTGTCATGTACTAGAGATAGTAACGTAAGCTCATAGGACATTTATGGCACTTTGTTGGCTCTTTTCAGTGGTGGAAGTTTGAATGTAAATTCAAATGAGGCAAATGTACAACCTATGGGGATTTTTGAAAATGTTACAGATCAGCCTATTGCTGATGCAGATGTACATGATGTACCTTAAGCATAGTCAAGTAGGTTGCATCAATCACGAGAAAGGGTTGAGAATGAGCAGGCTAGAGGTATGCCAAAATTGCTGGTGCATACTTTGTGTGACAGTAAATTGGATGCATCTTTGTCTAGTCGTACTCATTCAGGTTCTTTCCATGCATCATATTGTTATACTTTGGCTGTGTCTAGCTTATGTGATGTTGAGGAACCTATGTCTTTTGATGAAGCACAGAATATTGGATGGCTGCCATGTAATCAGAATATAATGCACTTATAGAAAATGACACATGGACTTTATTTGATTTGGATCTTAGAAAAAAGGCCATTGGTATGAAGTAGGTTTACAAGTTGAAATGCAAGCTGGATGGTGAGATTGATCGCTAAAATGCTCAACTTGTTGCAAGGGGTATGCACAACAAAAAGACATAGATTATGAAGATACCTTTGTGCCCACTTGTTGTATGACTACTGTGCATTTTGTATGTGCATTGACAACTCATTTTGATTGGGATGTACATCAGTCAAACATTGTTACTGCTTTCTTGAATGGTGACATATTTGAGGAAGTTTATATAGCACAACCTCACAGTTTTGTCAAGAAATAACAAGAGGATAAAGTGTGCAAATGTAAGAAAGCTTTGTATGGGTTGAAGCAATCTCCTCGTGCTTGGTATGAGAAAGCTGATACTCATTTGGTCAAACGAGGCTTTTGTTATCAATCCAACAAAAAGCACATTGTATATAAGCGTGAGGGTGATGTACTTCTCATTGTCATTCTCTATGTGGATGATTTGCTGATCACTAGACCAAGTGAAAGACATATTTTTGAACTTAAGGCTGATTTGAATGCTACTTTTCAGATGAAAGATTTGGGGTTGTTGCATCATTACTCGGGCATACAATTTAAGCAATGTGATAGTGGTATTGCCTTATGTCAGACAAGTTACATAGAGACATTGCTATGTAAGTTTGGACACTTGAATATTGCAAACCTTTTGCCACTCCCATGGAAATAGGTTTGAAATTGAGTCTTTATGATGCTAGTGATTTTGTCGGTGTCACTCTTTACCAAACTGCTCTTGGATTCCTCATTTATGTATGCAACACGAGGCTGGATATTCAGTTTGTAGTCTCACATGTCAGCATATTTATGCATAGCCCAGGGTCTAAGCATTGGCAGGTTTTCAACCAGATCTTTCGCTACTTGAGTGACACTTTACATCTTGGGTTGTTTTATCCCAAGGGGGGATCAATGCCGCCATATTTACATGCTTTTCTAGAATGGATGATGCTTATTGTTGAACTCTATCCAAGCTTAGCTAGTGTTGTCTTAAGGCATCAATAGTGGCCTCAACCTTGTGGAAGATGTAGAGGAGCTTGATAGAAGAGTGGTTGTGAGCTTCTTGAGCAGTTGATTAGAATGAGTGTACTTTTTAATGGCCACTTTGTTTCGAAGTTACAAAGTAGTCATGTGGGTTTTGGCTATTTGCAACTCTTTTTGTTGCACTTGGAGGTGAGCGGTGACCTCCTTTAAAGTTTTCATATTTGTAGATATGTGTATAGATTAAAATTGTATGCAAGAAATAGGAAGATTTTTCTTTTTCTTTTTGAAATTTTACTAAGTTGTAAGATTTTAGGTGATTGCCCAATTATGCAATACAAAAGTGTGGTTGCCCAATTATGCAATACAAAATTGAGGTTGAGATCGATGATTTGTAAGAAGATTGGTATGCAAAAAACATTTTTTTTGCATTTAAACTCCCCTTGCCAGTTTGCAGGTGGCAATTGATAGATGAATCCACAAAATAATGAGTCACTTCCTTGAAATTTTCAAGATTTTAGGATGAACTTTAGTAACAAGGGTTGGGTTTCCTTTGCTTTGAGTCAGAAATATTTAAATCTATATATGTGGGAAATTTGTTGATTAATGAGAGCCTTGGTTAATGAAAGTCTGTAGGTTTGAAGATTTTAGACATTCAAGATTTAAGGATTGTTTTCTTTCATTGATGAAAATTGGGTAGCCACTAGTGAACAAGACAATATATGCACTCGGTATTAGTCCGGCTACTATGGAGAAAAGGAGATTATATGGAGCTTTAAAAGGGGGGGGGGGGGGGGGGGAGAATTCACCCTTAAAACAAATGGCCATGGTCTTAATGGGCAGCCAACCAAGGGATTTAATTAATAAGTACCACCCCTTTTTAACTAAAGTGTGTGAAAATGAAGGGTTTGAAAGATGACAATGTGAGCGATCTAATAGCCAACAATGTGTGAGAGAGAGATGGAGTGTTGGTGGTTCCATTGGCTAGTGTGGCAATTCGAAGTGGGCAACAAGAGAAGCAACCTCTAAACACTCATCAAGGATCCCATGCTACTCAATTGGGGTTGGAGAAACCACAAGCACAAAAAAAAACAACAAACCCTCAACCAAACCCAAACAAGAAAAGGGGCACCACCTAGTTATGGGATGTGAACTAGGATATAGGAGAGTTTTTGTCACGATTGAGAAGAGGCACAATGAAACACACACAAGAAATTTTACACACACATACATAAAGTGGAGCAAGAAAAATATAGAGAAAAGGGAGAGAGAGAGAGAGAGAGAGAGAGAGAGAGAGAGAGAGAGAGAGAGAGAGGAATGGAGCTTGTGCAATACCTAGTTTGCAACTTACAAAGTGATGTTTGTTGTGATGTTATCATAGAGCTTGCATAAAACTAAACCAACATTTAGTGAATACTAAACCATACCATCACATACACATTGTCTTAGGGTTGTGGAAAAACCCTCATTACAATACCCTCTCACAATGGATAAGAATTAAGCAATGAAAATACACTAAAACACTTTCACAACAAGCTCAATTAAAACACACTAAAAATACAATTCACCTTGAAATTACGTGTTGCATAAGTGGATGAACGTAGATTTAAAAGTTAAAGCATGCCTTCCCCTAAAGCACCGTAAGATTCTCTAAACTCTATAGCCATCATCTCTTTCTCTCCCTACTCCATTTTCTTAGTCACTTCCATCTCTGTGGTTGCTTTTCCGTATATGAGGACTTGTATGAACTTGTCAGATATGTATAAGGATTATCCATGCTTGTTTCATCATGTTTATCACGTTGATTGATGCACACGGTGTTTTATGGTCATGCATGTACATAAAAAGCGCTTTTCGTTTCACATCATGTAGGTAGTAGGAACACTGTTTTGGTTATATCTCTCAGACCACTAGGAATCAGGTCAAACCCTTTAAGCCAAAGATTAAACACATCATTTATAACACTTTCTCTTTGAGTGTTATGTGAAAATTACGCATGAGCAAAGAGTTATGGTGAAAATACAGCTTGCTGTCCACAACACAGTCAAACATTTGGACCCTAAGGCTCCTTGGAGAACCGCCATATAGATTCATCGAATGGAAAAAACCCACTTAACCAAATTTAAACTTGCTAAAAAATGTATTTTGATCACTTTGTGAGTGTGAGTTATTAACCGTTCCTTATACGGGGTTACGTACATATGTAGGGTTGCTACCAAGGGGGAGTACCATATGGCATTGTGAGTTGGATAATTGGTTTATATATGTTTTATGGATTGTTTTTTTGAGTTGATTTAAAGTTTTTGATGTTCATAAACTTATATGAGGGTGTATGTTTAGTCATCTCAAATTGTACGGGCAAATATGAATATAGTGGCTTTCTTTTTAGTGTTACGGTTTGTTGCATGAGTCTTGCATGAGAAAAGTAACGCGATAAGGTGTTATTATATGTTATGGGGCTGATCTTGATGCATTGGTTTGAAACTTTGACTTGCGTGTTATGCATGCACCCGAAAATGGCAAGAAGTTGTTTTTCGCATATATGTGAAGTTATTGTATATGGTTGATAAAAGTGATGGGGTTGTTTTGTATCATGGTTAAGTTGATAAGATGATGTCATGTGATATATGGAACCCCATTGATAGATATGTACACCTCATGTGTATGCATATCTTGCTCTCCACCCTTTCAAGGTCAAAACTAGCTCTACGTGGTAGAGGGGTGAGCTGTAGTCATAGTGCATCACTTATGCATGGCTAGACATTATCAAAATTGGATTTTGAAGTCATGTATGTCATTGGTCAGACTTATTTTATGCATAAAATGTTTATGTCTCAAGGGCCATGCACGTGGGCTCAATTTGATTGTAGTGAATATGTTAAACTCCAAGTGTGGGAGTCAGTTCATCAAGGATTATGGTTTGTGGTCAAGGGCTAAGATCCCTCATGGATTTTGGTTGTGGAATCGAAACTAGTGTGGATCTTGGATCTTTTTTCTTTAGGATATGGTTGTGCTACCAAAATGCAAGAAGTTTTGCAGCCATGTTATGTGCTAAAGTGGTTTTGCATGATTGGATGTTCATCGCCCTAAGATAGGTGGAGTGCTCACTCCTGTGATGAGATTGGATTATGGTTTATGATTAAATCATGGAATGGTTTTTTATGGTTTATGATGGATGTGTAAGGATAGAGACCCTGTACAGTTTTATTACTTTGAAAAGATTGTTTGTGCATATAGAAGATGCTATTGTGATTTAGACTCACATGCTATGTTTCTCAGGGCATGGAGAGAGCTTTTGAAGGAAGCTTTGAGGGAGCTTTTTTCTGTTCCTCTACTTAGGCAATCTTTTCTAGCCAAAACCTCTCCACGCTGTGGCGGTTGGAGAGAGCTTGTCGGAGGGAGCTTTTTTTGTTATTTCCCAATCACTTAGAATATTCAAACTACCATTGTCTTTAATAAAAAATATGCTTGAAACATATTCGAAGGACAATAAGATATAATACACACTTTTGGGATAAGTGAGTCCTGACACAAATCACAATTTTAACTCAACACATAGCATCCACTAGCAAAGAAATATGTTATGCACAAAGTAGACAAATTGCAAAACAACTTCAACCTAGCACATAGTATCTACAAACAAAGAAATATGATATGCTCAAAGTAGACAAATTGCATAACAATTAGGATCCATTAACAAAGAAATATGTTATGCACAAAGTCGACGATTTTCAAAACAAAAGACATTACATCATCCCGAAGCAGGATTTTTTATCAAAAGAGTTTCAATACCAAATCAGCCCGCAATTACATACAAAGTTGCAAGCACTCAGGGAAATTACGTTGCATGCGGACAATTGAACACACATAGCAAATCTTCATTTGTCAGCTTGCTTTGATGGACGAACATATTGTGGTTCAAATCCAAGCCAAAATAGTGGAGGAATATGCTGTATATATGCTTGCAAGCCGTATATGGTTTACTTTGGGCCACTCATTCTGCAAAATCTCCACATGTACACATAATACTATTGGCAACATGAACTTCGTACTCTCTCCTTGAACTTGAGAAGAAGATGTCTCCACCAATGAATTTTCCATGCATGCCTGATTGCCTTTACAGCAGTGTACTGAACAACATGTGCCTCCATGGTTACAACTGATTCAATTCTCTTAGAGGCCTGAATTGATACTTCTGGCCGATAACGCACATTGTTGGTTTCCCTTGCTGTGATCTTATTTATGGTGAAGCTCCTTGTCTCCTAATCCAAGAGCTCCAAGGCATTTATGTTTGTTCTCTTCTCCACAGGCCAAGTTCTAGGTACTCTTGTAGGACGTTGAGTGATTGTGTTGCAAATTTTCCACGTGTGATCCACACTATCATTGCAGAACCACAAGAATTTTTCCTTCAAAGCGCTTCAATGATGAGTGGTATCCCCTTTTTCCCATGTACAAACGCCCCAGAAGGATGGTGCAACCGCATGTGCACTTGTGTTCCTTATGTTTTTCTTGCATTTACCGAATCTTGATCCCAACCACACTTGACATTGAACCTTACTACCCTTTGGTATATGATGGATTGACCACATTGTCTTGTGAATATTCATTTCTTCTACTATTCGACCACCCTCGTGCTCTTCGACCTCCTGAGCTACCCTTGTACATGTTGTTTGTGGTCCTCGACGATTGTGAGGAAAATTCTGTGTAATATATTCAGGTTGATGCAACATGTTCTCTTCCTAACAATCTATTGTCCCAGCATTTTTGCACCTTCTGGCTATTTTAATATTATCTCCCTCCATTACCGGTCTTTGATAGACGGGTGTACCTCCCAACCCATCTTCAATCTCTTTAGCAATAGCTATTGGACCCAATGCTTTTTCTTGTTGTGAACAACGACCAAGTTTTTTGGCTGAAGGGCGTGCTCCATGATATCTACCCTTGACAAAAGCAAGAATATTCACACTTTGCAACAATGCACTTGATAGATCATAAATGCATGCATCTTACAAGCTCAATAGTTCTTTGTTTCCTTTGCCAGCAAGACAACTCGCGTGCTTTGTTTCAGCAAGGATTGTAGTTGGAATGTATGACAAATCATCTAGTTTCTGCAACATAAAGAAATCTTGTAAATGCATTGAAGTAAATAATTATACATACAACTAAGATAGCATCCCACATAGTTTTGCCCCAACAAAGTGCTTTCTCTAGCGAGGGTAACACACATGCCACCAACTGAGCAAATAAGCCATCTTCGCTTGTTGCCTCCTCCTTGCTCCTTGCACATTGCCAAAGTTCACACAGACGCTTGCGCTCTTCTTGAAATTTTTTATGCACGTATTGCATGGTGTGAATGTGCAAACTTTTCTCCTAATGAAACAAAAAAGAACGTCCTCTTCCCTTCATAATATTGTCAAGCCCTCCATTGAATACAGTTTGAACAACTCTCCAATTTTTCCCAGCCTCATTTGCCATGAATCCTCTAGAATCTGCTGGAAGGTGCCCACTTTCCAAAAGCACTGAATTCGTCATTTCCCAAAACATGGTTTGCGCGTGTGTGTCTTCTTCTTTCATCTTGCAGATGGCTATTGTCTGCATTTCTTGTACCTGCAAAGTGCATTCATTAACCATTGTTACAAACAAAAGCAAAATAAGAGGGATGATATGTCAGCAGATCTTATGCAGGGTCATAGACATGGGCTGTCATTGTTGTCCACCTTGCTACTCTACGTACGTCATCAAAGAAAACCCAGCTTTTTTGGAGGTCTCCACTACCATCTTGTCGCATTCTATTTACAAGCTTGACACCAGATCCTAGGACATTGACTGACATTTTGAACACATGAAATCTTTTGCTTTGATCTATGGATTGTCTTGTAAAAAGAGAACCCTAGAAATACTTGTAGCCGCAACTGTTTTTCAGCCGAATCAATTGGGAATTTGCACCAACACCAATCCATGTTGTTGTAAATTTTTGCATCCAATGTTTGAATCTGAGTTACAAACAACAAAGGTGCAGGTAAGAACTTGTAGAGGGAGCACAACTGATACATAAATTAGACAACGAGTCAATACATATGTGTATGAATCAGTGGCGGCATCTCCTCTAGTACAAAGAGGAGCTCATTACTATTCAGCTGCTCCCCATTTTCATGTACCACCGCCCCCATAACCATCTACTTTGCAAGATTTAATTGTAAATGCCTAGGGCCTTTCAGACAACACAAGTGACAAGAGCTCTCTAGTATGTCTGCTCCTTGATCGCAAAACTCCCTTGGCCACGGGATGATTATGCCTTTTGAGGTGGATAAATAACCGAGTCCACTTGTAATCAGCTAGTAAGTATTAGACAGTGCATAGACACTCCCAAAGAAGAATTGGACAATTACCACAATGACAGCAACATAGTGTTCCATTTTAAGAGCTAAACATACCAACCGAAGCAATTGGTGGTAGTAATTTTTCTATCTAGGAAGTCTCGTTTGGCAACCCGTTTGTTGCATTTATCAAGCACGAGCTATTCTTACAAATGAGGTGCCCACCACATTTACTTCTCTTTATCAAAGCTGGATACCTCATTCTAGAATGGACAGGCTTAACCCAACAATGGCCATCATACTTTTGATCCATCCCAACATTTTGGGAACGCCATCTGGCACAGCGTCTAGCTCATAAATGTAGTCCCCATTGTATATTTGAGGAACTTCATCGACACGCTTCTTAATTGAACATCTAGAGCTACTTGTGGCTATTTCATGCAATATACTCTAATGTACTCTGTGTTTTTCCACTTGCTTAACACTAGGTTGGTAATGGGACACTTTTATGTCCTGTTAAGTGACCATTTTCCTTGAATTATGTCAAGAGTTTCAAAATGGATATTGAGGTGCTATCTGTCTAGAAAGTTGTCTCATGAGCTGAAAAAAACTCGACATTTTTTTGGAATATCAATTCCATATTTAACCTTGTCCTTGCACAACATTTCACAACCTAAACTGTGTGAAAAAACGGGTCCTGTTTTTGGCTTTTTTCAACTACTACACATTCGTGATGAATTCCATCGCTCTGTTTCCCTCTTGTTGCGCATATCTCCCTCTCTCTCTCTCTCACACACACCCTCTTGCTCATCGCCCTCTAGCTCTCAGGCATCATGATGAGCAAGAGGGTGAGAGAGAGAGGGAGATAAATGCAATATGAGAGGGCAATAGAGCGAGGGAAATTGCCTATATATTGCTTTTGGAATTTTCCTATAGCAGTGGGAAGGTAGATTTGTAAAGGTACACTAGATTTGATTGAGAGAATGTGGGAGATTAGGAGCTGTTGATAAAACTAATTGAAACTATTTCATATACATCTTGAAACGGATTATCCCTCCCTCTTTCACCCTCCTCTATTACTTGTCTCTCTCTATCTCACTTTACCTCTATCTCCCTCAAAGTCATCTTGTGATGGCCAAAATCCATTCGCGTCGCCCATAGGGCACCACGTGCATAGCCAACAGAGCCACGCCATAGCCACCACAAGCCAAGAAAGCTCTCTCTCCTCATTGCATACCACCCAAGGCTTATGGCCCACTACATATACTCTCACTTGTGTGCTCTTAACCAGGCATGTGGGATAATCTTCTCTTGCCACATGGCACTGCCAGCTCCACCCTCCTCACAATGCTCAAAAAAAATTTAGAAAAAAAATCATAAAAACAATCATTTTCTCCTCCAGCTTCTATCTTGTACAGCTTGGTGCCCAACATTCTGCCGATCAAACCAGGAAACCCAGCTAGAAGCCCTTCTCCTTGTCTCCAAACTTGATAATCCTTGCCACCTTTTGAGATTCTCAGAGCGGCAAACGGAGGCCGCAAAAAACATAAAAAAATCATACGTGACCTCCTCCGAGCAACAGCACGCTACTTTCGACCGGTGTATCTTAATCATTGTGACTCCTTTTATGCATCATCAATTCCTACTAGCGCTTCACATATTGTTCCCTACCTTCTTGAACTCTGTTGAGGCCCAAGAACCACTAGATGGAATGCCTTGTAATGTAGTCAATTGGGCACACACCCGACCCTCAACAAATCTTCCACTGACCATAACTTGCCCTCTGGAGCTCCAACTGGTGATATGAAAAAACCAACATGCTCCACACAATGAGCTCTTCACATCCATCTATTAAAGTCCTCTAAACACATGTCCTCATTTGCCTTGTCCATCTCAGATTTGCAATGCATTCCATCTTTGAACTGGCATATCTTTCACTTCTAGCTCCATTTGATGAGTCATTTGGGCATGCCCACTCAACACTTCAAGCACTACATCCCCAAGTAAAAATCTAGCACTTTGGACATCCTTCACCTGCCTTCCCACCTGCCCACCACCTTGAATCCCATCTGGTCTAGAAAACCACATGAGCCATACACAATCGTTGCTACCTGCCAGCCTATAATCTTTGCATCTGTTTCAGCCCTTTGCCATGCACCTGCTAGCATACATATCCCTACCTATACCATTTCCTATGGTTGACACGCTGCCCTCTTCCTTGGGTGATTTGTATATCTGATGTGTTGTTGTTGATACATGAGTTGATCTTTGATTGTCGAGAAAACTTTGCATCTTGTTTCACATTCTTCTCTTTTTTGCTAGTCTTAGCTGCAAAGATGGATTTTAATGTGCCCTTGTCCTTGACTTGATGATGGACCTGTCTCTTTGGTTCTAATGCAAAACGAGTCCTCTAGAATGTTGCACCAAGTTGAAGCATGGTATGCGCTCCTTATGATGGTTTTTGAGGGCTTTCTTGTAAAATCTATCATTGCTTGTATATATGCCATTATTCAACTTTCCATTGCTTGCTTAAGCTTTGTGGTTGTCCTTGAAGATAAGAGTTGCTTTCGACATGCATGATTGAGATATGCAACTACTATTCCAATGCATTGACTAATGATTTGGGTAGCCATTTCCTTATTGCTGATGAAGAAGGAAAGATAATGATGAGTGTTTCTAGATTAGGGTCTATGGAACCTACATGACCAAAGAGAAAAAATCCGATGGGAAAAATGTGTCTTTGGTATACGTTCTTATTGGATTTGAGCAATTGGACTTGAAGTACCAGTTCATGCAAGGTGAGTGCTTGGGAGAGACAAAGGAAGGGTGCCTATTGCAAGTGCCAATTATGGGACACTCTAAATGCATATGAGAATTTTTTCAAACAAAAGAATGTAGTGTGAAAGATGGAATTGATGGATGCTTCAAGGAATAAGTGTAGCACATGTGACATCAATGGATGTCACAATATCTTCCATGTTTCCAAGAAGGTTTTGCGATGTAGAAGCTTCTCCACTCATACCTCATTGTGCGCAGTGCGTGAGTGTCTTTTGGACTTCCTCATTCACTTCACCAAACTTAATATATATAAACTTTGATTCTTATGCTCACCTATATCAAAATTAGCGACACAATGTAATTTTGTTGAACTCTTCTAGCTTGAGTAGTACCTAGAATACCTAAGATGCTTAGACAACAGAGAATATTAATTGAAGCTTTGGGACTAATGCCTCATTGATTTAGTGTCTTAGCTTCCCAACTTTGACTTTAATGCCATGTAATTTTTAATGGAAACTTGGATGTACCTATTCAAGGCCACCCAATTCCATAAGTTCTTGAAAATTTAGGCCTCTTTCATTGTGTTGGTCTATGGATGTCACCATTTTTTCCAGAAGGTTGGCATACTTCGGCTCCTCTTGACTTGCTTATCGTATATTGTCACTGTTTTGTGAAATAAGTCCCTTAACTATCATAGGGACTGATGGAGCCTTTGCTTTATTTCCCATGAGAAGCGGTTGTTGATGTGTGTGGGTCCTTTGTGATGAATTTCCCACAAGTGATTTCCAAACCCACCTTGTCTTTCGTCCCTGTGTGATTGTTCTTTGCATTTTCTCCGTTTGCTTAATGACGTGACAGACACTAGGCTTTGATATCTAGATGTGATGATTACCATTGTAAAAGCCTTGATTCTGTAGTTAAAGACGAGGTATCCATCTAGAGATTGTAGCAATTTTTGTTGTGATTGTCATTTGTTGTCTCTTCTTTGTGGTTTCTTGCTTTTGGGTAGAGCTTTGTACTGCATGACTGATCTTCATTGTTCTAGGTTGAGCTACTAATTTTGGTAACCATATTCGAGTAGCCTAATTGGAATCATCCACTACTTCTCCTGTCTTTGCTGGGTAGCTTGGTTGAAGTCTGACTTAGACACCCATACTAGTTGAATCGCTTGTTTTTGTGAAGTTCTTTTCTTTTTCCTTTTATGGTTGTTCTCTCTCCTGGTTGAGGTGTTTTTTTTCCATTGCTAGCTTGGTTTCCTCTTTGTAGATTCTTGTCCTTGGGGTGAGTAGTTCCAAGCTATTACTTAAGGCTTTTTGCCCCAAACACACTTATTTCCTTGAAATTAGCCTTGAGCAATGATTGACTCATTTTCCACCCACGTCACTACCTTGCGTTGATGAGGTTGAACTTGTGCTTGATGTATCCAAACTGGCTCATTGACTGTGATGTACTCTTTGGATAGTAACACTTGGTTGATTTTCTTTGGCTTCTATTGGAGCTTTCTTGTGATGGAAGCTTTGGTTGATAGACCTTTTCTTGGGTTCCCATTGCTTTGTTGATGGTGTGGCTCTTGATGTAGAGGCTTGACGGGAAGTTCATGCTCAAGGTCTCTTGAAGGTAAAGTCGACTTGCGAGGTTGATCTACTTCAATGTTTGCTTTTTCTTTACCTTTCCCCACGATGGTTGGTTGTTTCTTCTTTGCATGGGCTTGAGATGCCTCTCGGACTCTTACCGTCGTTATTTTTGTTGAAGCTTTTGGTTGTTATTGAAAGCATATGTTTATCCACATTTACGGGAGGACTAGAATCTTTTTTATAAAATGGGAGTCAATTATGTAGAAAGTGTCCGTGACCACCCCGTTACTCAACTTGAGTATGGCTTCTGCTATAGTAAAGCTAGAATTTCCGTTTTAGAACTTGTGTACACTATTTCTTCTAGATATCTAATTGGCGGCTTCCCCATCATTATCCATGTTCCATAAGACATTATATTATTTTTTGCATCTAGATCTATCGCAGCTGAACATGTGATTTTGAGTCTTGTTTCTCTACATATGTTGAATTTGATGATTGTAGGTGACAATTGATCTTTTGTCTTATCCTTTCTCTTTTGTTGAACTTGTGTTGTTGAACATTTGATGTGGAACTTGGCGACACTACTTCTTCACCAGCTTTTAGTTGTACCTTTTTTGGAGTCGACTTTTTTGCAACAACTTTGCCGATTATTCAGGTATATCAATGATGACATATTCTTGTGGTGGTTTTGCTTCCTCTATTTGTGCTTTTTCATCCTGGTTTATGAATTTGTTCACCTCACCTATTTTTCTCTTTATGCACGATGGTTTCTCCTCATAATGGGGTCCTTACAAATGTGTGTTTTTAATACAAAAAATTACAAGGGGTAAATCAAGCTCCATACTTAACAATCTCCCACTTGGAGACTAATCTCCAAAACAAAACTGTGATTGCTTTCCATCCTAGCTTCTTATCCTTCAATGCCAATTGAAGATGAGAAGAAGCTCAACTTCTCCTTGTTGACCACCTTTGTCAACATGTCTGCAAGAGTTTCACTTGTATGTACCTTTTGTAGCTTTAGTTGTCCCTTTTCCAAAAGTGTGTGGATGAAGTGATATCTCACCTCAATGTGCTTTGTCCTTGAATGAAAGTTGAGTTCTTTGCAAGATGGACAGCGCTTTGGCTATCACTGTACAAGACACAATTGTCTTGTTTGAATCCAAGCTCTTCTAAGAATATGTGAAGCCACAAAATTTCTTTGCTTGCCTCTGTCATTTCTACATACTTTGCTTTCGTGGTAGAAAGTGAGACCACTTTCTGTTGGAATTAGGGTTGCAGCAAAACGCACACAACTTGGAGAAGACAAAGGAAGCTCAAGGCACACAGTAGAGAGTATGATACTTAGTGTGAAATGGAGAACATTGATAGCCCTAGATTGATGGGCGTATATACAATGCATGGGGGGGAAAAACTCCTAAAGAGGGAAAAAATGCCCCGAGGGTCCTAGTGTGTTCACACACATCACTACCACATGTATATGGTAACAAATCCCCCCTGGAGTGATGTGGTGAACGAGAGCTGGCACATGAGTAAAGGGAAGTGCCATGCTCTGAGGACATGATCAGTCCACAAAGGGGAGCAAGCCCAAAGATTTGCAAAAAGCTTCAAGCTTCTCACGAGACAATGCATTTGTGAAAAAATCTGCAAGGTTGTCCTGTGTTGGCACATAAGCCAAGATGATCTCTCCTACTGAGAGACTCTCCCTGACATAGTGGTAATGTACCTCAATGTGCTTTGTGCGAGCATGAAAAATTGGGTTCCTTGCAACTGCCAATGCAGTCTGACTGTCAGTGTAGATAGTGTTGGCAGTGTCTTGTCCAACACCCAAATCAACCATAAGGCGTTTGAGCCATACACACTCAACCGTAGCTGTGAAGACTGCCTTGTACTCAGCCTCACAACTCGAAGCGGCCACAGTAGGTTGCTTCTTGCTCAACCATCATAGTCATGAACCGCCAATCATGAAACAAAAACCACTTGTGGATACTTACATGTCAAAACAACCAGCCCAATTTGAGTCCGAAAAAACATGTAAGTCTGGTGACAATGATCCCTCCTTAGGATAAAACAAGCCAATATGTAAAGTGCCACTAAGGTAGTGGAAAATCCTCTTGACAGCCTTCCAATGCTTAGACCCTGGGCTATGCATAAATCTACTCACCTGCAAGACTGCAAACTGAATATTTGGCCTCGTGTTGAATACATAAATGAGGCATCCAATAGCAGTTTGGTAAGGAGTGACATCTGCAGGATCACCAACATCATGAAGACTCAATTTCAAACCTGTTTCCATGGGAGTGGCAATAGGTTTGCAATCCTCAACTCCAAACTTACATAGTAATGTCTCTATGTAACTTTTCTGACACAAGGCAATACCACCATCACACTGCTTAAACTATATACCCAAGTAATGATGCAACAATCCCAAATCTTTCATCTTGAAAGTAGCATTCAAATCAGCCTTAAATTTAGCAATATGTCTCTCATTTGGTCTAGTGATCAGTAAATCATCTACATAAAGAACCACAATGAGAAGTACATCACCCTCACGCTCAACATACAATGTGCTTTCTGTTGGACTGTTACGAAAGCCTTGTTTGACCAAATGAGTGTCAGCTTTCTCATACCAAGCACGAGGAGATTGATTCAACCCATACAAAGCCTTCTTACACCTGCACACTTTGTCCTCTTGCCCTTTCTTGACAAAACCGCAAGGTTGCATTACATAAACTTCCTCAAATATGTCACCATTCAAGAAAACAATAACATTGTCTGATTGATGTACGTCCCAACCAAAATGAGCTTCCAATGCACATAGAAAACGCATAGTAGTCATACGAAAAGTGGGAGAAAAAGTATCTTCATAATATATGCCTTTTTGCTGTGCATAACCCTTTGCAATAAGTCGAGCCTTATGGAGATCGATCTCACCATTCGGCTTGCGTTTCAACTTGTAAACCTGCTTCGTACCAATGGTCTTTTTCCAAGGAGGAAAATCACATAAAGTCCATGTGTCATTTTCTATAAGTGCATCATATTCTGATTGCATGGCAGCCATCCAATTTTTTGAATTCTGTGCTTCATCAAAAGATAGAGGCTCCTCAACATCATGTAAGCTAGACACAGCCAAAGCATAACAATTTGATGTATAAGATGCATGGTGAGAGCCTGAACGAGTACGACTAGACAAAGGTGCATCCAATTTACTGTCACGCAAAGTGTGCACCAGCCATTTTGGCATACCTCTAGCTTGGTCATTTTCAGCCCTTTCCTCATCAAGTACATCATGTACATCTGCATCAGTAATAGGTTGATCTAAAACATTTTCAGAAACCCACATAGGCTGTACATTTTTCTCATTGGAACTTACATTCGTATTTCCACCACTGAAAAGAGGCAACAAAGTGTCATAAATGTCCTGTGAACTTACATTACTATCTCTAGTACATGAAAGCAAGGGCTGAACAGAATCTTCCACAAACACTACATCCCGAGAAACTAGAATACATTTTGTTTGCGGATGACACAACCTCTAACCTTTTCTTTCAGCACTATAACCAACAAAAATACATTTGACAGCCTTATCATCCAATTTTTTGCGTTGTTTTTGTGGCACCAAAGCATATGCCAAACAGCCAAAAACATGCATGTGCTCAATAGAATATTTTCTATCATACCATGCTTCATATGGAGTAATAGACTGCAAAGATTTTGTAAGACACCTGATAGGTACATGAGTGGCACACATGATGGCCTCAAGCCAAAAAGAATGCGGTAAAGCTTGCCTTTTGACCATACATCGTGCCATTTCCATAAGTGACCTGTTTTTCCTCTCAGCAACACCATTTTACTGAGGTGTATAAGGCATTGTACATTGGAGTTTTATCCCACGACTAGCCAAAAATGCATTAAATTCGTGAGACATAAACTCCCCCCCTCGATCGGAACGGAGGGTACCCATAGTACATTTTGATACATTTTCAGCCATAGCCAAAAAAATTTTGAAGCACATAGAAACTTTGGACTTCACTTTAAGTGGAAATACCCATGCATGATTGGAGTAATCATCAATGAAAGTCACAAAGTATAGGTGATTGCCCAAGGACGGAGTTTGTATGGGTCCACAAACATCACTATGCACAAGCTGCAACTTGCATGTGGTCCTAACTAAACCATCTTTTGGAAACTTAGAACATTGTAGTTTACCCAAAATACAGTCTTCACAAACATGTTTGACAGGTGCTTCAAGAGGCGGCAAAGAAGCAACCATATCATATTTCTGCAAACGCAGCAAACTGGTAAAATTGAGATGACCAAAACGTGCATGCCAAAGTTTTGCATATGAAATAGCCCTTGAATCTGCAACTCCATTGGCAAAATTTTGTCCACACTTGTCATATAAAGTGAGCTTATACAGCCCACGACACAAAATCCCAGATGATGAAACAATTTCATCACCAAAACTGAGATCATGAATTGTACATCTGTCATCTACAAATTTGACTACAAGTCCAAGTCTAGTAAGTGCAGATACAGACAAAATATTCTTCTTGATCCTAGGTACATAAAGTGCATCAACAAGTGTAAAGAACTGCCATTTGTAGTAGTAAGCACAAGTGATTGAATTCCCATGAGGGGCAGACTCGAGAGAGGTGAACAATTCACGATGTGAGGTAATGTGCATTGTAGCACCACTATCAAAATACCACACATGTGAATCTATAGCAACTTACAAGCATGCATCATGGACAATAGGATTGTAAGTGTACTCTACGCTAAAAGCCCATTCTGCATCAACATCAACAACATAGTCTTGTTTCACAAAAGACTCAACAATCGCAGTGGAACTACCCTCTTTCTTCTTAGCCTCTTTGGCCTTGAACTTAGGACACTGCTTGATCAAGTGGTCATTAGATTTACAATAATGGAAACAATGCATCTTCTTTTTTCCCTTATCACCAAAATTTCCAGACGAAGTGGTGCCAGCAGAAGCATTGGGAACAAGAGTTTTGTCACTCGCAGTAGAACCATAAGAAGTGGCTGCATTGCTATTATCACCCTTTCTTTGAGAGTCAATAAAAGCATGTTAAACTGCACGCTATCTAGTCCTATTTGTTTTGGAAAGTGGCTCTTGCAATAGCAATGTGCATAATGCATCAAACTTGACAGCTTCAGGATTTCCTTGGGTTATAAGTCTCCAAGTACTAGCAAAAGTGTGGTAAGAATCTGGGAAGGCATCAAGAATAGTCTGCACAAGGGAACTATCTGAAATGACTTTACTTGCAAAAATAGGTTGCTCATTGATATCCTTGACACCAGCAAGGAAAGTGTCCATATCATCTTCCTCATGCATAATATTAGATTCCAGCTCCTTACGCTGTCGTGTTGTGACACGTACATAGTGGGAACGCATGCTACAAGATCTATCTTGTATTTTTTTAGATACATAATTATATTTCCTATAGTGTACATATGAATATTTAAGTATAATAATAATCCTTCTATCTCATCCTATTATTTTTCTCAAGGGTAACATATCCTTACTTTACCATCAGAAAATACTATGGGAAAAGCATCAATAGCTCCGCCTCTTTAGCTTGGGGCAAAAAGCATTGATTCTTTATTTCTACTATTTCATTATCATCTCACACCCTAGCTAGATCCTATATCTAGGGTAAACTCCAATATATATATATTCTATGTATTTTTTATACTTTTCTTATATTTCTTTTTAAATAGCTACTAGGAGAGAATCAAATCCTAGTGGGACACTAGGTGGCATGATTTCAAAGATACACTTATTTTAATGCATTATTGCAAGCATGATTACAAAACTTTGTCAAGGAGCAATGTCATGCTTTCATATGGCATGAGGTGTCCTTTGGAATTAAATGAAAGTCTACGCTAAGGAGACCACATGAAGACTTTTGCTGCCATAAATGGACCCTATTTTGATGAATTTTTTACACAAGGTTCCAATCCGAATTGGAAAACGAGTTTAAAATGAAAATCGTAGCTAATGAGCTGAAGTTTTTGCCCAAATTTTTACTTTTTTATTTGGAGCCACGGTTGAGGAGATATGATCAAAATACTGGAACCTAGTCTGCCCACATCATGCAGGGACAACCCATTTCCAACTTTTCCAATTCCTGTTCACACTGGCTCCTCTCTTCTTGTGTAAACCCTTGTGGGTTCCCTTCACCTATAAAAGGGGACCTCTTCTTCCTTGGAAAGAACTCAAGCATTCAAGCCATTGATGAGAGGAATTCTTGAGGGAGTGAGTAGTAATGCCTAATTGTACTTAGCCATTAACATAAGCCCACAAGCCTACACTTTTTCCTAGAGGGAGACTAGCCATTCTTGCAACAAGCTAACCTTGGAAGATCAACTCTAATCAAAGAAGGTCTTGCACTTGGTGTATCAATCAAAGTGGAATTATCCACTCTTCTTCTCTCTCCCATCAATAATGGTGCCGAAGGGTTTCAAGTAACATGTGTTCTACATTGATGTTTTCTTGATTTCTTGTTGTTTTCATTTTCATCTCTAATCCAACATATACATATATATGTATCTAATCTCATCTCCTTAACCAAACCTATCTCTCTCATTCTTAGTAATTCATCCTCTCTAGGTTCTCTTTGCTACAGGTACATCTCTCCTCGCAGTATCCTTATTGCCTACGAGCAAGAATAGGGCTTGGGAGGGAAACTTCTCATCTCTTCACTTCTCTCATATCTACATTTCTCACATACTATCCTAGATGAATAACCCACATGATGATCATTTCTATCTCTTTCACTCTGTACAATCTATTAGAATTAACGTATGGATTAGCCGTAAAATACACTTTCAACAACGTATAGTGTTTCTCTTTGGCCCTGAAAGGCTCAATGAAATACTTCTATCACCGGATCCCATCATACTACCTCTCATAGACTATAATTTTTCTTTTGATGTAAGCGTAGTTATCTTGCTATGAACCAAGAGGATTTATACACACAATTAATCCCAATCACTAGACAAAATATCTATATTATGGTAAGCACAAAACTACAATTCCAAAGAACAATTCGTAGCCTATTTGGTCAGCCAAGATTGAATGCCATTAACTCATCCATTAACCCTTTCATATTACCCATGATACGATATGACCATAGCCTTGATGTTTTCATCTTCGTATTGTTTTAACATTCTCTTTTGCGTTCTTTCTTTGTGTGTGTGTGAGTGCAAGAGAGAAAGAGTGAGTCTTCTTTGACTGCACTTCTTTCAAAACCCTAGTCTTCATGGCATCTATGGTTTAACTCCTTCATATAGTTTTTGTTGAGTTCTCTCACAAACTCTCACAGCCATAAGCCAGGTGCTTTCCTGGAAAGACCGCAAATTTCTCGACATATTTTTGGTGAACCCGACGTGAAACTGCCAGGGTGAGAGTTTCTGGGTAACCATGGGTGATCATGTTGAGCAACAAGGTATGCATTTTGACCCAACAACAATGCAAAGGTTTCAAACATTTGCAATGTTCATACAACAACAACATGCCACTGAAAGAAGGGGGATTTCAGTAACGAAGGCCATACAAGCGGTCGTCAATAGAATGGATCAATTCAATGGCAAAGATGTAACCAGGTACTTACGCGAGTATGTGAAGGAGATGGAGTTGCATCGCGTGTCAGAAGGTGAGATGATTCAAAGCTTTGAGCTAGTTGTTGCTCCAGAAATTAGGGAGCATGTTAGGGCAATTAAAGACGGGCATGGGAGAAATTGGGAAGAACTCAAAGTAGCTTTAAAGGAGGAATATTTCATGGAGGACTCTGAGAGAGTGACCAAAAGGACATTCTTAGAATGGGTAGTCAAGCCAAAGCAAGGACTATCAATAACAGAACTACTTAGGGAATTTGAGTGGCGCTATGCACAACTCACAAGGACTGAAAGGGCCACACTAGATGCAAAGAAGACATATCTTTTCTTACAAGCTGCAGGTAAAGAGTTTCAAGAAAATTTGGAGCTTCTTCTTGAAGATAAAGATGCTGAGCAAGGACTAAAGACCGACTGGAATGAGGTTGAAGGTGTTGTCTCACTGCTTGCCAAACGACAAAGAAGAAGGGACAAGATGGTACTAAACACTACAAGTCCTTCCACCTCAACTCCTGACAAAATGGTAAAGCCTACTTTTATCGCTCCTAAGTTTGATGAGTCCATGCTAGATGAGCTTGTGAAGGGAATGCGTGACTTGAAGGTGAAGCTTGCAAAGCTTGAAGAAAAAGGCCAACCATCAGGGCCACTTCCTAGGCAAAGACAACAGCCCAAATAAGGGTTTGTTAATAGATGTATTTGGTGTGATAGTACAGACCATGTAAGAAGGGATTGTGATGATTTTAGTGATGCTTTGTCAAAAGATGTTGTCTTTTTTAAGGATGGTAAAATCCACTTAAGAGAGACAGGTCTACCCTTCAGAACTAACTTTGGGAAGGGGGGAATGAAAACCTTAGTTGAAGATATGGAAAATAAGCATGCCACCTCTTCAGTTGAGGCAGCTACTTATGGAGTAAAAATTGAGCATTTTTGTGATGAAGAGGTGAGTGACCATCATGGTCAAATTTGGCCAAATGTCATGCAATTAGCTAAAAGGGAAAGCTTACAAAAGAGATTCTACATGAAGTAGGTGATTGCATACGTCTAGAAACAGGATGGAATGATCCAGTGGACTCATTGTCAGTGCATGCCTACATTACAAAATGCCAACAAAATGAGGCAATTGTAGAAGAGAAGCGTAGACGTGAGAATGCTGATGAAGGACCATCAAAAAGATCTTCTAGAAGTGGGGGAATAAGCGACTCAATGCCTTCTCAAACACCCTCAACACAAGGAGCATCTCCACTTGAAGTACTCATGGAGGAGTCTACAACAGGAAAGAAGAAAGAGCCAATGAAAGGTAAGACAAAAGGCCCAACTTATAAACTACAATCTGATATTGAGGTTGCTACAAATTTGAAGAAAGTCTTGGAGGAAAGGATCTTGAATAGCAAGATTGAGTTTACTTTGGGAGAAGTTCTTGGCATTGCAAAGCGTGAATTCCATGAGGAGATCATTGACATCATCAAGAGAAAGAGGCAAACCCTTGCTGAAGTTTCTCGTCCACAGGTTGAAGGGGAAACCTCAAAGACACAAGGGATGCAACTGCAAAATAAGGAGAATGATGGAGTTGTGGTAGGATGCTACCAATCTAGTGGGAGAGTAAAGCAAGTGTATTTCTCAAATGATGATGAAAAAGTTGAAGATATTCCTAGGAGTTACTATTCACGAAGTCATTGGGCAAGGGCTACTACAGAAACTTTGGTCAAGGTAGGTGATCTTGAAGAGCCATTTGTTGCCTTGATTGACCATGGTTCAGAAATAAACATAATGTCAAAGAGTCTCTACAACAAGTGCAAATGGCCGATGGACACAGATCATGGCTGGATGGTAAAAGTGGCAAACAATTCATCCGGTGAATTGTATGCAGCATGTCCACGTGTGAAGGTAACAATAGGTGATGTAAAGATTGACCAAAACTTCTTTGTACAGGATACATCTTCATATCATCTCATCCTTGGACAACCCTACATCGTGGGAGTTCGAATGGAAACAAAGGTAATGGACGATGGTTCAGCATATGCTAGAATACGTAGCAAAGATGGTAAACGAGCTGTCCAATTTCTCACAGTCTGTGTAAACCATGAAAGAAATCGTGACAACCTCAGAGAACATCCTCTACCAAAGGTAAGCAAAGAGTTTCATGATCATAGAGAAATGATGGGTTTTGGCCAAGTACCATTGTAAAGCGGGATTGCAGTGGTACAGAAAGAAAAAGGGTCTCGCTTGATCCAAAAATAGGTGAAACTTTCTCGATGAGCTCCTTGGTAACAAGGAATGGATCAGTATGTTTTACAAAACTTGAAGATTTGAAGAGATATGAGAGGCAATATGTGCATAATGTACAAATAGCCATGAAAAAGAGTGGGTTGCTAAAGCCTACTGAAAATGTTTTGGGTTTGTGTGAACAAGTTTCTTTTGTAGATACTATGGGTGAGCTTGATGCTATAATGAGGTCTAGTTTGCATCTTGAAAATGAAGTTGTGGAAGTTTGCTCTATGGAAATGTATCAAGTAATAGAAGCCTTTAATGAAAGCCAAACAGGTGGCCCATAAGTCCATGTTGAAAGTAAATACAAGAGTGTAGCAAAGAAGGTGAAACCAGTAGCTTCACCCTTACCACCCAACAACAGGGAAAAGATTGAACAGGCTTCTTTACAACCAAGTTTGCGGAATCCTAAAAAGATCGGGCATACCTTCACAAAGGAGTCTTTTCAAGACTTGCAGATTGGTTGCGAGGAGTTTCTAACACAAGAGGAGACAAAGTGCTTCAAAGAAATGCTTTCAAATCATGGCAAGGATTTTTCATTTGAACCACATGAGATAGGATGTGTTGATCCTTATATTGTAGCTCCTATGGTAATTTTCACAATACCTCATGTGCCTTGGAATCTGCGGCCTATTCCGGTTCCAAAGGCTCATTTGCCAAAGTTAGTAGAGCTACTGAATGAGAAAATCAAAATGGGAATCTTGGAGCCTTCTTGTGCTCCATACTCAAACAGGTGGTTCACAGTTCCAAAGAAGAATGGTTCTCTACGCTTCATCCAAGATATGCAACCAGTGAACAAGGTGACAATTAGAAATGTAGGTACAGGTCCAATTGTGGATGAATTTGCAGAGGCGTTTGCAGGGAGGGCAATCTACTCAATGGGGGATCTCTACTCAGGGTATGATCAATTTCAGCTTGCAATCGAAAGCAGAGACTTGACAACCATGAGGACACCTTTGGGTTTGGTAAGGATGTGTACCTTGCCACAGGGAGCAACCAACTCGATTGCACATATGATGAATGGGATGAATAAGGTCTTACGTGACTTTATTCCTCAAATCACAATGCTTTTCATTGATGATTTTCCTATCAAAGGATGTGAAGAAAGTGAAAAAGATGAAGCTTTGGATCTCTAGGGATGTCGTAGGTTTGTGGTAAATCACATAAATGATTGTGATAAAATTTTGTCTAAGTTGGAAGAAGTGAATCTTACATTGTCAGGGAAAAAGTCTATAATTGGTGTCAAAGAAGTGCTCATTGTGGGGCACATGTGAGGGCCATATGGTAGGAAACCTTGTCCATCAAAGGTAGATGCCATCCAAAGAATGAAAGAAACATGCACTAGCATCACTGAGGTTAGAAGGTTTCTGGGAGCATGTGTCTTCTATGTTATTTGGATTCCACATTATGCACATGTAGCTGATCCTCTTTATCAGCTGCTTAGAAAGAATCAAAAGTTTAAATGGACAGAAGCACATGTAAAATCTATGAAAAAGCTAAAGGAGTTACTCCAATCATCAACTACTTTGAGAAAGGTAGACTATGAGTGTCAAAGGCCAGTGATTGTGACAGTAGATACCAGTCCTACAGGGATTGGATGGGCAATAGGGCAAGATGACAAAGAAGGACACAGGTATGTGGTAAGATTTGGAGCAAAGGTACTAAGTGCTCGCCAAAGAAACTATCCACAGATAAAGAGAGAGTTTTGGGGTATGGTTACAGCCTTGAAAAGTGGGAAAGAGTACCTAATTGGTGCATGTGTGGTTGTAGAAACAGATTGTCTACCACTTCTTGGGATGATTACAAGCTGCTCAACACCAGACATTGCTATGTTGCGGTGGATTGCCTACATTAAGTCCTTAAATCCCGAGTTTAAGCACATTGCAGGTAAAGACAATACAGTGGCAGATATGCTATCAAGGGCAAGGTATGAACATGAGTCACAAATGATTGATGAGGGAGATGATGTAGGCACAAAATTCTATTCTATCTCTCATGTCAAAGGTAACAATGTCTGCATGACTAATTCACTTGAATTGTTCTTGAAAGATCTTTATGAAGGTGATTGGCTTTCTATTGGAAGGTACTTGAGTACTCTAACAAAACAGGATGATTGGTCTGAACAAGAATTCAAGAGGATACGCAGGAAAGCATATGGGTACTTTTTAAGGGATGGTTACTTGTGGAAGCATCCTAAACAAAAGTGTGCTACACCACAACGGGTTATATGTAAAAAAGAGACTCAAGTAAAGCTCATGCAAGAGTTTCATGAGAGTCTTTGGGATGGACACAGGGGTGTGTGGGAAACCTTCTCCAAGTTGAAAGAAAAATACTGGTGGAAGGGTATGTATAAAGATGTATCTCAGTTTGTAGAGTCATGTGTAACTTGTCAAATGTATTCAAATGTTCGACATCGTGATGGATTGCACCCTACATATCCACTAGCCATGCACTATAAATGGGTTGTGGATCTAGTCACGATGCCTTTAGGACTCTGGCAGATGAGATACTTGGTTCTTGCACGAGAGGACCTAACTAACCAGGTTGAAGGAAGAGCATTAAGAGCTAAGACCACAGAAGCTGTGTGCAAATTCCTTCTTGATGAGGTGATTTGCCGTTATGGTTGTGTGGGAAAAATCACTGCAGATCGAGGTGAGCTGGATGCCGAAGAAGCAAGGGAGTTCTTTTCTAGATTAGGGATCAAGCTTTCTCTTACTACAGCTTACAACCCTAAAGGCAATGGAAAGAGTGAAAGAGGGCATCCTCCTATCATCAAAGCTTTGGCCAAGGCTTGCGAAGGAAGAGTTGGTGAGTGGCCAAAATTGTTACCATATGCTTTATGGGCTGATCGTACAACACATGGCCAGTAACTGGCTACATGCCTACGGAGCTAATGCATGGTCAAAAGCCAGTGATGCCGATTGAGGATACAATTCCCACATGGAATGTACTACCTTGGCAAGAGGGGCTTAGTAGGGAAGATCTCCTTGCACTGCGTATAAGACAACTAGAGAGAAGACCTGGAGACATTGAAGCTGCAAAAGAACGACTCAAAAATGCAAGGTTGAAAAACAAAGACTATTTTGATAAGAGACATCGACTCAGGAGCAAAGCAATTGACAAAGGTAACTGGGTTTTAGTGTATGATAGTAGCCTTGATAACCAGCACACAGTCATGCGTAAGTTCTCAAAAAGATGGTTTGGACCGTATGTTGTAAAGCATGTGCATGAAAATGCTACTTACAGCTTGTCTGAACTAGATGGTACAGAAGTAAAGATTCCCATTGCAGGAAAAAGGATTAAAATGTTTAAGAGAAGAGGAGATAATGATCTAGAAGATATTGATGAGAAAGAAACGAAAAACATAGGTGAAGATCAAAGTGAACATGAAGCTCTGGAATCATCCAGTGAAGAAGAAGACAAGGAAGATGTACAACAGGTCTAATCTTACAAAGAGGCAATGTGGCACATACCGGAGGATGTGCAGGTTTAGAGGGGGTGGATATCGTGCTGTGACACGTACATAGTCGGAACGCATGCTACAAGATCTATCTTGTATTTTTTTAGATACATAATTATATTTCCTATAGTGTACATATGCATATTTAGGTATAATAATAAGCCTTCTATCTCATCCTATTATTTTTCTCAAGGGTAGCATATCCTTACTTTACCATCAGAAAACACTATGGGAAAAGCATCAATAGCTCCGCCTCTTTAACTTGGGGCAAAAAGCATTGATTCTTTATTTCTACTATTTCATTATCATCTCACACCCTAGCTAGATCCTATATCTAGGGTAAACTCCAATATATATATATTCTATGTATTTTTTATACTTTTCTTATATTTCTTTTTAAATAGCTACTAGGAGAGAATCAAATCCTAGTGGGACACTAGGTGGCATGATTTCAAAGATACACTTATTTTAATGCATTATTGCAAGCATGATTACAAAACTTTGTCAAGGAGAAATGTCATGCTTTCATATGGCATGAAGTGTCCTTTGGAATTAAATGAAAGTCTAGGCTAAGGAGACCACATGAAGACTTTTGCTGCCATAAATGGACCCTATTTTGATGAATTTTTAACACAAGGTTCCAATCCGAATTGGAAAACAATTTTAAAATGAAAATCGTAGCTAATGAGCTGAAGTTTTGCCCAAATTTTTACTTTTTTAGTTGGAGCCACGGTTGAGGAGATATGATCAAAATACTAGACCCCAGTCTGCCCACATCATGCAGGGACAGCTCATTTCCAACTTTTCCAATTCCTGTTCACACTGGCTCCTCTCTTCTTGTGTAAACCCTTGTGGGTTCCCTTCACCTATAAAAGGGGACCTCTTCTTCCTTGGAAAGAACTCAAGCATTCAAGCCATTGATGAGAGGAATTCTTGAGGGAGTGAGTAGTAATGCCTAATTGTACTTAGCCATTAACATAAGCCCAAGCCTACACTTTTTCCTAGAGGGAGACTAGCCATTCTTGCAACAAGCTAACCTTGGAAGATCAACTCTAATCAAAGAAGGTCTTGCACTTGGTGTATCAATCAAAGTGGAATTATCCACTCTTCTTCTCTCTCCCATCAATAATGGTGCCGAAGGGTTTCAAGTAAGATGTGTTCTACATTGATGTTTTCTTGATTTCTTGTTGTTTTCATTTTCATCCCTAATCCAACATATACATATATATGTATCTAAGCTCATCTCCTTAACCAAAACTATCTCTCTCATTCTTAGTAATTCATCCTCTCTAGGTTCTCTTTGCTACAGGTACATCTCTCCTCGCAGTATCCTTATTGCCTACGGGCAAGAATAGGGCTTGGGAGGGAAACTTCTCATCTCTTCACTTCTCTCATATCTACATTTCTCACATACTATCCTAGATGAATAACCCACATGATGATCATTTCTATTGCTTTCACTCTGTACGATCTATTAGAATTAACGTATGGATTAGACGTAAAATACACTTTCAACAATGTATAGTGTTTCTCTTCGGCCCTGAAAGGCTCAATGAAATACTTCTATCACCGGATCCCATCATACTACCTCTCATAGACTATAATTTTTCTTTTGATGTAAGCGTAGTTATGTTGCTATGAACCAAGAGGATTTGTACACATAATTAATCCCAATCACTAGACAAAATATCTATATTATGGTAAGCACAAAACTACAATTCCAAAGAACAATTCGTAGCCTATTTGGTCAGCCAAGATTGAATGCCATTAACCCATCCATTAACCCTTTCATATTACCCATGATACGATATGACCATAGCCTTAATGTTTTCATCTTCGTATTGTTTTAACATTCTCTTTTGCGTTCTTTCTTTGTGTGTGTGTGAGTGCAAGAGAGAAAGAGTGAGTCTTCTTTGATTGCACTTCTTTCCAAACCCTAGTCTTCATGGCATCTATGGTTTAACTCCTTCATATAGTTTTTGTTGAGTTCTCTCACAAACTCTCACAGCCATAAGCCCGGTGCTTTCCTGGCAAGACCGCAAATTTCTCGACAATGCAGCAAAGCAATTTTAGCCTCATTGCAAATTGCATAAAGACCAGCCAACATATCCCAAGTCTCTTTTGCAAATTTTGCTGAGAGAATGTGAGGAACAATGGTGCGCTTCACAGACAACGCAATCAATGCATGAGACTGCGCATCCTTTACATCCCAACAAGATTGTTCTACCATAGGCAAAACAACTCTAATAGTAGCAATCCTTGCAGCAAGACTTGCAACATCCTCAACATCGTCTGCATCCTCAGAACCAGGACGTACATCAATGACCTGCACAATATTCCAGACGCCCTTTGACACAAGAACATGTTGCATCATGTAAGCCCACATAGGGTAATTGTCCCCATCCAACCTGTCCTGAACAATAAACATCTTGAGCACATCTGTGTTGTTATCATCCATTGTAAATGTTGCACCTGATGTGAAAACTATCCTAAAATAGGAGAATGAAGCGGGAACAACACATGTTATATAGCACAAACCATAGACGACTGTAAGGCACATGTTATGCAGAAAACGACACTGACAAAAATACTGCACAAAATGACAAAATAGCATGTGCAGCACTTGTCTATAGTGGAAACGGAGGCCAAAATGAGCTCGAATCAGGAATCTGAGCAGACTGCGAATGCTCGCCAAAGCTCAGTGAAATTGGAGAAAGTGAGCAGGCGTGTGTTGGAGCAACTGGCGACTAAGCCCGGGAGGACGCAACCTGCTTTGATACCAATTGTTGGAATTAGGGTTGCAGAGAAATGCACACATCTTGGAGAAGATGAAGGAAGCTCAAGGCACACAGTAGAGAGTGTGTTACTTAGTGTGCAATGGAAAAATTGGATATCCCTAGAGTGATGGGTGTATATACAATGCACGGGGGAAAAGACGGAAAAAATGCCCCGACGGTCCTAGTGTGTTCACACACATCACTACCACATATATATGGTAATACTTTTTGTAGTTTTGAAGTCTAGCTTACTGTTGTGCCTTCAACCATGAATACATAGCCAGTAGTGCTCCTTCGAGTATCTTTGTCAGCTGCCATATCTGTACCAACATACCCTTGAAGAAAAATATCAGTTCCTCCAAAATACAAAGCATTTGTTGTTGTCCCTTTTAGATACCTAAGTATCCACTTCACAGCTTGCCAGTGCTCTTTATCTGGGTTTTCCATAAACCTACTTACAACTCCCACTGCATGTGCAATGTCTGGACTTGTCCAGACCACTGTCTTGATGCTTTCTTTAAGCCATACAAGCTTTTCTTTAATATGAAAACCATTTTCTCCTTGCCTTTTACATCATACCCCTTTGGTTGAAGCATGTATATTTCCTCCTCTAAGTCACCGTGAGGAAATGCTGTATTTTTACAACAGAAGAAAATATTTCATTGAAACGTCAATACCTTTCTTTTGAGAAAACCCTTTTACCACAAGCCTAGATAGACTTGTACCTTTTCTTCCCACCTTCTTCTTCCTTCAGCTTGTACCCCCATTTGTTGTGCCTGCTTAACTTTAGGCAACTCAACCAACTCCCATGTTTGGTTGCGATATAATGAGTCCATCTCCACTTGCATGCTCTTCATCCATTCTTCTTTGGATTCATGATGCATAGCTTCTTTGTATGATTCTGGCTCTCTAGAATCTGAGATCAAGAGATGGTTGAAGGAAGGAACGAATCTTTCTAGAGGTCTATTTGCTCTTGTAGATCTTCGGGGAATAGATTGAGGCTCCTCATTTGGTTGACATTGTTGCACATTGTCACCATTTTCACTCCTTGAGTCTTTACCGTCCTCAAGTTGCATGTACTCATCACCTGTGTCTTTTGTTTGTTTTCTTTCCAAGTAATATTTGTACATATTTTGTTCATTGAAAATTACATCCCTACTCCTAAAGATTTTACCATCTTCCGGATTCCATAGGCGATACCCAAAGTCACCTTCTCCGTAGCCAATGAAGAAACACTTTTTGGACTTTGCATATAGCTTTGACCTTAGACTTCTATCTATGTGCATGAAAGCCTCACACCCAAACACTTTGAAAAATGAATAATTAAACGATTTACATGTCCATGGCTCCTCTGGAACTCCCCCATCCAATGCCGTTGAGGGTGAGTGGCTCATCAAATACACTTATTGCTTCCGCCCAAAGCTCAAGCGGTAAGCCTGCATGTAGCCGCATACTTCGTGCTTGCTCCATGACTGTTATGTTCATCCTTTTGGAAATGCCATTTTGTTGAGGTGTTCTTGGGGTTGTCCTTTGCCTCCGAATGCCATTGCTAGCATAAAGCTTTCAAAATCTTGGCTGCAATATTCGCCTCCTTTGTCAGCATTTAACCTTGGTACCTACTTCATTCTCCACAAAGGCTTTCCACCTTTGAAATATAAAAAACACATTGGATTTATTCTTCATGACATAAACCCATTTTTGTCTAGTTGCATCGTCTATGAATGTTACATAGTACAATGAGCCACCAAGGGATGGTATACTTATAGGACCCCAAACATCAGAAAGAACCAACTCAAGTTTTTTATTTTTTCTTTCATTTCCTATTCTTAGAAATTTTACCCTCTTTTGTTTACCATAAACATAATCTTCACAGAACTCCAAGTCCACTTCTTTCAAACCTTGTAGAAGCTTCTTTAATTGAAGGATATGCATTCTTTGGCACTCATATGCCCAAGCCGATAGTGCCATACCACACTATTGACTTTTGTAGCTATTGCACAAATTGTATGTAAGACCGCGGGGGACTGGACCATGCAACTCTCCACCCAACCATGCCATATAGACTCCTAGCCCCTAAATATAGCTCCCCTTGACCGCATGTCCATCCTGGCCCTTGGCCCTGCCCTTGGCCTGACATTACTCCCCCCTTGGAGAAGCGTTTTCGTCCTCGAAAACACAAGTGGTAGTATCTTCGTAAGAACACTGATGTTTTCCTTATTGGCATCCTCTACACGAGCCAATTGTCCATATGACCGATACCTGGTGCAGTGAGGAGGTTCAATGAAACCAAGCGCAACATCTTGATTTTCAACATTGTTGTCCTTTTGCAACCACCCGTATCTAAATGGTAACTCATGATAACTCATGTGAGTATCTTGAAAAGCTCATAGCTACTGAAAGATAGAATAGGGAGTGTCCTCATGTCAGACTTTTGAACCTTTTGGAACACACAGAACCACATGTTCACCCCTAACAAAGGTTACATGCCAACATACTCTGTCAGCACACCTACTAAGTCCTTGACTTATGAAACTGTCGGTATCCAACCCCACCACAACAGGTGTTCAAAGTTGAAAACCTAACCGAAGCAAATTCTAGAATAAGGAGAGAATCACCTATTAAGAATGCATTGTGCTAATGTATGCTCTTAGCAGATCCTTTAGCACGGTTTACTAACGTATGTGCTTAGCATATCCTTTAGTACTAAATAGAATACTTGTAAGCTGCCCATCCAACGTGGGATGAATAACAACAGTAAGAGTGAGGTACTTTCCCCAACCACTTAGAGACAGTCTTCCACGACCGACGACAAACTATGACTCAACCATTGAGTATCCAGCCATATACTCGATATGGAATGGAGACAACCAACTAGGTTGAAGGTAGATTGGAGGTTCCAGCAACCAATCACTAACATCCATACTCAGCCATCACCTCGTATGACAAGGTGGAAACTCATAGAAAATCTGCAAGAGAGACTGCACTAGCAATGAAAAAGGGTGCAAAAAGAATAAAGTCCATGGATTTGCATGCCGCTCCAAATAAATTTGTGTTAAACACTAGGGCCCATAACACCTAGTGTGCATGCATTTAACACAAACATATCCAAACCGCAATTCGATGACGAGACTTTCCACGATACTTATGTGAAAATCTTGCAACAAAGTTGGACCATAATAGAATGTGACAACCCGGTCACACCTAGGAACCAACCATGAGACCTTCTCATTAACGTAGAATACTTTGCAGCAAAAGTTGGACCATAATAGAATGTGACAACCCGGTCACACCTAGGAACCAACCATGAGACATTCTCATGAACGTAGCATACTTTTCTATATGTAGAAACGACCTTCCGTTAAGGTGGTTTCATAGCACTTGTGATCAAAACAAGTCTGTACTTAGTACCCGATAATTTTTGGCCACTGAAATTGTTCCTGATACTGTGTGCGTCAATCGGTCTAATGAACGGATGCGACCAGCACCTAGGGACTTCGTCGCGACACATCATTTCGAATTGGGCGCCAGTGTTAGTCCCAGAGACTCATATTCTCCACATGTGGAATATGTCTCAAGTAAGGATGCCAGGAAAAGTGACATCCATCAAGTACGAGTTGTACTTGTGTGTGGAGGTAACTACGAACACTCTGCGACGCGAGTGAGAGGGACCCTCATTATCATGCTCCACACTGGCTAAACCAAACTCCTTGAGTTCCTAGACCATGTTGTATCCCATGTGACAACATGTGCCAAATCAAACCCTACAAGTAGGTTTGTAACAGCAGAAGGCAAAAAGGTAGATTGGACACTTGGCCCAAAATACTTTGTGCCAACATGCCCTTGGAATGGCTCTGTAACATTCAAGCGTACTTATACGTCTTGAAAAACCAAGTAAAGCATACTGAAAAAGGAATAACACCAAATCAATAGATGCGCACCTAGAGATTTGAACGGAATGTTCACTTACCCGTATTCAAACGGAGAGGAGCACGTCTCCTACTTGAAAAAAAACAAACAGTATTGCACTGGAAACCATGGGTGTTTCCCTTGCAATCCAACCCCTTTGGTTAACATCTACGTAGTCAAACCCCTTAGTAATACCCTCTGTAGAAACTGCACAACTAGCAGGTAACGGTTATCAACATAGTCAACCGTATAGAATCTACATTGTCAAACCACTTGGTAAGACCCTGTGTAGAAATTGCTCAACTAGCAGGTAACGGTTATCAACATAGTCGACCGTATACATATTGATTGGAATCAACCAAAAGTTGAATTTGTCCACTACCGCGTGGTAGATTGCGAAATTAGTTTCTTGAAAGGCTAACTGGGAGAGATCAAACTGTGATCCTCAATGCCTATGGGATGATGTAGCAGTCACCCGTCGGGTCGTACCCCAAAACAATATGTCCATAGACACTCCGTAGTGCTATAGAGAGAACATGGAATCCACACAAGTGGACTGCCTGGCTCTGGTGGACAGCCATGCTGTCACAACTGATTGCTACATCTATACTTCCTTGTATAGATCAGCTGCTATGAGTTGAAGATTTATCAAAAACTCAACTTGAGTGTCGCACTGAAATCATGTAGTGCAAAAATGACACTGTAAACATCCTGAATGACAAGACCTTTTCTTGTCCATTAATGTCGATGTATACTTCCCTGGGTAGATCTGTTCACTCTTGAAAACAAGCACCCAAAGAATGTGAGTATTGGGATCTTACCCTAGGTCTGACAATGGCTCTTAGCCTGTGTGGCTCATAGCCCTTATGTCAGCTAGTGTTCAATCGACAAACCGATGAAAACTAAGTTGGATGGCGTCTTAGTCGATTTATAGCTGAGAGTTGAAGCACCTTGGCTTAGGCTGACTCACGAGCAAAACACATATCAAAAGCTTCTCGGAAGATTTTCATGTTTCCCTTAAAGAGAGAGAGAACTAGAGACATGCTGGGCTGAGGAACTTTCCTTAAGAAACACAACCACATATTGATCTTGGCATTGGTAGTGGTACATCATAACGGAACTGCTGGTCATACTAGTTCCCCAAACTTGTGTGCCAATGCCTATGATTCCAGGTCAATGGGCAGTAACGCGACAAAAGGGAGAAGCCTCGCTTCGTGTAAAAGTGCCAAAGCACTTTGCTTTGCACAATGACACTAATTGCGAAGGAAAGTGTAAACATGGAAAAAACAAGAAAAACTTAAACTTGGCTAACCTGGTTGTTGTTGCTATAACCAGTGGTCCCGAGATTTTGTGGAGGAAAACTCGCTAAAATGTAGGTCAGAACCCTCTATGTTGGGCAAGAGTGAGTTGGCATATATATCATATACATGCTCTGAAATATCCGGCCGTCATATGTACAAATTTTCCTAGGGCGTGTGCTCATAGCATACCCCCCCTGCAAGATTCTTAAATTGAAACCTTGCTTCACATAAATATGTGTGTGTTGACAGCCAATCGGATGTGGCTGCAAATATCATGACATCCTATGTTGGCTTGTAGAAACAGTTCCAAGGAGTCGGCCATGCCGAGCAACTTGCTGCCTTCAACAAGTCCAGTAATAGGCCTTGCCTTTGAAAGAAAATGTGACCTTTGACGAGCGTGCTCTATCAAGGTACGCAGGAGAAACCATGCCTCAGATAATTATGTATGGCCTCATTGCCAATAAATGCTATTGACGACAGATGTCATAGCGAATAGATTGAACTGTGTCGAGTATGCACAGATAATGGACCTTATCAAATTTTATTATCTATCGAAGAGATTTGCATGAAAAACTATAGGCCTTGCCTACACTTACCGTACTGTAACTAGAAATGGTCATACCATACAGTTGCAAAAATTTTCCCAATGAATATGCTCCGAGAATACTCCATATGTTAGCAGGACAAAAATGAAAGCCTGGCTTCGGACATTGTCCTTGTAAGTAGATACATGCCATGCATGATAAAAAGTCGCAAGGGTTAACTCTGGAGTGGTGTAAGCAACAACACAGTGGTGTATGCACGTAATGAGCCTTGCTCAATGATCAGAACAACATGTTGAAGACCAAGTGAGCCGTGCTCCAGCATACATGTAACAGCTGCACACTGAGAATGAATCAAACAAGAAAAGTGCAACAAATCGTCATACCTTGTCTTGGAAGTGTAGCGACGAACATTATTCATGTCGTCATTGTCACAGCCTTGTGAACGCAGGAGCTGCATCATCATTGATGCTTCGGCAACTCGAAAAACCCAGAGAAACTCCTCGAAAACATGACCTTGTCGTGCATGATATTGACTTGCCTGTCCTTGCATGCCACAATGATGGCGATCGTGCTTACCCTTTTAAGTCGGATTGGCCACATGGCCAGTGCTTTACTCAAGCTGCTGCCAGTCTGCCTTCTCAAAATCTGCAACCCGAATGACCTTCCTTGTCATGGCATGATTCGGCGACGGTATTTCTTTTGAGTTGGGCGACCGTGTTGCCCTTGCATGACTGCCACTTGGCTTCCAGCCCCTCAGCTTCGGTTTTCCTCCCGCAATCAAGCATGTCATCTCGGCATGTGAGGTCGTCCCGCAAGGCAAACAATCCGCTCGAAGAGGCTACGATGCCTCCCGGCCCTGTTCCTAGCTCCTGCGAGTCTTTGGATGCTTGCCTCTAGTCCTCCGGTTTTGCAATAGTTATGAGGGCCCTCCTTCTTCGGGCGACAGTGGATTTCTGCCTACGGTGGGACAAACCCCTTAGGGTGGCCTTAGGGCGACCACTTGGGCGGCCAGTTGTGAACAGCAACATAAAAACAAAAAAAAAAATCCCTGTGCAGCGATGGCGGGCTGTAGCAGTTCCGCGTGAGGGACCCAAAGTGCCATCTGTTGCGAACCGGGGCTTGGCCCTGTGTCGACAACGCTGCCTGTAGCCTCGCGACCCCAACGAGCCCGGCCCCATCCCTTTCTGTGCACCTTGACCTTGCCCGCCTCCTCGGCACTAGCGGCCTTGCACACGGCCTTCCCCGACTCCGACGTGATGATCTCCACTATTTACCCGAGGGCCATGCCCATGCCATGTCGGCTGCTCTACAAGTCTCTCATGAACATGCACAAGGATGAGGACCATGCCCTTCCTTCCCTACGTGCGAGGGTTTGCTCTCCCCGGTTCTCCATGAACGCCCCAGAGAGAGAGAGATTCCGAAAGAGAGGGAGATCCACGCTTGAGAGAGACCGAGCTCCATGCCTTCTCCTCCGCCATGACTCCACCTTCCCCCTTTCTCTCCACCTTGCTCTGATACCAATGTAAGACCGCGGGGGACTGGACCATGCAACTCTCCACCCAACCATGCCATATATAGACTCCTAGCCCCTAAATATAGCGCCCCTTGACCGCATGTTCATCATGGCCCTTAGCCCTGACATTGTAGACTGCGTAGTGATAGTACACAAGTAAAGTGTAATGACCTTTTCTCCCTTGGCAACCACCGAAGATCCCTTTGATTGAGATCTTCCATCGTTTTTTTGGAATGCAATGTTGTAACCTTCATCGTTCAGTTGTCCTGTAGAGATCAATTGTTTGCAAAGAGAATAAACATGCCTAACATCTTTAAGCTTCCCTTCATTTCCGTTAGCAGTTTTGTCACAAACTGTACCTTTGCCGACAATTTCACAAGCTTCATTATCTCCCAAGTATACATACCCAAAATTACCTTTGATGTAATCTTGGAAATGTTGCTTGTATAGTGTTGCATGGAGTGAAGCCTCAGAATCTACTATCCAGGAATTGAACACATTATCTAATGAGATAATTATAGCATCTTGCTCTACTTTACTTGCCACATTGGCCTTCGATGTTGGCTTGTTGTCTTGAGACTTTGGCTCCTTCTTCTTCTTGGACCAGCAATCCTACTTGATGTGGCCCTTCTTGTTGCACTTCCAACATTCAAGAAGTGGCTTTGAGCATGACTTGATCCACCTTGAGCGATCATGACCCTTTTGGTTTTTGAACCTCTTCTTAGGCCTTCCTCTTGTTTCCACCGACAATGTAGCAATTGATGATTCTCACGTGCTTCTTCTTATCATTTCCTCGCTTAGGAGAACACCCAAAACATCATTAAATTAAGAGTATCTGTGCTAGAGATAGAATGACTTATAGACATCACAAGATTGTCCCAACTATCTGGTAGAGACGATAGTATAAGGAGAGTTCGCACTTCGTCATCGAAATTTATTTTCACCGATTGAAGTTGACTTATGTTGGTGTTAAATTCATTTAGGTGTTCTGCAACTGAACCATTCTTTGCCATCTTGAGATAGAACAAGCGCTTTATGAGAAATATCTTATTGGATGCCGATGGTTTCTCGTATAGGCCGTCAAGTGCCACGATTGATGCCAAGATTACCCCGATTGATCCCAATGCCTTTCGGTCAAGGACAATCCATGCTTCATCTGCCACTGTTGCGTGCTTGTTTGCAAGACCCCCTAGTGGAAAATAAAGGTCCTTCTGGTAGAGATAGTCTTCAATATACATCTTCCAATGTTGGTAGTTTTTGCCATTGAACTTCTCGATTTTGATCAGCTTCCCTTCCTCCGTCATTACTCCCACTCAATTCAAGGAATCCTTTCCTTGAGATACTTTAGCTATGAGAAAACCTTGCTCTGATATCGGCTGCTAGAAAATATGATGTAGCTAAGTAGATAATTGAGTAGCTTACTTAATGGAGAGAGATATTTTAACACATGAGCGATTTATAGAGTAGAGAGAGAGAGAGAGAGAGATTAAGAGAGAGCACACGATATATGTGGTTCACCCATTGTGGGCTATATCCACGGAAAAGCACCCACTCAATGGCTTCAATACTTCAAAACAAAAAGTAGATTACAAAGGGATTATACCCTTTTGGAGCTCCCGCCTTGCTTGACTCTCACCACCTCACATCAATTTCACAATGCACCACAATGCTTCACAATCCGTTTTTGTGTGTAGAAGAGGCCTCCTTTTATAGGCCAAAAGGATTGCTTCTCATGAGAGAGGTAGCCGTTTTCAGGATGGAGCAAGGGATTGCGCATATGTATATACACATGCATGGTCCATCAAATAAAGAATTGCCCATTTTCCAGAGCTAGGTGGTTACGTGGGGCCCATATGTGTACAGGTAGAGCATCATGTGCATAGTGCATCGATTTTCACTATCACCAGTACTAGTGTGTTTTTTCTATAATAATGAGGATTTGGTAGCGTGTAAAACTTATCGATGAATCTATCCGCGGGCCGACGACATGAGGTAAGTAGGTGCATCAGATGGCATCTAGTGGCATCAAGAGGCCGAATGGGGTCAATATTTGCACGTAGATGAGTACGGACACAACATGGGTGTTTTCTTGTGCTAATTATGCAAAAAGGTCATCATGAGGACCATATTTTGGGGCCACTTGATGTGGTGGCGGGATGCATTATTGGAAAAAATTGAGTGCCAGGTGTGCGGATGGATGCAGCAGGGTGACAACTATGCACTGCGAGGTCAGTTTTTGGCATGTTCGGGGTCCGTTTGAGGTCAACTAAAAGGCCAAGGGTGCCCAAGTGATAAAGCTAAGTGTGGGAACTGAAAAAATGGAGAAAAGATCAGAAAAAAAATGAAGAGAAGAGGAGAAACAACAACAACTGTGTTTTTGCTATTTTTGGAGTCTGTTTTGGTTGTAAATTGCTCATCCGAGGTCGGATTTGAGCACTTTGACATTGTAGACTGGGGTTTTGGGCCGTTCTGGACGCGATGGAGCTGTCCATTTTGCCAAATTCCTCACTGGTTTTCTGCTGTTTTTGCTGTGTAAGTTTCTCCCATGAGCGAAGCTTCTGCTCCAATTTGTGATTGTATCTGGCATATTTTACCCATATTGAGTGAGCTATTTGCCCCATTGGTGTTGGCCCAAGATCTATTGAATCTAAACATCAGAAATTCTCCTCTTTTGAGCTGAGGTTTTTGGGTGTGCGTGTGTGTGTGTCTCTCTGTGTGGAGTGGGTAAATGGGTAGTCTCTCTCCTCTCACTCCATCGGTGTGTTCCCTGTCTCGGCCAGGTGGGTTGTGTAAGCCGAGTGGTGCCCCATAGTGTGTGTGTGTGTGTGTATCATCCCAAGAGTGTGTATCACTTCATTATAGAGGCATTGTGTGTGTTTCCATCCTACTCACATTCTTTTGGCGTCCCCACGGAGGATCTTCTTGGAGTACCTTCTGGTTCGAGATTCGGGATTACAGGTTGTAGACTACATGTTACAGGTTACAGGGACAGGTACATGTACAGGTAGCTGGAGTAGAGTGATACACTGACAGTGGAAGTCACTTGCAGTTGTCGTGGGTATGCATCATTTGGTGCCTGTTTGAGCGCATTGTGTGCTGGTATTGTACGTTACTTGTGGAAACTGCCATTGTACACCTTTGTGGAGCCATACTTGGTCTTATTTGGAAGTCCCAACCATTTCTGAGACTTGGTCTAGAAGATAGTCATTTTTGAGACTTGACTATACGAGATTTGCATAAGCCTTCGTGTGAGGGTCGATAGCATGAGGTTTTATTGAGCTGGGGGATTCTCAAATGTGGAGATCCTTTCAGTGAAATAGGTAGCTGGAGCACCCTTTTTGTGACCTCACCATAGGCTATATACTAGTGATTCCTACTTGATGCTTGGGTTCTCTTGTTGGTAGTTTATGCATACATATACAGTCTATATTTTGGGCTCTTACTGCTCTACTTCTGGGGAAACTCTGTCAAAATTTTTCGAAGTTATGATAGATGGTTTTTTTTGTCTTTTGAGCCATTTATCCTGTTATGCTGCTGAAATTTTGGCAAAATCAAAGGATAAGATAGGTGTGCTTTCTTGGGAGCTACATGGTTGACTTTAATGGATGATCAAAATGGCCCTCAATTCACTCCTTTTCATTTAACACAAAGAACCCAAATAAATGTTCATGTGTCCAAGAAGATTTTTTTCTAGCAGCACATAGTCTTTATGTTCGGGCCAAGAATATTAAGGGAGATCCTGGAATGTCCTTTGCCTGTTGTAATTCCGATGATCAACTATGAAACCTCATTTGATGTGCATGTGTTTGTCCTTATCTAAAGTTGAGCTCCATTGAAGTTTCTAGGAATTGAGTCAGTCAGAAGTTTTGGGTTCTTGCACGTGTGTTTGAAGGGGTTCTCAAAGCATCGTAACTTGGGTAGCCATGGTTTTCTCTTATCCGGAGTTTCATGGAAGAAGTGATGAAGATGTAGAAGACTTTTTGGAAAAGATGGAGGTTGCATGTATTAGCAACCAGATTCATGACCCGACGCAGATGTTACGTCTTCTCCAAATTTGTTTGAAGAGTGATGCACGAGTTTGGTCCAAAGCATTTGAAGAAGAGTTGCGTGTGGCTGATCCACCTATAAGATTGAGTTGGGACATTATAAGGTATGAATTGGAAGGTAGAAGATCCTGACAAAGTGTGGCAAGAAGTACAAGGTTTGGTGCAGAAAGAAGGTGAGCCAGTAGATGCATACATACGTAAGTTCTCATTGGCAATGGGAGAGGATGTGCAAGGTTTTAGCACCACAAGTACCCCTGCCTGATATGATGAAGAAGGACAGGTTCTTGGCTGGTCTTTGGGAGAATATACGTTGGAGAGTGGAGCTAAAGAAGCTTAGGACATATAAAGATGCACTAGAGGTGGCAAGGAACAAAGAGTGGAAGCTGAGAAAAATGAGCTAGCTAGGAGTCTTTGCCCATGAGGTCTGAATTTCAGCCTATGGATTCTTTACAAGGTCTCATGCCAAGGGTTCATCATGAACCAGTGGTTCCTGTTACTCCTTAGGTTATGCCAACAATTGTCACTACAGTAGTGCAAGATGATGGGCTAAGGCAAGACATGAGGCAAGTGGTAGATTTAATGAAGAATCTCAGCCTAAACATGGTAGGTCAAGTGGGAAATAATCGAGGTCGAGGGAGGTTTGGAAATCAGTCAGGAGGTGAAGAAAGACCTAGGAATGGTGTTGGACAAAGCAATGGTAGGTTCTGGAGGCAGATGCCCACGTGTTATAATTGCGGAGAGTTGGGTCACATCAGCCCGCAATGTGATAAGCCACCAAGGATGGGTGGAGACATGTATCCATTGCCAAGACAGGTGCTAACTAGGTCAAATGATTATGGCATCGAAATTAAAGGAGAAGAAGGAGCCACTGGACTAACCCAGGAGGAAAAGGGAAAGACAAAAGTGCTAAGTGTAGTCACCTTGGAGAAGGCATCAAAGCTAGAGGATACATTAGTGATGCCTATTGGGAAGAGGACTACAGAGGACAAGGAAGGAAGAAGTGCCCCCGGTCCTAGTAAGAAGAAGGGAAAGAGCCATGAAGGTGAGGATGTCAAGGCCAAGAGGAAAAGGAGGGCTCATCGCAAGTTTCATGTTTCAGATTTTCCACTAGGGGATGGGCAATTAAGCTATGACTTGAAGGAGGATCTGACAAGCAGAAAGGCAGATGTTACTTTTGGGCAGCTTATAGAGATAGTGCCTAAGCTAAAGTGACAGTGGAAGAGAATGGTTAACCCAATGGAGAAAGAGCCAGAGAGAGGTTCAGTGAAGGTGTTGGCGATGGATGAACTACCAGACATTTTTCCAATAGTCGATGTGTGGCACAAAAGAAAAAATATGGGACAAGGTTATGTGGATGGTGGAGCCCAAATGTGCATCATAACATACTCATGCGTTGAGAAGATGGGTCTTACAGTGTCAGGCTTTCGGATCAGATTGGAAAACCATCAAAAAGTAAAATGTTTGGGTGTTGTAAAGAGCTTCTAAGTGGAGGCATATGATGCAAAGGAAGTGGTTGATTTTCATGTGATGCTAGCGGGGTTGGGAGCATATCCTATTATACTGGGCAGACCATGGTTACCAGACCATGGTTACGTGTAGTGGGAGTTGTTCAAGATTGGATACGTGGTACGATTAGCCTCTATGGAAAGACAGGTGCCAAGAAGCTATATAATATGGACACAAGGAAACTATTGGAAGAGCTTTATGAAGATGAGCATGAGTCTAGTGATGAAGATTATTCCACAGACTGATGAGGACAGTGATAGTACTACCAGCAGTGATGAGGATGTTGATGTTGCATTCCTTTTGATGGAAAAAGGAATTCAAGAGTCTGGTTTAGTCGCATTTGCAAATGAGGTTGAAGATGAAAGTGAAGGTCCTTATAAATTGATTGAAGGGTTGATGCAAACCAAGGTTGAATTGTCAAAGAAGCAGGAATTGATGACACAAATGATCAGTGGAGACCTCTCAGCTATGGAGAAGCAGATATATTTGCACATGCTCGCTAGTTTTCTTGATTTGTTCATTACTTCATATGAAGAGATCAGAGGGTTCAAGGGTGAAGAGATTTTTATAGAGCTGAAAGAAGGTGCTAAGCTAGTGCGGCAAAGGCTAAGAAGGATGATTCAAGAGAAAATAGAAGCCTTGCGGGAAGAGGTGGAAAAGTTATTGAAGGCAGGGTTCATAGTCCCTGTGGAGACCACAGAATGGGTGAGTCGAGTAGTAGTCAGTCCAAAGAAGGATGGAAAGTGGAGGATTTGTGTAGATTTTAAACCCTTAAATGCAGCCACTAAGAAGAACCCATATCCTCTTCCATCCATTGATCCATGAGAGGTACAGTGTGTGTGATGGTTTTTTAGGCTATTTTCAATTGAATATTGCTCTTAAAGACCGCATAAAGACAACTTTGATTACGCCATGGGGCTGTTATTGTTACACGGTATTGCCATTTGGGTTGACATATGGACCTTACTTCTATCAAGAGAGAGCAAATTGGTTATTGGAACCTTTCATTGGTAGTTGTGTTGAAGCTTTTATGGACGACTTCTGTGTCTACAGCAGTAGGGTTGAACACCATGAGAAGTTGCAGATGGTATTGGCTCAATATGATGAATGTGGATGACAAATAAATCCAAAGAAATGTCATTTAGCACAACCAAGGGTGAAGTTATTGGGCCACATGGTGTCAAAAAATGGCATTGAGGCTGATCCAGACAACGTTAAGTCTATTATTCTTCTTCCATCACCTACAAGAACAAAGCAATTGGCAACCTGTATACACAAAGTGAAGTACATGGTGTAGTTTATTCCATTGTCTTCACAGCTCCTTTATCCATTACAAGAAGTGGCAAAGCATGATCCATTGCAATGGGATGACAGGCGTGAAGAGGTGTTTCAAGAGGTGAAAGAGGTGTTAGGGGGTCTGTCAGCCATGCAGGCTCCTGATTGGGAGCAAGTGTTTTATGTAAATCCATCAGTAGGGGATGATGCCATTGGAGCCATGTTATTGCAAAAGGGGAAGGGAAACCATTATATGAGGCCAGTGTCTTGTGCAAGCCGAGTGAAGTTGGTAGCAGAGAGAAAGTTCTCGAAAGTAGAGCTAGTGATAGCCAGCGTAATATTTGCTTGTCGACGATTTCATCATTACTTGCTACCACGACCTTTTGTTTTCTTGACGAGTTATGCCTTTTTGCCACAGTTAATTAATGGTATTAACATGTCAAATGTGGTCAAGAAATGGGTAATTGAGCTGCAAGAGTTTGATTTATCTTTTCTAGTGGAAGACAGTACAAGGGCTACCCTAGCTGATTTGTTGACTTACAAGGAGAATCCCCAGGGGTCCTTGTTAAGGAAGAGGTGGTGAGAAAGGTAGTTGAAGAAGTGCCACAGATCAGCAATGCACATGTGTTGTTTTTTGATGGCTCATACAGAAAGAGCCATGATGCAGCTTCAGGGGGTATAGCACTTTATGATCCAGAGGGGAAGCTAGTATGCAAAACAAGGTTCAAATTGGATGCACATAGTAACAACGAGGCCGAATATGCTACTTTGGAAGCCGGATTACACATTTGTTTGAAGCATGGGATTAAAAGGTTGAGCATAAAAGGTGATGCCTTGTTAGTTGTGAAGCAAGTGCTGGGTGTGTGGAAGAGCAAGAACACCTCATTGAAGGAAATGTACTTCAGAATTAAAGGCCTATTAAAAAATTTTGAAGCATGGAGCATTAGACACATTGAACGTGCTCTAAATGGAGAGGCACATGAAGCAGCTCAAAGCATGATTGGGGAGCTATTTGTGTTGAGTACCAATTTACCTCTTTATCATGGACGGGAAAGTTTGGCTCAAGAGGAGGAGTTTTTGCTAACAGGAATCATTCCGAAGGACATTCATAAGTATAAGAAGTATGGTTTTGTGTGTAGAGCATACAGGTACAAATTGATTGGTGATGTCTTGTACATGAAATGGGCTGATCTCGTGTTGAGACGTGTACCTTGGTGGGAGTAGCTTTAGAGATTGTTGGAAGAGAATCATGAAGGCGCATGTGGCGGTCATTTTTCTCTAAAGATCACCTTGCATAAGATCTTGCAAGAGGGGTATGTATGGCCTAGTTTGCACAAGGATGTTCACCATTAGTGTAGGTCTTGCAACAAGTGTCATGCATTTGGGAAGATAGTGTTGAAGCCAGAGCTACGAAAAACCATTATGGCGTTTGATGTGTTTGAAAAGTGGGGGATTGATGCAATAGGCCCGTTACCTATCACAAGCAGGGGCAAACGATTTATTTTGACTACAGTGGATTATCTCTCTAGATGGGTAGAGGCTATAGCACCAAAACAAATCACTGCAAAGGATGTGGAAAATTTTGTGTATGATGAAATATGTTGCAAGTTTCGTGTGCCACTGGAGCTACTTTCGGATAAGGGGCCAGGATTTAGAGCTAAACTGCTAGATTTTTTATGCGCGAAGATGAAGATTAGGCATCATCATACCACTCCTTATTACCCACAGTGTAATGGCTTAAATGAAAGATTCAATGGTGAGTTGGTACAAATTCTTTCAAAAGTGACAGAGCACCAAGGAAATAATTGGGATTTGGAATTGCCTAGTGCATTATGGGCTTACCGTACGTCGGTGAAGACAGGTACAGGGATTACTCCATTTCATTTGGTGTATGGAAAGGAAGCACTATTGCCTGTGGAAGTAGAGTTGCAGCAAAGCCCCAGGTCAATGAGCTTTTTATCTAAGGCTATGTGGTGATCCTAGTCTGATAGCGACGCTGCCATGAGAAACATAACACGTGAGTCCCGTCACAATAACACCTTCCATATGCACATTTAATCTTTTCCAAGCAGTTAGATTGTACAAGGTCTCTAACCTTACACATCTACCATAAACCATCCAAATCAGTTCATGATCTAATCCCAAAACCATAAACCATAATCCAATCACATTCACACGGGTGAACACTCCACCCAACTCGGGTGAGGCATAACCACCCAACTCGGTTGAGGCATAACCAACCCTGCATAACCACTTTAGAACATAATTATGGCTGCAAAAATTTCGACAACATAGCCATATTCAGAAAAAATAACCAAGAGCCACATTGGCTCCCACTATAAAATCACAACCATAATTCATGAGGCATCTCAGCCCTTAGCCACAAATCATATTCTCATTGAACCAACTCCCACGCTTGGAGTTTGACATATCCTCTGCAGTCAATCGGAGTCCACACACATGGATCTTAAGACATGAGCTTTTCATGCATAAAATTATTCTGACCAACAACTCAAAATGATATAAAAATCAAATTTTGACAACATCTAATCATGCAAAGTTGATGCATCATATCTGTACTTCACCTCTCTAGCACATAGGGCTAGTTTTGACCTAGAAAGGTGGAAAGCAAACATTTCCATGCACATGAGCCAATCCACACCTATCCGTAAGGTTCCATACATAATATGATATCATTCCATCACCATAAACATGATGAAAAATAGCTCCGACCCTTAGGTCGACCATAAACCATAACTTCACACATATGCAAAAAACAACTTTTTACCATTTTTGGGAGCATACATAAGATGCAAATGAGAGTTTTTGACTTCAACCAATGCATAAATCTCATCTCCATAATATAGAACAACACTCTATCACATCACTTTGCCCATTTGACACTCACACAAAAATCGGTAACACAAAAAGAAGCCACTTTATTCATATCGCGTATGCGATTCGGGTTGAGTAACCATATACCCTCACATGAGATTCTGGACATCTCATACTTGAAATCAACTCACCAAAATAAACCATAAATCATACCTAAAGTGCTCGGTTAACTCACGATTTCATATTGTACTCCCCCTTTGTAGCACCCCTACACGCGTAGGTAAACCCGGTTATGGAAGGATTAATAACTCACATACCCGAGGTGACAACGGAGACCTAAATACATTTATCATCAAGTTTAATCAATCTTTAAAATTGGCTAAGTGGGTTTTCCCATCCAGTTAATCTATATAGTGGTTCTTGAAGGAGCGTGGGATCCAAAATTTTGATCGTGCAGTGGGCAGCAAGTTGTTTTTTGGCCATATCTCTTAGCTCATGCGTGATGTTTACATGACACCCAAAAGGTAAAATGTTCTAAATGATGTTTTCTATCTCTTCTTTAAAGGGTTCGGGCTGCTTCATAACGGTTTGTGAGTTATGACCAAAATAGTGTTCCTACCGCTTCTATGACATGAAACAAAAGTGATTTTTATGCACGGACATGATCATAAACACATCGTGTGCATAAATTAGCGTGTTAAATATGACTAAAAAATCATGGGTCAACTTCATACGCACTCGACAAATCCATACATACACTCACATCTGAAAAAACAATCACTGAGAGGGTGTCTAGTAAAAAAAACGACATAAATAGAGAGATGATGGTGGCTATGGAGTTTAGAGCTTCTCACCATGCTTTAGAATTGATTAAGAGCTGTCAAAAATAACGACATAAAAAGAGAGATGATGATGGCTATGGAGTTAGAGCTTCTCACCATGCTTTAGAATTGATTAAGGGCTGTCCAAAGGCTTCTTGCTTTGCTGCAAGAGAGCAGTTATGAGTGCGACATAGAGGTCTTCACCATGAGAGATTTCTATGAACACCATGAAACGAGAGAGGAGATAGTAAGCAAGTAGAGAGAGTATCATTCTTCTTCTTCTTCTTCTTCCCGTAAATGAGAGAGAAGAGCTTATGGAGATGGTTATGCGAAGAGCTTGCACCACTCTGCATAGTACGTATGGATTGCCTTGCGGTGTTGTGCAGCTCCAGTCTTATGCTAAGAAAAATACCAAAAAGATGCACGTCAAGCTTATTTGAAGCTTACTTGAATAATGATTAGTGCTCAGGGCTTGGTAACAAGCTATTTTTACGGTTAATGTATGTAAGATGCGGCTTTAAAGGGCCAATAGATACTTTAATGATGCTAAAAATGAGTATGCTTGAAGTAAGAATAGATGGGAGATTATGATCTAGAACTGCAGTGCTTGAAGTGCTCTACCAGCTTGTCTTTACTGCTCGTCGATTGGAGCTACGGTGCAGAAGTTATGGTAGGTTGAAGTTTGAGTAAATTCCAGATCCGTACCAGATTGGGCGACTACAACTAAGGGGACAAAAATGAAGTGAATGCATGGGCTTGAAGTCCTCACTTTTTGGAGCGCATTTGTCTTTTCAGATCAGTTATCGGAGTTACGGTTATGAAGATATCGCCGGATTAAATTTCATTGGGGGTCGGTTCCGTACCACGTTCTAGTTGGCTCGGTCGGTGTGCCATCTAGGAAATTTTGGGCTTCAACCAAGGAATTTTGGAAAAATATTCCGCACTTGGAAATGCTTGAGTTGATTTGCATGCCAAATGGCTAATTGAGACACACATGCTTTGGAAATTAAATATGTTAAATGTCATGCCCATATGGAAGCACATAAGGTTCTTGATGAGCTTTGAGTTCGATGATGTCATCTCTTGGAGTGCAGTGCAAAATTATGCCTTAAGGCTATGGCAAAGAAGTTTGGGACAATTTTAATCAAATGTGAAGGGAAGGCCTTTCACTAAATACAACCACCAATGCTTACATCTTGAAGGCAAGTGGCTATACAACCCATTGAAATGAGCAAAAAAATTCATGATGATATTGTCAGTCAGAGGCTGTTGAAAATGGGTATGGGGCAATGCTTGGGTTGTTGTGCATTCCAAATGCGCTGCCCTAATGATTTGAAGTGGCCGCCCACCCATAACCTCAAAGGGAGGGGCCGCCCAAGGAGTTGTGGGCGCCCAAAATCAAGAGATCATCAAGTGACCACCCAAGGGGTAGGGAAAGAAAGAAAAAAAAGGGGGGCATGGTGGGCAGAAGACAAAGAACGGAGGCGCAAGAAGGGGAAGAGAGGCTAGAGCCGGCCAACTCGTGCATCAGATGAGGGTGCCGAAGAAACAAGCAATGACGAGTAGGCCAGGGCAATCCTATTCGGTCCAAGCGGTGCACAATTCGGTGGAACTCATCAAAACGGCTTGCTACATCATCTCCTTCTTCCCACGACCCTAGAAATGACGACGTCGTCGTTGCTTTTGGGATGCTATTTTAAGAGAGGTTAGGAGTTAGGGGGCAAGGTCTTGAACACGACGAGGGTGAAGAAGAAGGTGAAGACTCCATCTCTCTCTCGTTCTTGATCCCAAGGGGAAAAAGACTCGCAGGGAATCTCTCTCTCTCTCTCTCTCTCTCGGAGTTAAGCGTGGAAGCAAGGGGCTTTCTCTCTCTAAGGAGGAGTTGGTTGTGGCATGAGAAGGAACACAGGTAGAGGGGAGCATAACAAAAGGAAGGAGAATAAGTTGGTGAGCGGAGCTCGGATTTGGGAAAGCAACAAGGAAGACTCAAGGCTCCCACTCTCATGCATGAGCCAGGAGAAGCCACGTTCTCTCTCTCTCTCATTCTTGGACATAAACAAGGAGTGGAAGAACAAGGCCAAAGGGGAGATGCGTTCTCTCGTTCTCAAAATAAAGCAAGGAAATCTCTCTCTCTCGACCTCCTCAGGGAAGCAAGAAGGAAGACTCAAGGCTCTCTCTCTTGTGGATAATCAAGCAAGAAGTTCCTCTCTCGTCGAGCATAAGGCGAGTGCCCATGATTGAAAAGGCAAGGGAAAGGAGAAACTAGGTTAAGAAAAGAAAGGAGTGAGCAGAAAAGGATAACAACAATTGTGAAAGCTTAAGCTATCTAGGAGCTTGACAAAATCTTTTAAGGGAAATTGAAGGCATCCAAAGCAAGTCGATTAGAGGAGAATTCGAAGCTTGTGAGCAGCAAACAAGGCAGTGCAAAGCACAAAGCGCAAGAAGCTGCAGAATATTTGACAATAATTGAAGCGTGAAGATTGAGGCAGTGAGCTAAATTAAAGTTTTCATAATCCAAGGGACAGTTGAAGCAGATAAAGCAACATAAGAGAATTTCCATCATCGTCATCAGCTATAGATTGATTAAATATCATGTTAAGTCCCAGTGTCATTAACGGCCCGGTTAATCCTGGAAAAAGGGAGTTTAAACTTCTAGTTATTAGATGATCCAAGTGACGGTGCTGTTAACAGTCTGCCTTGGCTAACGATAATGTTGTACTCAAAGCATTATTTTATTAATTGATGATTAGGTGATTGCCAGAGCCTCTGTTCTTATTCTCTTTCACATCTCTCACAACCAGATGCCCAGCACCTTCCCAGCTCACGTTTCAAACACATATCCCTCGACAGCGGTAGTAGACGCAAAAGACGGCACTGAAAAATGAGCACTCCTTGCCAACTTATAGGCACTGCAGCAAGCTAGAGTGACGCCCAAGGCAAGCTACTAGTCCCCCATCTCAGCCAGGATCAGCTGCAAACTTTTGGTAAAAGACTCGAGTCTTTCCTAAACCATGCCACAGCTTTTGGCAGTCAACTCTCCCACTTACCATTCAATATTTATAGTAAAATTTGACTAACTGGCTAGTATCCCTGCAGCTAATGAAAGTGTGACTAGACTATGCCGCACCGTGATGTCCTGACACACTTATGGCATTCTCGTACTGCCTCAATGTATTTACGATACTGCTTTTTATAAAAATAATTCCCGTAAAAATTCCGCTAATCTCGTTGTTGCTCTGGGTGGTCATTTTTAACTGCAACGGAGACTAAAATTAATATTTTTATGTTTAGCTCATCCTAAAAAGCACGTTGGTGCATCCAAAGTGTGTCGACTCTAGAAGGTGGCATAGACATATGTGTACAGGCAAGCAGAGGCATGACAGAGGAACGGAGCAGCTAAGAGAAGCATGGGATATAAGGTAGCAGCGGAAGTGTATGCATGATGCGGCTTATAGGCCAGGAAAGGCTCCATAAGGGGCTAATTGGGGTAGCAGGTGAAGGAGATGCAAAGTGCAGCCTTTGGGTCTAGGAATGAAGAGCTTGAAGTGTTGAAGGAGCGGGTCTAGACGGCTCATCAAACCGAGCTACGGAGCCCAAGTTATTGAAGGTTGAAGCTTTAATGGTTTGCAGATTCTTCCTGGACAGGGCAGCTGAGGACAGGTGATCCAAGTGGAACTTGAGTTATAGATGTGTAGAGCTCAATTCATGGAGCCTACCCATCTTTTCGGATTGCGGATGTTTTGCAAGATATGATCATTTGAGGTTTTTTCGGGGGCCGGGTCTGAGCCCACTTGGCCGCATTGGAGAACGTGCCATCTAGCATCTTTTGAGCCTCGACAAAGGTCTAGAGCAAGTGTGCATCATACGGAACTAGCAGGAAGTGACTGCATGCCAAATGCAGTCCGGAACGGAAAGATATGGAATTCGGAAGATTGGGTGTTCTTGTCCGAAGGCAATTGCAGATGGTTTGATCGTGTTTTGGCGGCCTCGAATCTTGGGCCTGGAAAAGTCAAGTAGCGATGCGGATTATGAAGAAGCAAGCTAGCAATGCAAGATTCCATCCAGGCTTTGCGGCTGAGCAATATGACATTGGAGCAATGGACGAGAGCCAGGGAAAGGCAGGTTAAAAAGGTTTTTAGTTAAAAAATAATGGGGTTTTTTTGTTTTTGAAGGCCTTGACGTAGGAGCTTTGCGAAGCTGCCACGTGGCCAATACTTATCCCACATGCGCAGCCAACACAGGGGATGTCGTGAAATATATAGCGGAGTTGTGGCTCCTCATTAGCATACAAGAGGTGTGTGGGGAGCTCCCCTCACCATGGCTATGGCGCACGAGCACTGGGCGCTGTAGTGGCGGGTTTGGTGGCGGCCGGCGAGGCGGGGTGGCAGTGGTGTCCATGTGGGTTGAGTTCGATGATGACGTGGTAGGGAGTAAGGGTGGTGCCGGCGCCCGCGCCAGCTTAGGCCAAAGGGGTTGTACCCCCCCCCCCCCCCAATAGCAACATCGCTATTGCCTCGACAGGGGAGGGGTCTCGCTGCTAAGGACATGAGATGACAAGGAAAGTTGAAGAGTAAGCAAGCCAAGGCAAGAGAAGACCAAATGGAGATCCGGCCGGCGAAAAAGGAAGGGGCCAAAACCCAATGTTCACACCATGGGATGCTTTCCAAAAATAAACTATGCCAAGTGTTGGCAATGCAATCAAAATGCTAAAAGAAGCTCTAAGTGAAGGCTACAGGAGAAGAGATTCATCTTTTTTTCTTTTTTTGGTACTCCTAGGCACACCCTTATAAAAGGAGTTTTATGTTCATTTTTGATGGTCTTTGGACCAAGGTGGTTTTTTTTGCCTATGTGTGTGTGATTGGAAGCTTGAAGCTGTTGTGTTGCTAAGCTTTCCATTGAAGCTGCATACGTTGGATGTACGACTCCCTATGCAATAATATCACTCATTTGCCCCAATCTCTTGTGTTGCTTCTCCCCACTCCCCTCCTCTTCTCTCGCTCTTTGTGTATTGGCCATTGCTTGTAGAGGGTTTACCTGCAGCTCGAAAGGTGATACCGAGAGGGCAGATTACGAGTGTTTTGTGAGTCAAAAACGGTGAGTTGAGCAGTGTGGGTGCATTTGTGTTGTGGGTGTTTTTTGCAAGGTGGGAGGTAGTTGTTTTTCTATGCTAAAGCGGAGTTTTTAGTGCAAATTAGCCAATTTGAAGGTATTATTTGAGAGGTTAGGGGTGCTGTGGAATCCCTGGGCTATAGAGAGGCAAATATTTTGTGTGCTGGGTGTGTTCCCTATTCCCCCTCTCCATCTTCTGGTGCCCCGAGTGGAATCTTGAACCTTGTGTGTTGCTAAGCTTGCCATTAAGGTTGCAGACATTGATTGTACTACTCCCTATGCACTAGTACCACTCATTTTTCCCTAACCTCTTGTGTTGCTTCTCCCCACTCCCCTCCTCTTCTCTCTCTCTTCGTGTGTTGGCCATTGCTTGCAGAGGGTTTACCTGCATCTCGAAAGGTGTTACTGAGAGGGCAGATTAGGAGTGTTTTGTGAGTTGGAAAGGTTGAGTTGAGCGGTGTGGGTGCATTTGTGTTGCTGGTGTTTTTTGCAAGGTGTGAGGTAGTTGTTTTGTATGCTAAAGCGGAGTTGTTAGTGCAAATTAGCCAATTTGAGGGTGTTATTTGAGAGGTTAGGGGTGCTGTGGAATCCCTCAGCTATAGAGAGGCGTATATTTTGTGTGATGGGTGTGTTCCCTATTCCCTCTTTCCATCTTCTGGTGCCCCCACTTAGGAGCTATCTGATGCTCCAATTTGAGATTCGAAGTGGTGTTTTTTTGCCAACAAAGTGGTTGGCAGATGGTCGAGATGTTTGATCGTCAAGGTTGAAGCTGAGAGAGATGGTGGAGCCAGGTTTTGGGCCCATATTTATGGGCATCGAAGATCCCAAGGATTGGTTAGCTGATTTTGAATTATGGTTGCTGTCGAGGCGTATGTCGACGGATTCAAAAAGATTACAGACGGTGCCGTTTTTGATGCGAGGACGATCCAAGGTGTGGTTTGATGGTTTAAAGAGCAATGATCCAGAATCATGGCAAAGGTTGCAGAGTCAACTTCTAGAGAGGTTTCGAGAGGTGATTACGGTAGAAAAAGCCGATGCAAGACTGAAGGCGGTACCCCAGGATGTAAGTAAATATTTCTCTATTTTCATTGAGCAGTTTGAAGCTTGTTGGAAGCAGTTAGAGATTGCTACTGGGGTCAAAGGAAATCAATCTTTGAAGCTGTCAAAGCTATTAGACTGCTTGCATCCGAGGATTAGAGAAAAGGTGGAAGATGGTGCAGATACCTATGAAGACATGGTCTATCTGGCAAAGATAAAGAGTAGAAAGGTGAAACGGAAGCTGGAGTTGGGTATGCTAAAGCCAACAGATTATATGCCTATTGTTGCGGAGGTAGCGAAGTGCTCTTGGATCCAACCAAAGGTGATTCCAATTGTGCAAAATGCAAGGCTTGCGGAGGTAAGACCTACTATTGGTTATGTTCCTTGGAGGTTTTCAGTTTGTGAAGTGCATGTGCCGAGGATGGAAGAGCTTGTCAATGAGGAGAAGCTCCATGTCGAGGTGAAACAAGATGCAAAAGTGGTAGCAGATGTGGAGGTTCCAATACAGATTGAAGAGGTAAAGCATGTTCGTGTTAAAAGTTTTCATGGAAAGGTAGTAGAATGCAATTGAGATGCAGATACCAAGGGTTCAGAAGCTGATGAAGAAAGTTTGCAAAGTGGTGAAGATGGTCAAGATCTTGTTGAGCAACAAGTGGATGCAGATGTTGATATGGAGTCCGTATATGATGCCAATGCCGATGATGATACAAGCTCGATTTGTTGGGATAAAAGCGAGGAGAATAATGCGGATGAGTATACATCCTATGACGAGGAGACGGAATCTGATGAACCCAAAATGGTAAAGGTAAAGCTGCCCTCTTATATGTTTGATGATATGGTAATAGCACATGTGCAAGAAGATTAGGGAACAGAGCAAGCCGAGATACTTGATGAAAGCCAAGTGGAGCGGTCTAGACCTACATACAATGAAATGCAGGTGAAGGTGGTATGTGGTGCCATGCTAATTGCTGTGCTAATGAAAGTAGCAGTGGAATGTTCCATGGTGGTGCAACAGATGTAGAATTTTGCCAAGGGTGATAAAGGGGCCGTGTCTATGGTGGAACTTGAGATGGATGCGATAGAGAACAAGTTTCTCTTTTCCTTAGATAAGCATGATGCAACGGTAGAAGAGGTGCTTGAAGAACAGGTAATTGAAGCTTACCAAGAGATGGTATTGGTCGACCTTGAAGGGCCAGTTGACAAGAAAGGGCTCGATGATGCTGGAATTGAGTGTGGCCAAAGAGGAGGTTGTGATGCCAAAGACGGAGGAGATTCCGATGCGGCAGACATATCCAATGGTGGAGAAAGGATAATCTCAAGCAGTGGCTTTGCTTCCATTGAAGGTATGTGAATAATGGTCGATGAAAAAGATGGTAGATACATCTCTATGGAGGCTAGTTCAGCAGGTACAGGGGTATATGCTCAAGGCCTCCACTTTATTTGGTTGGGAGGGAGGGTCAGACATGTGTTGTAGCTTGATGTCAGGTACATGTTTTTTTGATGATGATATACTTGGTGCGGCTTGGTATGGAGTAGACAGGTTTCAAAGGAATGCAAGGAGTGCAGAAGGTAGGCTATGGGCAGCCTACACACATGATGGTCTAGGTGCTTGGGTAGGGAACTATTGGAGATTGTTACAGATGGGCGAAAGATATCAAAGGCAGGGTTTGATCCAGGTGGAATATATGTGATGCAGAGGGTGGGGCAACCCACTTGAAGGTTTGACAATAGGGTGCAATAAAACTATGTATATATGGTTTTAGTTTTCTCATAGTGTGTGCCAGGTTTTGTAGTTTCTAGTGAAATAAAGCTCTTGTGTGGTTGAGCATAAATGCTCAACAGTGGGGTGGGCAATGATGGTGCAGCCAGAGTGTGTCGACTCTAGAAGGTGGCATGGACAGATGTGTATAGGCAAGCAGCGGCATGGCAGACGAATGGAGAAGCTAAGAGAATCATGGGATGGCAGGTAGCAGAGGAAGTGTATGCATGATGCGGCTTATAGCCCAGGAAAGGCTCCACAAGGGGCTAATTGGGGTAGCAGGTGAAGGAGATGAGAAGTGCAGCCTTTGGGTATAGGAATGAAGAGCTTGAAGTGATGAAGGAGCAAGTCCAGACGGCTCAGCAAACCGAGCTCCGGAGCCCAAGTTATTGAAGGTTGAAGCTTTAATTGTTTGTAGATTCTTGTCGGACAGGGTAGCTGAGGACAGGTGATCCAAGTGGAACTTGAGTTATAGATGTGTACAGCTCAATTCATGGAGCCTACCCGTATTTTTGGATTGCGGATCGGAGCCATGGTTTGCAAGATATGATCATTTGAGGTTTTTTCTGGGGCCAGGCCTGAGCCCACTTGGCCTCATTGGAGAACGTGCCATCTGGCATCTTTTGAGCCTTGACGAAGTTCTAGAGAAGGATGTGCATCATACGGCACTAGCAGGAAGTGACTCCATGCCAAACAAAGTCCGGAACGGAAAGATATGGAAGTCGGAAGATTGGGTGTTCTTGTCCCAAGGCAATTGCAGATGGTTTGATCGTGTTTTGGCGGCCTTGGATCTTGGGCCTGGAAAAGTCAAGTAGCGATGCGGATTATGGAGAAGAAAGATTCCATCCAGGCTTTGCGGCTAAGAAATATGACATTGAAGTAGTGGAAGAGAGCCAAGCAAAGGCATGTTAAAAAGGCTTTTAGTTAAAAAATAATGGGGTTTTTTTGTTTTTGAAGGCCTTTAGGAAGGAGCTCTGCGAAGCTGCCATGTGGCCAATACTTATCCCACATGCGCATTCAACACAGGGGATATCGTGATATATATAGCGGAGAGTGGCTCCTCATTAGCATACAAGAGGTGTAAGGGGAGATCCCCTCCCCATGGCTATGGCTGCAGTGGCGGGTTTGGTGGGGATTTTGGTGGCGGGGCAGCAATGGCGTCTACGTGGGTAGAGTTCGGTGATGATGTGGCAAGAAGTAAGGGCAGTTCCCGTGCCCGCTAAGGCCAAAGTTTTTTGAGGAAGGGGTTGTACCCCCCCGCAATAGCGACATCGCTATTGCCTCGACAGGGGAGGGGTCTCGCTGCTAAGGAGATGAGCCGACAAGGAAAATTGAAGAGCAAGCAAGCCAAGGCAAGAGAAGTCCAAATGGAGATCGGGCCGGCCAAAAAGGAAGGGGTCAAAACCCAATGTGCACACCATGGGATGCTTTCCAAAAATAAACAATGCCAAGTGTTGGCAATGCAGTCAAAATGCTAGAAGAAGCTCTAAGTGAAGGCTATGAGAGAAGAGATTCACTGTTTTTTTCTTTTTTTGGGACTCCTAGGCACACCCTTATAAAAGGAGGTTTATGTTCATTTTTGAGGGTCTTTGGACCAAGGTGGATATTTTGCGTGTGCGTGTGTGTGAGTGGAAGCTTGAAGCTTGTGTGTTGCTAAGCTTGCCATTGAAGTTGCATAAATTTATTGTACTACTCCTTATGCAATAGTACCACTCATTTTGCCCCAATCTCTTGTGTTTCTTCTCCCTACTCCCCTCATCTTCTCTCGCTCTTCGTGTGTTGGACGTTGCTTGCAGAGGGTTTTCCTGTAGCTCAAAAGGTGTTACCGAGAGGGCAGATTAGGAGTGTTTTGTGAGTCGAAAAGGTTAAGTTGAGCGGTGTGGGTGCATTTGTGTTGTAGGTGTTTTTTGCAAGGTGTGAGGTAGTTATTTTGTATGCTAAAGCGGAGTTATTAGTGCAAATTAGCCAATTTGAAGGTGTTATTTGAGAGGTTAGGGGTGCTATGGAATCCCTGGGCTATAGAGAGGCAGATATTTTGTGTGCTGGGTGTGTTCCCTATTCCCCCTCTCCAACGTTGCTTTTCGAAAGCACGAAAAGCACGAAAAGCTAAACATAGCGTACAAAGTTTTTAAAAAATTTCTAAAATTAAACAACGGGTTCTCCTTGTCCACTGGAACAAAAAAGCGGATTTGCTTTTCACTAAAAAGCACTAAAAATGATAAAAAGCTCAAAATAGCGTGCAAAGCACTAAAAAACTAGATTTTTACAAAATAGAACCATAGCTTCCTTGAAACACGGAGGTTAAGGATCCAACCCTGCTTTTTGCAAAAAGCATGAAAAACATGAAAAAAAACCAAAAATAGTGAATTTTCTCAAAATTGATTCAAACGTCCGTCTGACCTACTGGAACATGGAAACGACCTTGTTTTTCATTTAATAACCTTACAATACTGTCGATGAAGCATCTTAAATGAAAATTTGACAAAACGAACATTAGAATCTATTTTTCTTATTTTCAAAAGAGACCCAAAAATTGGGGATCTTACATCCTCCCACACTTGAAAAATTCGAGGTGTCCTCACTTCGACATGAAATCTGGATAATTTAGTCTCATTACATTATCACGCTCCCAAGTGGAATCTTCCTCAGGATATGTTGACCATTTAACTAGGTGTTCAATAATGGTCCGATTACGTGGAGACTTAGTTCTACTTTGAAGTATCACTTCGGGATATACTTCGAAAGTTCCAACAATAGAGGTAGATAATAGAGAATCATCAAGAATGTGTTGTGGATTAGGTACATACTTCTTGAGTAAGGTGACATGGAAAACATCATGTACTTTTAGGTGTGGTGGCAATTAGAGTCTGTAAGCTTGATCATTAATCCTATTTGTGATTACAAAAGGTCCACAATATCTGGCACTGAGCTTCTTACACTTACCCATTGATAAGGAACAACATTTGGGTTTCACTCTCAAAAATATTATATTGTCCTCTTCAAAAAGTCTGATAGATCGCTTAGGGTTAGCATAACTCTTCTATCTATCTTGAGCAGTCTTAATATTCTGCCATATAAGATCGGTTTGTAGTTGCATTTCATCTAACATTTCTTTGGATGCTTGAACTCGTATGAGAGGGTATGTCCATTTGAGTGGAATAAGACACTCTTGTCCATACAATGCTTGAAAAGGAGACATCCCAATTTGCTGGAATTAGGGTTGTAAGGAAATGCACACAGCTTGGAGAAGACGAAGGAAGCTCAAGGCACACAACAGAGAGTCTATTACTTAGTGTGCAATGGAGAGATATAAAAGTGATGGGTGTATATACAATGCATAGGGGGAAAAACCTCCTAGTGAGGAAAAAATGCCCCGGCAATCCTAAGCGTGTTCACACACATCACTACCACATGTTTATTGAAAAACATTCCCCCTGGTATGATGTGGTGAACGAGAGCTGGCACATGAGTAAAGGAAAGTGCCATGATTTGAGGACATGATCAGTCCACAAAGGGGAGTAAGCCCAAAGCTTTGTGGAAAGCTTTGGACTTCTCACAAGACAATGCCTTTGTGAAAAGATCTGCAAGGTTGTCCTGTGTTGGCACATAAGCCAAGTCGATCTCTCTTTCTGAGAGCCTCTCTTTGACATAGTGGTAGTGCACCTCAATGTGATTTGTGCGAGCATGAAAAACTAGGTTCCTCGCAACTGCCAATGCGCTCTTACTATTAGTGTAGATAGTGTTGGCAGTGTTGTGTCCAACACCTAAATCAACCATAAGGCGTCTGAGCCATACACACTCAACCGTAGCTATGAAGATTGGCCTATACTCATCCTCACAACCAGAAATGGCCACAATAGGTTGCTTCTTGCTCAACCATGCTATACATTGCATGAAACAAAAACCACTTGTGGACACTCGCATGTCAAAACAATCAGCCCAATTTGAGTCCTAGAAAGCATGTAAGTATGGTGGAAATGATCCGCCCTTGGGAAAAAATAAGCCAAGATTAAAGTGCTACTCACGTAGCACTACAAGGCATCGCAAAGAAATTGGTGCAGGTACCGATGAAATAAAGTTAGTTTTAAAACTAAAAAGCACTGAAATAGGCCTCGGAAGAGACATCGGTTTCATAACGCCGGAATGACCATCGGTATATGAAATGTTGGAACAAGCTTTGAAATGACCGTCAGAATGTACTATGAAATAAGCATTGGTATTCCTATAGCATATTCCGACACTAAATTAGAAGGCTGTACCGACGCTCATACCATATTCTGTACCGATGACGAAACCTGCAAATTTTTTTTGGCCAGAGAGGGCTGGGAACTGCTGCTGCATGTACTGCAGCAAACCAAAACAACCCCCTCTGCCCAAAGGAAGAGTGGACAAGCAACCGCACTCCACTTACAAGATGACACTAAAGAGCGAGCGTATGGCAATTAGCAGAATTGTAAGAATAACATAACCACAAAATCAAAATCTTGATCATGGCATAACGGCTTAAAAAATTATAACTATAATTAAAACATGAGTCGAAAATTGTAAAACCATAAACATAACCTATTTGCCATACCATAACTTGATTGTCATACCATAACCATAACAACCATACCATCATTGCACAACCATAACCATAACCATCACATGATTGCTATACCATCATAGCAAAACCATAACCATCACATGATTTCCATACCATCAATGCACAACCAAAACCATAACCATAACCATCACATGATTGCCATACCATCATAGCAAAACCATAACCCTAAGTTGACTATCAAACCTTAACCATAACATCTGTGCCATACCATAAACATAAGTATAAAGCATAAACATAAGCACTCAAAAACTGTACATATGCGAACAATCACTGAGTGAGAAGACCCTCATGGTGATGCCTTACAGTTGAAGTCCTCTCCCTCCTTCTGTAGCAGCTGGGTCAAAAGGGCCACAAGTCCATGCTTGTACCCATACTTCTCCTCTCGGCGTGTCGGAAGGCGCTTCACGGCAACTTCCTGCAAAATTATGGTTTAATCATTATTTAAATCTTCAAATAACTTATATATTATCAATACTTTAAAGCATACATATAATACTTACAAACTCATGTCGAAATGTATCGTAGCCTCCACTCCCAAGATGTGACGCTCCAGCAGACTCCAAACGTGCTCTACCTGCATCTCTCTGCTGCTGAAATCTCTGAGGATTATCTTGTGTCTCACGTGCAATCCCCGCCCACTCCTCTGCGTCCAACCATGCCGGCTTGGGACTGTCCGGCTTGGGACTGCCGTTATTGCACATGTCTCTCGCCTCTGATCGACGGTGTGACATTGTGGACTTTGCGACGCTCAAAATCCAAGAGTTCGAGACTAGATCGTACCCCTCTCTCGGCCTATACTCTCTCTGAATGGCCTTGACGATGTAATTCTTTATTTCAACATCGAGTTTATCCTAAACCTCCATCACAGAGTGACCAAATTGAATCGTATAGAGCTGTCGAATCCTCTGTCGCATGGCCATTTCGACCCTATCTGCCACAACAGCCCCATCCGTGCTCTTGTACACCTTGCTAGGATCATTCTCGTGTGATCCCCAAGGTGTACATGGTGGTGTGGACTCATCGGTAGAACAACTACCACAACAACCACCGCCAGGGCAAAGTGGCTTGGAGCTTAGCCTATATAGTGGGAGGTTGGGAGGTGGATTCCAGGCTCAAGTCTCCCCTAGTCTTTACACTAGTATCAAGAGAAAGGTTATTCTAGGCAAGAGGGGTGGGTCGTGGACCACTGCTTTTGGCTAAGCATGCACATGCAATCTTGAGTGGGAGGCGGGCATGGCCGCTTATTAGGCGAGAGGAAAACACAACAAGCATTCGTGTGTAGGTGAGCTTAGCGGGGAGGACACACAAAAGTTGACCATGCCAAAACGGGGTGCATTTAATCCGGCTAGGGTCGTGCTGGCCTGTTGAGGCGAACCCGACACAGGGCCGAGGCCCACCGAGCAACACTAGGCACACTACATCTCTCCCTTGCTCGTTCCCATCGCGACAGAGCGCTGCAGTCGAGTTTTCCATACTGTGGGCGCCCTAAACCTAGGGTTATTGAACAATCAAATTTTTTTTTGAAGCTTAAGGGAGGGTACCCACAGTAGGGTTCTCCCCCTTTGCTCGTGAGCGGGAGGGATTGTTTCCCAGGCACTATATGTTGGTGGTAACATCATGATGGTGCAGAACCGCAAATATTGGCTCTAAAACCTTCCGTCAACTGCATCAAATCTCCTTGGTGCCCTTCAATGGGTAAATTTACAGTTTAATAAAGCTTGGACTACCAACAATATTGTCGATCGCTTCAAGCAAGTTGGACTACCAACAAACTTACTGGTTGCTTCAGGCTTGGAGCACGAACAAAATTAGCAAGGCTAATTACCGGTTGCGGTACATCCTATATGTACGAGATTATTCTTCCACTCCATGTATTTTTCTTTACGACCGCAGGCAGAGTTAGCACGACTAATCACTGGCCTCTGTTACGAGTTTCTGTGTTTGATACGGCTACGAGCCTGTCTTTACTCCCAGGTATTGTTTTCTCTTTTGTTTACATGACACGTTTTCACCATGAGTGTGGAAATTGATGATCAACACATGTTTGACTCCAAATACTTGGAGTCTGCTTCACCTGTGGATGTCATGTGGCCGGATACTCTCACGGAGGGTACCCACGTGGCAATAGGGATGGATGATGCATACCCAGGCAGTCTATCTTTCTCCCCACAAGTATCTACACGTCCTCCTGAGAGCTGTTTGATGTTCTAGAGGATGATAGTAACTTGCACGATGCCAAGGAGTTTGTCACTCGACATGACTTCCAAACTTTTGAGGCACAATTTTGCAAGCTAAATGTACGGGTCGAAATATTGGCTACACAAGTGGAAAATCTCACACGATTAATTTACAATATGCTACCAAAATTAACTTCTCACTTGTTGGAAACCCAAGAGGTTGTCTACCCACCAGTTATGACCAAAGAGGTCCAACATGTACAAGATAATTTGGTGGTAGGAATAGATCTGGTCGTGATCAATGTGGTCAGGAAGCGACTATCACAATCCAACTTTCGACGTGCAAAAAGTCAAAAATTATGCTTTATTTGCTTAGGAACGCATCAAAAAAAGCAGTGTCCACATGTCGGACTACGTAAGCATGATGCATTAGTTTGTGATTCGACATAAACTCCAGTTTTGGTGCAGGGCACAATGGTTATATGTCTTCATACGTCCATGTGGCTTTTCTGAATATTGTTCATTTTTTGAATTGGGTAGTGTTATGCCCCAATTTCTTTTCTGATATAATCATATTTTTTGTACGACTAGTTTCATAATATCGGCTTATACGAGCGACAACATTATGAGAGGCATACAAGATCAGTGCATTAGGGTGTATATGATATACGTGTCAAATTTTTTTTTTTTGTGCACAGTCAAATGCTGGCCAATTTCCCATGAAGCATGGCTTCTTGGTGTCAAGAGTAGTGGCAACCAGGTTTGGGTCACCTACATTAATCCAGATATCATCTCACCGAATCCCTACCAATCCAGTCGGTGCAAGGAACTTTTGCTATTAACTTTTACGTTTATGACTGTCATGGTAGCCACGGGCTTCCACTTTTCTATGCAAGGCATGCTAGCCACGTGGTATAAAGTAAGCTTTCCTCCTTACACAGTCATCGCAAACCACCACTAAAAGAAACAGACTTAATTCACCAGCAAAGTGCCATATTTAAGTCATTTTCGCACAGTAACGACCCCTACACGGTAGGTGAGGCCAGATGTGACTTGTGTTTTTTGTTATCTCTCTCGATGAGAGCATTATACAGTCAGATTGTTGCATGCTTATAGGATAAGCTACATGCTACACATAAGATGCACACAAGCATGGGTGCGGTATATACAAGTTAGTAACTTAAGGAAAGTTCCTCAGCCTAGCATTGTCTCTCTCTCTTTCTTATCTCTCAAGATGAATAATGAAAAATTTTTAAGAATCTTTTGCTACATGTTTTGTTTGGGGGTCAGCATGAGCCAAGGTGCTGTAACTCTCAGCTAGAAATTGGACAAGACGCCCTCTACATTATTCTTCATCCTTTCCACCATGATTGAACATAATTGCCATCTAAGGGATATGAACCACACACGCTAACTAAGAGTCATGGTCAGATCTCGGGAACGACCCAACTATTGGCATTCCTTGAGTGATTGTGCTTAAGATCGAACAGATCTATCCAGTGGAGTACACATCAACATTAATGGACAAGCAAGTGTCTTGTCATTACGTATGTTTAGGGTGTCATTTTTGCACAACATGTTTTCAGTCCGACACTCGAGTTGAGTTTTTGTAAACTCACATCAGTTGATCTCTACCATGTATGCTTACTGAATCACCCCATAGGCATTGAGGATCACAATTTGATCTATCCCAGTTGTACTTTCAAGGAAAGAGGTCCACAATCTACCAAGGGGTATTGTAAAAATTCAACTTTAAAGTTGATTCCAATCATTTTTATACACGGTCAGCTAGGTTGGTTACCATCACCTACTAGTTGATCAGATTCTATAAAGGGTCTTACCAAGGGGTTTGACTACGTAGATTATAACCAATGGGTTTAAATTGCGAAGGCAACACCCAGGCTTACTAGTTTGAATTTCTTTAGCTTCACTAATTTCTCTTTTAGTGTTTCACAGGTCACAGAAACTTTGGTCATGTATCTTTCCAGGTGGAAAGCTGCACTAGCCATTCAGATAAGTATACGGCCCGGGGCGGTCACTTATCAAAAGCTTCCTATATCACGTGCGTTCAAGAGGTTATTAATAATACCTCAATATACATACTATATTTACACTACGTGTCTATTTAAAAAACCCCCACCCCCCTCTGTATGTATACATTTTGATACATTTTGATTTTTAAATAATCCTCTCCGGTTAACTCACATGATAGCATACACATTCTAGAAAGTGACTTCCCCGGGGTATACAATATTATTTACCCTAGTGTAAGTATATGTTTTTGGGTTTCTTTTTCTTTCCAATTATGTTTGATTAAGTTCTGTACAAGGTATGTTTGAGCTAGAAGGCTTTCATCCAGCTTGCACTTTAGCCGCATGACACGGTCATATATAAGAGCACAATATTTTGAGAAAATAGTGTTATTTTCTCTCTTCCCTATTCCTCCAGATGCCGTGATGGGTTTTATTATTGTTGAAACAGGCCTACAAGGTATGGTTTTGTTTGGCACATGTTGTCACATGGGATACAACATGGTCTAGGAACTCAAGGGTTTCCGTTTAGCTCACTCACGTCGCAGAGTGTTAGCAGCTACCTCCACACACAAGTACATCTCGTGCTTGATGGATGTCACTTTTCTTGATGTCCTTATTTGAGACATATTCCACATGTGGAGAATATGAGTCTCTGGACTGACACTGGCGCCTAATGATGTGTCGTGACAAAGTCCCTACATGCTGGTCGCATCCGTTTATTAGACCATTTGGAGCACATCGTATCACGAACAATTTCAGTGGCTAGAAATTGTCGAGTAATGAGTACATACTTGTTGCAATGACAAGTGTTGTGAAACCACCTTAACGGAGGGTCATTTCTACATATAGCCAAGTATGCTAAGTTATTGAGAATGTCTCATGGTTGGTACCTAGGTGTGACTATGCTTTCACATTCTGTTATGGTCCGACTCTTGTTGAAAGGCTTTCACGTATGTACCATGGAAAGTCTCGTCATGGAATTGAGGTTTGGATAAGTTTGTGTTAAATGCATGCACACTATGTGTTATGGGCCCTAGTGTTTAACAGTGATTTATTTGGAGCGGCATGCAAATTCATGGACTTTATTCTTTTTGCACCTTTTTGCACTACAAGTGCAATCTCTACTGTAGAGTTATGATGAGTTTACACCCTGCCATACAAGATAATGGCTCAATATGGGTATCTATGGTTCCTTGGTCTAAACTCTAATAGTTTACTCCACTCCAATCGCTTTAAACCTAGTTGGTTGCATCCACTCCATATCGAGTATACAGCTGCATACTCACTGGTTGAGTCAGAGTTTATTGTCAAATCGTGTAAGACTGTCTGTAAGTGGTTGGGGAAAAGTACCTCACTCTTACTACTGCTATTCATCAAGCGCTCGATACTCACTGGTTGAGTCATAGTTTATCATCAAGTCATGGAAGTTTTTCTTTAAGTGGTTAGGGAAAAGTACCTCACTCTTACTGCTCCTATTCATCCAGCGTTGGATGGGTAGCTTACAAGTATTTTTCTACTGCTAAAGGATCTGCTAAGAGCATACATTAGCACAAAGCATTCTGAATGGGCGATTCTCTTTCTATTCTAGAATTTGCTTAGGTTTTCAACTTTGAACACCTATTTGCAATAGTTTCATATGTCAAGGACTTAGTAGGTGTGCTACCAAAGTATGTTGGCATGTAACCTACATTAGGGGTGAACATGTAGTTTTGTGTGTTCCAAAATGGTCAGAAGTATGAAATGAGAACTCTCCCTATTCTATCACGCAGTAGCTATGAGCTTTTTGAGATACTTATGCAAGTTGGAAATCTAGCTCACAACTTCATGGAAAGTTGCACCAAGGTTTTCTTACACTATTCCAGTACCTTCAGAAGATCTTAAAACTGGTTATGCCTTTGGACAACTCTTAGTTGTGGCTACTCCTTTACAATACTCAAGTGATTTATACATGGAGTTACCATTCATACCCAAGTGCTTGCAAATGGACAACAATGTTGAAAATCAAGAGGTTACTCTTGGTTTCATTGAACCTCCTCACTGCATTAAGTATCAGTTGGCTTGCGTACGGGATGCCAACACAGAAAACATTAGTGTTATTATGATGATACTACCACTTTTGTTTTTGAGGAAGAAAACTCTTCCTTAAGGGGGGAGTAGTGTCAGGACAAGGGCAAGGCCAGAGAGTCTTGGTCTGGGCCAAGGGCCGGACTAGGCAATGTGGAAAGGGAATCCAGCTAGGGCAAAGGGGCTAGGAGCTTAGCCTATATATAGTGGGAGGTTGGGAGGTGGATTCCAGGCTTTAGTCTCCCCTAGTCTTTACATCCAAAACGACGCCTACCTCATCTCAAGGATGAACCACCCATCGATGTAGAGGGCACACAAGTCCTAGGCGTAGGGGGCACACTAGAGTAAGGTGTGGGGCCGCTCCGTGTAGGGACCACACTATTCCCGGGCATAGCATCGATCGTAGTAGGTCTAGAGGGACCTGCTGCCCAAAGGTGTTGTGCCGTCGCGATCTGCTTTGGTGTGAACTGAGACAAAAATGAGCCCATCTGCTCGGGTGACATGCCGGCCGGAGTGACAGGAAAACTAAAACTAGGAGAGTATGACTCGTTGTCATCGGCCATGGATAATCATACACAAACAATACCCACCAAATACGTTAGTTTAGAAAAGAAATGCTTAATCACTACAAATAACAAATCAACGAAACTGCTACACAAATGACAACATCTAAAGTGTATTGTAGACTAATAAAAAGAGTTTTACAAAAGAGTTCCTAGCAAAATTCATTAGTTAATCTCTCATACTCTATGAGATCTGATGCACCAAAAATGTTTATCTCAATCTATACTTCTGCATCTTCATTATCAAAATCTACTTCTTCGTCGCTCTCTGCATCAGCTTCAGTGTTTGACACCTCATCTCTAGGTTCGGACAATTGCTCACTGTTGACATCCACCTCAAAATCTAAACTTAAAGTTGGAGTCCATCCTGCGCTTTGTTCATGAATCACCTCTTCAACCTCAACTTCCAATCCTTCACACACTTGCTTGCTACGTGGAGAAACTTGAACGACATAGAGCCAGCAGGGTTTCGACAGATCATTCTCATCATTTTCTATCCATAGTGGATTGTGTATGAACACAACTTGTTCACAATGATGCGGAAGTACGAATGTATCTCGCGCATTTGTCCACACCCGCGTAGAGTTCACTTGAATCAATCCACTCTTGTCTTTACGAATAGTTGCATTCGGGACGCTCGTAATAACTTTGAACCACTTGACATCAAAGATAAACATATCAAACTTTCGAAAGATAATCTTCAAGATATCTTGGATGTAGACAAAGTATTCAAGGTGGCTAGTCTCTGTATTCTCATCCCTGCCACTACTCCTACTTTCTTGCCCTAACACCACTCTCCAAAGTGACCCTTTGTTCGTCGATCCGCTGTTCGTCGATCCGTTGCACTCTGAAGTGCTTCCCATGTGACACTGCAACCACAAAATTGAAACAGACTAAAAGTTATTAAAGCAAATTAATCTTCATGTGGAGCTCGAAAGGGAAGTTGTGAAATATACATGCCAATCGCAACCCCTTGACATCTCCTCTTCCTCTTTAGTAATCAACACACCATTCCTCTTTGCCTCTAAGAGTGTCGCATCTAACCACCGCCCAGTTGGAAAGTCAGGCAATTTTGAAGATGATCTGGAAAAGGAAGTTTCTAGTGGCACGGTTGCGCTTGAGTTGAAGGTGATCTATCAAGTGTTTTTTAATTTCCCCTTCGTACCTCTCTAGCCACTTTTGCATGATTTTTGAGTTGAGAAGGCAAAATCTCATAACCTTTTCTCGCATTGTGATATCCATCTTCCTAACAATGCCTTGTCCCTGCGGCGCGTCCCCTGTCACCTTGACATTGACCTCAGGAGTCCACATTCAAGGCATCTCTGGATCAATTGAGACCAAAAATTCACTGATGAGGACAAGAGACTCTTATACAAGCCATCCTTCGGCCATGCTACCCTCAAGGCGAGCCCTTTGACGAACAAACCCCTTTAAAGTCTTCATAAACCTCTCGAAGAAGAACATCCACATGTTGTGGACCACCCCATTAACTACAACTTCATCGACCACATTCACAAGTACATGCATTTGGATGGTAAGAATGTTTGTTGGAAAGTACTTCTCCACCATGCACAATGCTTCAATAGCATTTAAGCATGCTGCATCGATGATGTCTTCTCTTATCTCTTTTGAACCGATCCAGCGTACCAACTCACTGATTTTGTAGATTGTTCTTCTAATGTCATCTATCAAATTACCCCTCTATGGAAATTGGTAAGATGAATTGTAAAAATTTGTGCCAATCGTGGCACTTAAGACCACTACGATTGTCATCTCTCGTAAAAGCCATTTTCAAATATTGCATGCACCCTGTGGGAGTCTTGCATGACGATATAGTCTTCTTCACTTGTTGCTCTTCTATGCAACTTAGAACCCATGGAACTTTTGGTATGGCAAACTTTCCATTGGGTTTACGTCGAGGCCACATCTGTGGCATTCAACCCACAGCCTGCAGGTCATCTCTTTGGGCCTTGCTCTCTCTTTTTCCAGTGATGGTTTTCCATATGATCTCCCCCACATTCTTGAAGATGTGCATTGGGTCGAGCAAATGATTAATCAGGAGGTCACTCCAATACGGGAGTTCATGGAAAATAGAAAGTATTTTCATTCCAAGTGGCATCCAATCTCCCCTCTCCAGCCATATGTTTTTCATGTCGCTCGCTTTCAGTGGATGCATGTCATGTTTGCATATGTTTGGTCCACTTAGCTCATGTCCTTCGTGCAAAAATCTACCATGCTCCTCGTAAACTACCTTGCTCAATCGGTCACATCACGTTTCTCGTTGCTGCTCTCGCCCCCCCCCCCCCCCCCTCTGCTGTGCCATCGCTTCCCCCCCCCACCCCCCCCCCCACCCTCGCTGCCTTGCGTAGTCCCTCACCCCCGCCTGTCCTCGCCTGCCCCCCCCCTGCGCTACAGTCCCGCCTGCTGTCCCCTCTCGCGCCGCCCCACCCCCGCCCGCTGCCCCCTCTCGCGCAACCACCCCACCGCCCGGTGCCCTCTCGCACCGCTACCCCCCCCCCCCCCGCTACCTCTTGAGCTTCCGTCCCCTTGCCCACCTTATCCACTTTCACCCGCCCTCCCCCCCCGCCTTCCTCTTTCCCAAAGTCAATTTGCAATGTTCTCTGGATAGTGCTCAGCGCGCTCGGCTGCAGAGTCCTTGCACCCGAGCCAACAAAGGAGAGCTACGTGACCTTCTCCAGGGCCTCCTTCTCATAGAGGTGGGCAAAATCTTGGATGTACAGATCCCGTAGAGATACTCGGATGAGTTTACTATAAGATCGAGTTCGAGAACTCCGAGACTGCGTCCAAGGTCATCGCCATGAGTCCATTCACCATCCGAGAAACACAAGCCTACTTTCGACAGTGGAGGCATGGTTTCAACCCTACTTTTGATGTTCTAGTAGAGGAGGCAGACATCCCCATCTCTGTTTGCTTTCCGCGTTTGCAGAGGGAGTACTTACCACTTTTGTCGAGGATAGGCTCAGCCATTGGGACTGTCCTAGAGACACATGGCACGACAGCCTCAGTAGCTACCAAGGCGGCTGGCATTCCCTCAGTTCGCATTTTGGTCAGAGACACTCACACACTCCCAAAGGTCATTGTTCTACCTCGGGTGAGTGGGGGTTGGTTTAGATAGTGTGTGGAATATTCGGGCCTCCCGAACCAGTGCTTCATTTATCGACAGAAGGGCCTTCTTGCGAAGGCCTATCCATGGAGGAGGCCTCAACCTAGACCACAGTCTCAACCCCAGCCTGCAAGGGCTGGCCAGCAGGGACAATCAAAGACACATCGCACACATGTAGAGCCACCCTCTCAGCCTGGGGCTCCAGTGGAGGGGGGAGTATAGCCACTCCGTGGTCGATGACAACAGGGCCCACAGCGGTAGCTTGGCACTCAAAGTCAACCTCAGGTGCCTACTGAGTAGCAGTGGGTTCCCACGGGGAACCGGTTTGGTCCTCTTGAGCAGGATGAGGTCCCTACTCCCTCCCCCATCCTAGCTTCACCCTTGACAGCACCTCCCCCCCAAAGTTCCCCCCCTCCTCATCAATATCCCCCCTGCTTCCTTCTCCTGCCGCCTCTTCCCCCCGCCCCTCTTCTCCACTGCTCCCACCTGCTCCTACTCCCCCCTCCCGCTTCAGTTCCACAGTCGACCCAGGGGGCAGGGCCTTCTCTGATTGCTAGGAGACCTCTAGGCAGCACCTTTGCCATGAGTCGCTTGGAAAGAGAGGGACAACCTTTTTTTCGACCACCTCTACAGGTACATACGTCCCCCCTTGCAGCTATCCCTCGTGGTCTGACGAGCATCGACATCCGGCACGGATGGGACTTCTTCGACTACGACTTTACTCGTTTTCTCGGTGACCCCTTAGCAGACCATGAGGCAGCCTGCTTCAGGGTCCATGTTCTATTCCTTGCAACTAGGGAGACAGAGACCTTGGACTCAGCATTTGGCTTCTCCTTTCCCCTTTGCGGCAAGGACCTGACTGAGTGGACTCTCGACTCAGTGTTGGGATGGTTGCACACACGGGTCCTAGAGTTCTCTCACCACATGGGAGAAATAGGAGTTACACACATGCTTCAGACTTTGTGGCCATTGGCCAAGTTTGCAGTGACACCTCCAGATACAGTAGGATGTAGACACATTGTGGTTTACTTCTTTGCCGATACATAGTGCTTGCCATGTTATGTACACATTCATGAGGACTCCTGGACAGAGGAGGTTTCTTTACGTACGGACCGCTTTGCTTGGGCTTGGGCTAGGCACTCGTTGCATTCACACCTATCTAGAGGATGCTCGGATGCGGATTACTCCCCATCCAAGCTAACCTTGAAGATAGCCCGTCTAGATACTGCGGCATCATTTGTTCTCTCTTGCTCCCCATGAGGATCGTCTCATGGAATGTGCAGGAACTAGGTGGGCCCCAGTTTCAGTGTCAGCGGGGCCGACTACGTCAGGAGCTTCAGCGTTGCCTTGTGGGAGGAGAGATTTATCTCCCTATGCTTCAGGAGAACCATTTATGTGAAAGCTTCATTAGAAGTTGTGGTCAACTCTTGCGTGGATGATATGATACTTTTTGGTCAGCCACTTTTGGACCTGGAGGCATCCAGGGTGGGGTACGTATGACTATTGCAGACTCTTTACAGCAGGCCATTGTGGGCAGAGGGATTATTGTGCCAGGTAGGGCTCAGTGGATTACTATGTAGGTTCACGGTTTCCTAGTGGGCTTCCTAAACATCTATGCGCCCAATGGGGCGAGTGCTTGAGTAGAGTTTTGGTGACATATAGTTGAGTCTCTTCCGAAGGAAGAACACTGGTGAAAAGGAGGGGACTTCAACATGTTGGAGGACCCTTCTGACAGGATTGGTGGTGGCCATGCTACTTTGCATGGAGTTGAGCTGACAGCTTGGGAGAGGTTTTGTATGACTCTGAGGGTCTCGGATATTTGGTAGCACTCTAGTTTTGTGAGTCCCCTAAACAGCCTTGCCTTCTCTCGCTCGGACCACAAAGTGGGAGGAGTGAATCTATCGCGGTTAGATTGCTTCTACACTAGTGACCATTTCATTTACTTGAGAGGGACAATTGGCATTCTAGCAGGGACCTCCTTCTCGGAACATGCACCAGTGATCCTCACAATGACAGACATACAGAGGAGAGGGACCATGATTCTTTGCATCACATAGAGGGTCTTGTTGGACTCTGCACCAAGAGAGCGAGTAGAGGCTCTCTAGACAGAGAGCTTTGACAGGCAAGATTCTACTGTTGAGACAGGAGTGGCCTCAAGACTAGCTCAGATTAGCCGTTTCTTTCTCCAGGAGTCTTTGGCTCGTCAGGCTGCAGCGAGAGAGAAGGAGCAGCGTCTCAAAGGAGGCATTGATTCGTTATAGAGGATGCAGGAGTAGCATCAAGACAGTCCTTGGTTGGAGGCGCAGCTACAACAGGCTTGACAGGAGCTTGTTAGCATAGAGGAGAGCTGACATGAGTTTGCTTTCCACCGACAGGCATCTCAGTGGACACAAATGGGTGACAGAGTGATTGGTGCTTTCTTTGAGGCAGTGGGACCTCCCCACTCGCATGCCAAGGTGAGTCAGTTGAGGAGGCCCAATGGGTTAGTTACTTCTGAGCCCGAGAATATGCGTACAGTTGCTACTGACTTTTATCATGAGCTACTGTTTGCAGAGGCCCAATAAGAGCGTCAGGATTCATGCAGGGAGTAGGTTTGGGCACAAATGCCTTGTCTTGTGACTGAGGAGATGCGTAAGAGGCTTGAGTTTCCACTTCAACTTGAGGAGCTGCACACGGCTCTTAGGGCCCTCCCCCGTGGTAGCTGTCCCGGTGAGGATGGGTTGACTCCCAGTTTTTTCTTGGAGTACTGGTACCTTCTTGGCCCAGATCTCTGTAGTGCTTTTCAGTACATTTTGCACACAGGACTGATGCCTGACAGCATGAGTGAGGGCTTGAGCTACCTCATTTCCAAGGAGGGTGGCTCCTTGGATGAGATTTTACAGTGGCGCCCCATCACCATCCTCAACTCAGCCTACAAAATTCTTGCCAAGGCTCTGAGTTTAAGGATTCATCCACTTCCAGAGAGCCTTATACATGGGACTCAAACAGGTTTTGTCAAGGAACGCAGTATCCTTGACAACATCTTTACTTTTTGGGAGGCTTCTATCCTAGCACGGCTCCATGGTGAGGACCTTGTGATTCTTCTTCTCGATTTTGAGAAGGCATATGACAGAGTTGACTGAGACTTTCTAGACGACACTCTACACAGGATGGGCTTCTCAAATGCTTGTATGAGAGGGGTGTCAGTGTTGTACAGTCAGACTCACAGTCAGGTACTTTTGGCAGGAGGCAGAGGTGATCACTTCATGCTCACACGTTCGGTCAGACAGGGCTGTCCTCTTGCCCCCTTCCTCTTTCTATTATATGCGGAGGTGATGAGTAGGTTTTTGGTGTTGCACCAAGTTGGTCTACGGGCTTAGCACTCCCTATTCAGGGAGATGGGCTACTGGACGTTGAGTTTGTCGACGACTTAACCTTGTACTTAGATATCCAGGAGGCCAACCTTCACAGGTGTGAGCAGGCTTTGGAGACCTTCTGTTGTGCATCGGGTGCACTGATCAACTGGAGAAAGACAGTGGATTTCTCATTTGGTAGTGCTCCCATGCCTGATTCGATGCCAGGAGAGGGTTTTAGGTGGATTCCCCCAGGGACTACAATTCAGTACTTGGGCTGTCAGGTTGGTTTGGACTTGTCTCCCGAGCAGCAGATTGATCCCCTCCTCCTGTCTACCAGGAGGAAGTTGTTACATTGGAGCTCAGCACGACTTTCTTTGGCTGGCAGAGTAGTAGTGGCCACCCAAGTGTTGTTGGCGACTATGTGGTACATCAGTTCTTGCTGGATCGAGTTCTTGTATTAGCTAGATAGAGAGGGTGATCAAGAACTTCATTTGGTCAAGACGTGACACTCAGATAGCCCGAGCCAAAGTGGCTTGGCAGGTCATCACTCTTCCTTGTTCATAGGAAGGGCTTGGAATCATTGACCTAGCACAATAGAACATAGCCCTTATTGGGAAGTTCATAGTCAGAGGACTTCTTCGAGGTGAGGATCCCTTGAAGGAGTTCTTGCTACACCGGCTTCATGCTAGGGTACCTCAGGCTGGAGGCCCCTGGCAACCTTCGACCGGATGGATCTTCACAGAGATGCGCAGAGTTGGTTTGAGAAAGAGACTGGAGGATCTCTTCACTGTGAGTTTGCTTCGATCTTGGGAGCTCTTGCGACGAGGCCAGGAGCAGAGACAGCCTCTACTTCACGGAGGAGCACCTACGGTAGCCCCTTGTCTGGAACCCCATGGTAAGCACTTAGAGTGGCCACTTGGTTGGTAGTCGGCCTCATGTTTCCTGGAGTCCCATGGCAGTGGGTCCAGCGTGCTCTTTAGGTTACTGGCTAGAGTTCACAGGCTTGTCAGAGGAGGTGCAGGGTTTCCCAAATACAGGGCATGAGAGGGGTGCATAGCATGTGCCACGACATCTAAGAGGCAGTTCCAGCTGAGTGGCTCACGCCTCTTGAGTCAGTAGCACCAGGTGGATGGGACCCTTCACACGACTAGAGGTTCTCATCTCATTCAGGGCCTGCTCAGAGACTGTTCCATCCCTTTTCTTTGACCTTCAGGCTGGGGACGCTTACAGCGAGTTGTAGTAGAGGCCCCGCAGGTGGCAGAGTGCTGTTTTCAGAGGATCAGAGTAGTGGGCGTCTCTGGGAGGACTTGTGTCATCGATCCTGACCCAACAATTCTTGAAACTAGACACTGGATGATGTGGACTTGGGAGTGCTATCCACTGGCATGAGTACAGTGGGATCCTGGTGAGTGGCTCTAGAGGGACCCCTTCTCTTCTGCAGACCACCTAGGTGTCCCGTTCTTTCAGCACACTGTTTGACTGGGACGTCATATACTAGCAGCACAGAGAGAGGCCCGCCCCGCTGCATCACCCCATTGACAGAAGGAGGGTCTCATAGTTGAGTTCTTGGTAGCCTTTTGGGAGAGGTTGTGGAGCTACAGACAACCGAGGTGAGTCACCTTGTTTCAGTGGTAAGTCACACACACAGCTACAGCAGTTGGGAGTTGGCTAGTGCATAGTGGTCTCTTGTCTGCATGTGCAGCTTGTGACCATCTTGTGGAGAGTCAGCATCACTGTATTTGGGACTGTCCTTCGCCCCAGCACGTGTGTCTTCGAGTTTGACCTATCTTCCATCAGCAGGATGATAGTGATGCACGAGGGGATACCTACACTCTAGCCTGCTACTACAGATCTTACTCCACAGGAGTGGTGCGGTGAGAGAGAGGAGTGTTGGGAGCTCGAGCGGGCGGGCTCGTTGCTTTTGCATCTTTGAGGCTCGCCCTGTGCTACCAGCAGAGACTGTTCACGATTTTTGGCTAGAGCTGATCCACACTCTCAAAGGATAGCTCGAGGGACTACAGGGAAGCTCCAACCGTATGTAGGAGCACAGAGAGGCTTTCCTTTGACTTTGGTGTCCTAAGCCTTTCTTCACCATGGTCCGGGGTGTACTCCGATGGCACTACTGACCACTTGTATGACTTTTCCCTCCCCCCATTTCTTGATTTAGTCCCATTGTACATATTCTGTTTTTTTCATTGGGAGAGTCTCCCACCATGGTTGTTGTAGCCCTCTCTTGAAGAGGTGGTTGTAGCCTATGGGTAGTTTCAGTAACTAATAGAAGGATATTTTTCTCAAAAAAAAAAAGCCTTGCTCAAATGCTCAGTCGAGGACCACATTTTGGACATGCATGATTACCCGAGTAACTCAAGCCTGAAACATCACAAAATTAAAATATAAAAGCGTTGGCATAGCCATGAATCACATGTGTATGGGGGTTTTAAAGGCACTTACATGAGCACTCATCAAAGCCTGGCCAATCATGCATGGTCCACATGAGAATGCCTCACACATGTACATTCCGTCGTCTGATTGGTTGTGACATATCAACCACATTGATTCCTGTCCACAAGATTTGGAGCTCTTCTATAAGTGGTGCCTGATAGACGTCCATGTTCTTTGCTTTGTACTTTCCTTGGACGATCAATGACAACAATAGATGAACCTTCTTGATAGCAAGCCATGGTGGAAGATTATAATTAAACAGACAAATAGGCCACGTGCTCCATGATGACCTCCGTAATCCGAATGGGTTTACTCCGTCCATTGCCAGAGCAAAGCGGATACATCGAGGCTCGTTCTTAAATGTAGGCCAACTTTCCTCTATGTGCTTCGATGCACGAGAGTCAGCAGGTACCCGCATCACATCATCTGTCGATCTAGTATTTGAGTGCCATGTCATCAAAGTGGCTATGGAATTGCACCTGAACATGATCTTTATTCTTGGAATGACAAGAAAGTATCAGAGGAACTTTGCAGGGATAAATTCTCCTTGTGTGTCCTCCTTGTACCTGTTTGATCCACAATTGGGACACTGTTCCAAGTTTGCATACTCATTGCAAAAAAGTATACAATCATTAGGACATGTATGTATTTTTTGATAATCCAAGCCCAAATTAGTAAGAAGCTTTTTAATGGCTGGACAGGTAGGGGGCATGTGATTCCCTTCTGGCAAGATTTTCTCATTGAGCAACCTGTTGTCGTTACATGAACAAGTCATCCCTTTGATCACTTTGTATGAACTGTAATTTGCACTTTACCATGCTTAGGATAAAATGTGTTTACCTGAAAAGCTCTGTGACTGAGGCATTAGACCAACCGTAGACAAACTGCAAATTAAGCATTGCTAGCGCGGTACGGAGAACTGAGATTTTTGCACCAGTTTAGAGCGGCATGCGTGCAAGACTTTGCATCATCTCGCCCTCTTCATCATTGCTATCATGCCGTTGATATGAACAGGATGGCTGAGGTTGGTCCATAGTACTGCGTTCACTGTTGTTGCCTTCTATGTTGAAATCAGTGTCAAAGAACACGTCCAACATCCGCTCCATCTCTACTTCTTGAAATGCCGCATCAGGTATTAGTTGGGAGGACTCACTCGATGGCTGCTCGTTTGAAAATCGTCTTCTCTGGGATGAAGTTGGAGCAATATCTACTTGAAAAATTTGACCTTCAATCCCTAGACCATGAGATCGATAAAGCAGGTCTTGTAGTTTCTCTATCGGAAAGAGACCGTGATTGCGTATGTGTTGGTCACAGATTTTTTGTTTTTGAAATATCTGATGCTTGCAATGTGCACAAGGACACTCCATCCTATCCTCCATACTTTAGCTACCAATGATGCAACAAATAATTAAAACACTCTAATTGTTATAATTACACACTTCTAAGTACATGACAATACGTGATAGCCTCACATTCTCTAGCCAAGCCGGATCCCCTCCCACCTCGGTCTAGAGATGCACGGAGATTAGGACCATAGGGTAATAATCTCATCTTTATGGGTCAATGACTATATATTAAATTTCTTGAAGTCTTTGTGCACTTTTGAATTCCAATTGCATTTTTTCAACTATTTTCTACTAGCTCTAACAACCTCACATTCTCTAGCCAGGCCCAATCCCCGCACACCTCGGTCTAGAGGTGCACGGATATTAGGACCATAGGGTCCTAATCCCATATTTATTGGTCAATGACTATATATTAAGGTTCTTGAAGTCTATGTGCACTTTTGAAGTCCGATTGCGTTTTTTTACTATTAATTTCTCGCTAGCTCTAACCTAACCTATAATCTCACCTAACCTATAACCTAAGCCTAATCTAACATAAAAACAACACAATGGTGAGGTGTTTAGCAAAACAGCAATCCATACAGCTTGCCCACAATGCATATGCGATGTCACCAAGTTTTATGGCTTGCCAATTTGGCAAATGGCTCACCATTGGGTTGTTTTTAGGGTTGCGAAGCGATTTTATGGCCTGAAAACCACTTGCAAAAATATAGACAACACAATGGCAAGCCGTTGGAAAAACGAAAATCCATAGAGCTTACCCACAATGCATATGCCTTGTGGGCAAGCTTTATGGCTTGTTGTATTGCCAAACGGATCGCCATTGTGTTGTTTTTAGGGACATGAGGCAATTTTAGCGCTTGAAAATCTCTTGCAAACATATAGACAACACCATGGCGAGCCGTTTGTCAATACGGCAAGCCATACCATAAATCTTGCCCACAGTGCATATGCATTTGTAAGCAAGATCTATGGCTTGCCGTATTGCCAAAAGGCTTGCCATTGTGTTGTTTTTAGGGCTTGAAAACCTCTTGCGGACATAAAAACAACACAATGGAAAGTTGTTGGCAATATGGAAAGCCATAGAGCTTGCCCTCAATGCATATGCCTTGTGGGTAAGCTTAACGGCTTGCCATATTTCCAAACAGATCGCCATTGTGTTGTTTTTAGGGACATGAAGCAATTTTAGCACTTGAAAATCGCTCGCAAACATATAGACAACACCATGGCGAGCCGTTTGGCAATACGGCAAGCCATAAAGCTTGCCCACAATGCATATGCATTGGAAGAAAGATCTATGGCTTGACGTAATACCAAAAGGCTTTCCATTGTGTTGTTTTTAGGAACGCTTAGCTATTTTAGGATTTGAAAACCGCTTGCAGACATATAGAAAACACAATGGCGAGCCGTTTGGCAATATGTCAATCCATAGAGCTTGCCCAAAGTTCATATGCATTGTGGGAAAGATCTATGGCTTTCTCTATTGCCAAATAGCTCACCACGGTGTTATTTTCAGGACTGCTTAGCTATTTTAGTAACTTTTAACTTGAAAACAGTTCGCGGACATATAAACAACACAATGGCGAGCTGTTGGCAATACGGAAAGCTATAGAGCTTTCCCACAATGCATATGTGTTGTGGGTAATCTTTATGGCTTGCCACATTGATGAACGGATCGCCATTGTGTTATGCGCTATGGGTAAGCTCTATGGCTTGCTGTATTGTCAAACGTAGCTTAACCTAACCTAGCCTAACGTAGCTTAACCTAACGTAGATTAACTTAACCGAACCTAATGTATAAGATAACCTAACCGAACCTAACCTAACTTAACGTAGCTTAACCTAACCTAACCTAATATAACTTAACCTAACGTACCTTAACTTAATCTAACCTAACGTATAAGATAACCTAACCTAACCTAACAACGTAGCTTAACTTAATGTAACCTAACGTATAAGATAACCCAACCTAACCTATTCTAACTTAGCTTATAACCTAAACTTAGCCTAGACCATAAACCCCATCAATTACATAATTTCAAAAACGACATAATTCTAAACAAACTTTCTTCAAAACAAGATTTTTTCATAAACCAAAACAAAACTTTTTCATAATCTAAAACAAAATTTCACATCACAAACCATAATTTCTTTTAAATCATTGAAAGTTTAAAGCATGAAATTTTGTTTATTAATATACCAAGTAATTTAAATAAATTTAATATGCATTCAAAGGTTCGAGCACTCACATTCTTCCTAATTGAGCAATGAAAGTTGTTGTAAAAGTGCCTGGAACCTGCAAAAACGCACACACAAACACAAAGTTAAACCCTAAACCCTAAATCTACAAGTAAACATGAAAACAATCTCACCTTAGTGTTATGCGCTAACCCACAAGGAAGATTAGCACTTCCAACTGCTTGTTTCGCACCAGATCTATGAGAGATGGGGAAGAAGAGAGCTTGAGAAAACATGTAAGAACAAGAGAAATGCACAGAGAAATCCCGCGGTTTTGTTTTTTACAGGTGCCGTCAGTACAGAAATCGGCTTAGGAGTCGGAACTGCTGTCAGAGAAAGCGTCGGAAAGTACATGCCCGCTGACTTCAAAACAGGTGCCGAAACATGCGTCAAAAATTTGAAAATCAAAATTTTAAGAAACTTTAGCTCCCTCCATACATACGCACACACATACCGACGCCCGCTAGTGACACATGTAATGTGGCGGCGGAATTTAAGTCACCTCTTGTAGTGTAGCAAAAAATCCCCTTGACAGCTTGCCAATGCGTAGACCCTGGGCTTTGCATAAATCTGATGACCTATGAGACTGCAAACTGAATATCTGGCCTCGTGTTGCATACATACAACAGTTTGGTAAAGAGTGCCATCAGCAGGATCACCAGCATCATACAGACTCAACTTCAAACCTGTTTCCATGGGAGTGGCAATAGGTTTGCAATCCTGAAGTCCAAACTTACATAGCAATGTCTCTATGTAAATTTTTTGACACAAGGAAATACCACCATCACACTACTTAAAATGAATGCCCAAATAATGATGCAACAGCCCCAAATCTTTCATCTTGAAAGTAGCATTCAAATCAACCTTAAATGCAGCAATATGTGCCTCATTGGGACCAGTGGTCAACAAATCATCCACATAAGGAACAACAATGAGAAGTACACCGCCCTCACGCTTGACATACAATGTGCTTTCTGTTGGACTGTTACAAAAGCCTCGTTTGACCAAATGAGTGTCAGCCTTCTCATACCAAGCACGAGGAGATTGCTTCAACCCATACAAAGCTTTGTTACATTTGTACACCTTATCCTCTTGTTTTTTCTTGGCAAAACCGCGAGGCTGCGTTACACAAATATGTCACCATTCAAGAAAATAGTGACAATATCTGATTGATGTACATCCCAACCAAAATGAGCTGCCAATGCACATAGAAAACGCACATTAGTCATACGACAAGTGGGAGAAAAATTCTCTCCATAATCTATGCCTTTTTGCTGTGCATAACCTTTTGCAACTTGTAAGTCGAGCCTTATAGCAATAAATCTCACAATCTGCCTTGCATTTCAACTTGTAAACCCACTTTGTACCAATGGCCTTTTTTCCACGAGGAAAATCACATAAAGTCCATGTGTCATTTTCTATAAGTGCATCATATTTTGATTGCATGGTAGAAATCCAATTTTTTGAATTTTGTGCTTCATCAAAAAGACAAAGGTTCATAAACATTATGTAAGCTAGACACAGCCAAAGCATAACAGTTTGATGCATAAGATGCATGGCGAGAGCCTAACCGAGTGCAACTAAACAAAAGTGCATCCAATTTACTATCACACAATGTATGCACTAGCCATTTTGGCATACCTCTAGCCTGCTCATTTTCATCCCTTTCCTCATCAAGTACATCATGCACATCTACATCAATAATAGCCCGATCTCTAACATTTTCAAAAACCTCCATATGATGTACATTTGCCTCATTGGAATTTACATTCGTACTTCTACCATTGAAAAGGGGCAACAAAGTGTCATAAATGTCTTGTGAACATTACTGTCTCTAGTACATGACAGCAAAGGCTAAACAGAATCTTCCACAAACACAACATTGCGTGAAACCCGAATATGCTTTGTTTGTGGATGATACAACCTGTAACCTTTTCTTTCAGAACTATAACCAACAAAAATACATTTGATAGCCTTATCATCCAATTTTTTGCATTGTGTTTGTGGCACCAAAGCATATACCAAACAACCAAAAACACGCATGTGCTCAATAGAAGGCTTTCTATCATGCCATGCTTCATATGGAGTAATAGACTGCAAAGATTTTGTAGGACACTTGTGTAGTATATAAGTGGCACACATGATGGCCTCAAGCCAAAAAGAATGCGACAAAGCTTGACTTTTGATAATACATCGTGCCATTTCCATAAGTGACCTGTTTTTCCTCTCAGCAACACCATTTTGTTGAGGCGTATAAGGAGCTGTACATTGGTGTTTTATCCCACGACTAGCAAAAAATTCATAAAATTCATGAGACATATACTCCTCCCCTCAATTGGAACGGAGGGTGCCCATAGTACATTTTGAGACATTTTTAGCCATAGCCAAAAAGTGTTTAAAGCACATAAACACTTCGGACTTTGCTTTAAGCAGAAATACCCATGCATGCTTGGAGTAATCATCAATGAAAGTCATGAAGTAAAGGTAATTACCCAAGGAAGGAGTTTGCATGGGCCCACAAACATCACTATGCACAAGCTGCAACCTGCACGTGGCCCTAATTGAAGCATTTTTTGGAAACTTAGAACGCTACATCTTACCCAAAATATAGCCTTCACAAACATGTTTGATAGGTGCTTCAAGAGGTGGCAAAGAAGCAACCATATCAAATTTCTGTAAATGCAGCAAACTGTTAAAATTCAGATGCCCAAAACGTGCATGCCACAGTTTTGCATCTGAAACAACCCTTGAATCTGCAACTGCATTTGCATAATTTTTTCCACACTTGTCATACAAAGTGAGCTTATAAAGCCCATGGCACAAAAGGCCAGATACAACAATTTCATCACCAAAACTGAGATCATGAATTGTACATCTGCCATCCACAAGTTTGACTACGAGACCAAGTCTAGCAAGTGCAGATACAGACAAAAGGTTCTTTTTTATCCTAGATACATACAATGCATCAACACGTGTGAAAGAACTGCGATTTGCAGTAGTAAGTACAATCTTTCCAAATCCTTGAACATGATAAGAGGCATTGTTGACACAAGTCACCGTATTCCCATGAGGGACAGACTCAATAGAGGTAAACAAATCACGATGTGAGGTAATGTGCTTTGTAGCACCACTATCAAAATACCACACATGTGAATCTACAGCAACTGACATAGATGCATCATGGACAATAGGATCATAAGTGCACTCTGCACTAAATGCCCATTTTGCATCAACGTCAGCATCACAATCTTCTTTTACAGAAGACTCTACAATCGCTGCACTTGTATTGGACCTTATGGTGGATCCAGCCTCTTTTGCCTTCAATTTTGGAGACTGCTTGATCAAGTGATCATTAGATTTACAATAATGGCAACACATCTTCTTTTTGCTCTTATCACTAGAATGTCCGGATGAACTGTTGTCAACATAACCATTAGGAACAGAAGTTTCGCCACTCATAGCAAAACCATAAGAAGTGGTTACATTGATGTTCCCACCTTTTCTTTGAGCTGCAATAAAAGCCTGTTCAACTGCACGCTGTCTAGTCCTATTTTTTCTGGAAAGTGACTCTTACAACAGCAATGTGCATAATGCATCAAACTTGAAAACTTCAGGATTTCCTTGGGTCATAAGTCTCCAAGTACTAAATGGGTCATTTTTGTAAGCATATCAACAACCACAAAAATAGAGTCACATCCCAAAGATGTAGGATGTACTGTAATAAAATCCATGGATATGCATTCCCGTTTCATTTGTGGTACATCAATACGTTGAAGCTTACCAAGGTATCGAACTTGTTCATCTTTAATACTGAGGCGGTCCGGGGCGGGCAACAAGAGAGGCGACCTCTAAACACCCCTCAAGGCTCCCGTGCTGCTCAATTGGGGCTGGGGCAACCACAAGCACAACACAACAACAAACCCACAGCCAAACCCAAACAAGATAGGGGCACCACCTAGTTATGGTATGCGAACTAGGACGCAAGAGAGATTTTGGCACAACCAAGAAGATGCACCACACAACACACACAAACAAGCTCACACCAAGACACACACAAACTGGACCAGAGAGAGCTAGAGCAAAGGGAAGAGAGAGAGAAAAGGATCTTGCGTAATACCTTATTTGTGACTTGCAAATGGAGATGGTTCGTTATGATGCTATCGTAGAACTTGTATAAAACTCACTCAATGCTTAGTGATTGCTAAACATTGCCAAAACACACACACACTGTCTTAGGGTGTGGGAGACCTCTCACCACAATACCCTCTTACAATGGACACAAAACTAGCAATGAAAAACACACTAAAACACTTTCTAAAATCAAGATCAACTGATAAAAACTCAAAATACACAAGTCACCTTGAATTCACCAAACCGTATTGCACAAATGGAAGGACGAAGATTTGAACGTCGAATCACGCCTTTGATGCACCAAACCTCAATTTATTGATGATAAAGGAGCATATACAATAGTGGTTTTGAGATTTGTGAAACTCACGCTCTCTCACTTGCAATGTGTAGCTTGAAAGCTTCTCTCACACCAAGAGTGAAGCTCACAAGTGGTTGCTACACCTAAGTCTCTCCTCACGCATAGAGTGTTGGGGTGCTATGTGAGATGTTGGAGGTTGTTTTACAAGAAGGAGAGGGGCCTATTTATAGGTTGGAGACCCCTCATTAAGATTATTGGAAATCCTAATTTACAAGCTAACAGATCAGGATTATGAGTTTTTTGAATATCAAAACATTGCGGGCCTTCTTTCTCTGCTTGAGTCATGGGTGTGGGCTCAAAAGAGAGCATTATTGATGGTAGATAAGGTGAAAGTAAGTTTTAAGGAAGGGGAGAGAGAGAGAGAGAGAGAGAGTTACTATACATGTCTTGAGGTGAGGTGTCTTTTATGGTTAGGTCAATGCTATTTTGTGTTAGTATGTTAGTCGTTAGTAATCACTAGAAAGTTAATGTTACATTTACAATGGGTAGAGTGAGTTGATTTGATGAAGGAAGAGGGGTGAATTAAAAGAGAATCATTGAGATGGTGAAGCTTTGAAGAAGCTTGAACTCACCCTTGTGTAGATTGTGGAAAAAATGACCGCTGGTCTTCTTCTTCTTCTTCGCTTCTTTACGCTGCCGCCACGGTTGACCACCATGATGAAAAGAGGATTTGTTGATGAAAAAACCTCAATTTGCAGAAGTTATCATGGTTAAGATGCTGAATTTTAGATATTTTTAGGAGAGGTAAATGAAATTGTAACATAGAAGCAATAGAGAGAGACATGGAGAGGGTGTATGTATGTAGAGGTTCATAAAAGAACTATAAGGATGAGAGAGAAGGGTAATGGTGAAGAGGGTGAGAAAAGCCATGGAAATTTCAGGTTTGAGTGAGGGAAGGAGAGGGAGGGATGTGTAAGAGTGAGTAGGTGTGTGGAAGGGTGAGAGAAGACTAAAAGCTACTTGTGAGAAAAGTGGGCAGACTGGGGTCCACTCCAAAAATCATATCTCACCGCTGGTAGCTCCAAAAATCATGAAAACATTTGAGGTGATTATTCAAAGTGTGGGCTACATTTTCTCTTTTGACCACCACTCCAAATTCGGAGTGGAGATAGGTGCCAAAATTCTCACCAAAAAGCCTGTTTTTTATGCCTGCAAAAGTCTTTTAGTGGCCCCCTCCTTTGTTGAATTTGTACAATGCATCCAAGAGTGAGCCCCTCCTTTGTCATATTATAATACAAAGCATTCAAGTTGCCCTTGACCCATGCATGGAGGAGGATTATTGGTGAAATAAGAAATATATACATGGTGGGACTAGTGTATGGACTATTCATGGACTTTAGCTCAATGACCACATGGTGTTAGAATAATGAGTAAAAATAATAATAAAAATATGGAGGAGTTATGGATATGGAAAGATATTGGAATCATATGATATGGTCCCTCCTTGAATTATTTTGGGTGAAAGAGGAAAAGGTATGCAAGTAAATAATATAATAAAAGTAACCAATGAGTAGAAATCAATTTTTTGTTTTCACGAGGGTGAGGGTGAAAATGTGGGAGTGATTTGTATAAAGGAAAAATATGAGGTTAGAGTATGTACATATTGGCAAAAAATATAATTATGGTGTAAGAGGATGAAAGAAGGTGTACATAGGTTTAATAAAACACACACCTAAGTAGAAATATTTAAATAAAATACCAAAATAATTATAAAAAATCCCTATATTTAGGCCATATATACAATGAAATATTTACACACAAAGAGGCCATAATATACTTTTATTTTTTATTTTTTTTATTTTTTTTGGCTCACCTAGCCCAGTGACTAGCTAGCTGAGGGTTTTTTAAGAAGATATGAAAAAAGTCCCCTAATTCACACACGCCTATTTACAGTGAAATGGTAGGGATATCCATAGCGTTTGGGTGAATTTGGTAGGGTGGAGTAGCTTAGTATGGCAATTATGGAGAGCTGAAAAATGGCTATCATTAGCCCTCCCCCCAGGATGATGGTATATTCATGTACCATCATAGAGCATCTTTTCCAAAGAGAGTGCTTCAGAGTCCTTGACGAGATCTTCATTGTTTGGCCCCTCAGAATTTTGGCTGGAGTTACACTCATGCTTCATGTAACAATACTTACATGAGACAGCGGCCTTTGGACACATCTTTGGTAGATCCTTTGGTAGAAGGCGACTCAAATAGAGCTTCAAGCGATACTCGTTTACCTTCCTGGAGTGCTCTTTACCATTCAAGTCCATAAGCTGATAGTAACTAGAATTGAAATCCTTGCTTACTATGTATGGCCCTTGCCATCTAGTTTCAAACTTGGCATCAAAACGATTGTCAAGTCGATTGTCATACCTTAGCACAAGATCTCCTTCCTTGATGCCTTTGTCCTTCAGTTTCTTGTCGTGCGTTTCTTTCGCTTGTGTGTCTTTCCTCTTGTAGCACTCGTATGCTGCTTCTCTTTTCCACTCAAGCTCCACTAAAGTAAGAAGTCGATCCATCCATACCTCCTGATCATCTTGTGCTCCTTTGCCATGAAGTCGCATTGTTGGAATGTTGAGCTCGATAGGCTGCAAAGCCTCTTGACCATAGACCAAGTGAAATGGTGTGAACTCCGTGGCTTCCCTATATGTGGTTCGATATGCCCACAAGGCACCATCCAAGAAGTCATCCCATAATTTTGTCTTGTTTTGCACCATCTTTCTAATGATTCCTGCAATGACACCATTAGCCTTCTCCACCAAACCATTTGACTGTGGGTAGTATGGTGTGCTATGACGATGTAGAATGTGAAGCTCTTCACAAACTTCTGTGAGCAAGCCCTTCCTAATCCCTGGACCATTATCAGAAACAATCTCCAAAGGTGTGCCAAATCTGCAACAAATGTGAGTGTACACAAACTTGCTAACTGTCCTCTCATTCACTCTTGCCACACTTTGAGCTTCCACCCACCTAGTCATATAGTCTACAGCCACTAGAATGTAGAGTTTACCATTTTTTGTCCTAGGCAGAGGACCCATAGCATCAATGCCCCACTTTTCAAACGGTCCATTTGCAAGCACGATTTGCCTTGGACCATAAACCAATCTTCTATTCCCATTTACCTGACAATTGTGACAACTTTTACACCAATGTTGGACATCCATATGCAGACTTGGCCAAACATACCCCGCAAGCAAAATTTTCTTCACAGTTAATTCTTGGGCAAAATGACCACCACATGCTTCTTCATGCAAACCTTTTAGAATGGCTGGAATTTCCTCAATAGTTGGTACTCTTCTGCATACTTGATCCTTCCCTCTTTGATAGAGGAAGCCTTCTAGGAAGAGATATACGCTTGCCTTCTTCATGAGTCTCCTCTTCTGAGCTTTTGTGAAGTCTGGTGGAAACTCACCCTCCAAAATGTAGCCAATGATGGGAGCCAATGACTCCAATCCCTGGTACCTCGGTTGCTTCACAGCAGCCGCCACCATGATGAACTGCACTTCTTTCTTTACACATGCAACGGCTTGTTGTGCAAGTAAATCAGCATCTTCATTCTGTTTCCTAGGAATATGATATAGTTGCACTTCTTTAAATTGATTAAACAATCTACGAATGGCATGAACTTTTGTCCATAAGCTCTCATTCTTGCATGCCCAAATGCCTAAAATCTGTTTAACAATGAGAAGTGCATCTCCCTTTACCATGAGGCGTTGTATCCCTTGGCCAATACACATCTTCAAACCATGAAGTAGTGTGTCGTATTCTGCTTCATTGTTGCTAGTTGAACCTGGTAGATTGACCTTCTCTTTCATGACCACCTCTCCACTTGGGTTGAGCAACACTAGCCCTCCCCCTGCTTTCCCTGTGGCTCATCGAAAAGCTCCATCAAAGAACAAGGTAAAAGCATTGGGAATACTTTTTGGTGGTGGTAATGGTAGGGTCTTTACTTCAGGCACCTTAATCTCCTTTTCATGCACCCTATAAGTGAGAATCCCTGCCAATTGTGCACGCACACTATCTTCTACCTTGAAAGAGTATTGAAACTCTTGCAACTCCATAATCCACTTTGAGATCCTAGTACTAAGATTCATTTGAGATGACACCCAAGGGAACAAATTCTCTGCAGTGAGAATTACAAAAGGTTTTGGTAGCAGGTAGGATCTAAAATTTCTCACCGCAAACATGAGAGAAAGCATCATGAGTTCTGCTTCTGTGTAGTCTCTCTCCAAAGCATTCATGACCCTACTAGCAAAGTAGATGGGTCGCATCCTTGTACTGTGGGGATCTTGTTGTAGCAACACAGCACCAATTGTTTCCCTTCCAACACTAGAGCTAACAAAGAATGTGTACTCCCAACAAGGAGGCATGAGTGTTGGTAGCTCTGACAAAATGACTTTAATGTTACAAAAATACTCTTCAAGCTCATCAGACCATGCAAATTCTACTTGTTGTGTCAACTTTTGCAAAGGATGAAGCAACTCCGAAGCTAAGTGAATAAAGCGTGACATATACTTCACTTTTTGAATGAATGATATGACCTCTTTGAGATTCTTGGGTGAGGGGAGCTCAATAAGAGCCTTTGCCTTTGAAGGATGCACCTCAATGCCTTTATAGGAAACCTTGTGACCAAGAAAGATCACTTCATCCTCAGCTATATGACACTTGTCGGGGTTGAGTTGACCTCCCATGTCATAGAGCTTCTTTAAACCTTCTTCTACCCTTTGTAGATGCAATGATTTTGAGCTATAAATGCAAAAATCATCAATAAAAACCCTAATGGACTTTCCAAAGAATGCTTGAAACACCATGTTCATGAAGCGTTGGAAAGTTGCAGGAGCATTTGTCAGGCCAAATGGCATGACTCTAAAAGCATAACAACCCCAAGGAGTGATAAAGGTTGTTTTCAATTGATCCTCCAATGCGATACCTATTTGAAAGTAACCCGAGTAGCCATCACAAACAGTGTAATTCTCATGACCAGCTACTTCATTTAGTATCTCATCCTGAAATGGGAGGGGAAAGTGATCTCTTTTTGTTGCCTCATTAAGTGGACGATAATCCACACACACCCTCCACTTGCCGTTTTTCTTAGGAGTGACAACAACGGGAGAGACCCACTCTGAATTCTCCACTGGATAAATGAAACCTGCTGCTAGAAGCTTCCTTACCTCCTTGAGTAGAGCCTGCTCCTTAATGACTCCTAGCCTTCGTAGCTTTTGAGCCTTAGGTGTGGCCTCTGGCTTCAACTCAATCTTGTGTTGAACAACATCTACTCCACGCACATCGGTGTAGTCTTTAGCAAAAAGCTTCGGAAATTTTCTTAGCACACATTTGAACTCCTCTCTTTCATTCTTTGTAAGTGTTGTAGACAACATACCTTCTAACATTCCTTCATCTTCCACCTTTTGGTTCTCTTGGGAACCTACCTCTTCCAAACCTCGAGAAGAGGTCTCCTGGTTGTTTGGCTTAAACCTTACCCCCATGACTTCGATGGAAGACTCCTCTTCAGTAATGCTGTTGCTACTTTCTTCTTCTGAAGTGCTATCGGTCCAACCTTCTTCCGTCTCACTTTGAGATGATTCTTCATGGAGCTCCTCTTGGCGTTGCTCCTTCATGTCAAAGACAACCTTCTTATGATTGTCATTCCTGCAAATTAATTTCCCACTCTCCCAATCCTGCAAAGCTCGCATTTTCATTAGCCATGGTCTTCCTAGGATAAATGGATAACCACTTCCCTTGGTCGACATAACATAAAACTCCACTGCCTTCTTAATGCCAAAGGCCTCCACAAAAACATTTTTACAAATTCCTACGCACCTAGCTTTGCTATTGTTTGCCATTTTCACTTTGATTTCAGGTGTCTCATGGATGTGCATGCCTAGTCTTTGCATGAGTCCCTCTGTCATGATGCAAATTTGTGCACCCCCATCCACTAGACCTTTCCTAACCAATCTCCCTTTTATGTAACAATCTAGCACAGGTGTAATGTCCTCATTCATTTCAGCTTGTGCAATTTTTACAACAGGCACACTCTCTTTTACCTTTCTCCTAGTGCTAACTGCCCTTGTTAAATCCCTCCTAACTTGTGGACATAATGCAAGAAATTGAGGCCATGAGATATCAGGACCCTTACCTCTCATGTCTTCCAACAGGTTGTATGGAGCCATTCCATGTCCAAGAGGGAAGTCTTGGAGGTTGATACGACGTCGAGTGCTCTTAGCTTCCTTGGTCTCCTTTGCCTTCTTTTCTCGTCCATGGTCACTTTGTGATGTAACTCCTTCTTTCTCCTTACCTTTCCCTCGGCCACGCTTAATGCCATTTGCTTCCATGTCAACCTCTCTTGAATTTGTCACCTCTACCACATGCACGTTTGGGTCTGGCAAAGGTGGAACTCCTTCCACTCCTTGTGGAGGTGGTCGTGCTCCATTTGGCCTTTGTATAAGCCGTGGTTGCTGACTAGTTCCTTCGCCTGCATTCATCACTGGGTAATTCAACTTAGGTTTCCCTGGCTCCCCACAGGGCCAAGGACAATTATACATCCCATGTCCAGACTCACCGCAATTCCAACATTGCAAAACTCTCCTAGGTCGTGGGTCTCGCTCTTCAGACTTCTTTGCTTGTCCCTTTGGACCTACGGCTTGTGCAAGGTGAATTGACAAGCTGCTTAAAGATTCATTTAACTTCTCAATCACTTCCGCCGTTACCTCAGGAAGCTCCTTAGATGTTGATGCTTGTGACTTACCTTTGGGTCTAAGACCTTCTATTGGAACCTCCCCCCTTAAGCACTTGAGTTTCCTATATTTCTCAGCAGCCCTAGTTTCAGCTGCATCAAAGGTAGCAGGTGCACCCGCCTCAACTTTTACCTTAAGGTCAGGAAAGAGTCCGGCTATGAACCTCTCCTTCTTTAGGAACTCTGCACCATCACCAGGGTTAGCAACATTTCTCGCCCATACAGCCCAAAGACGTAGAAACTCTTGCTTGTACAAGTAGTAGTCATCTAAGTCTTTTTGCTTATGAGAAACAATGTCTTGCCATAGCTTTTGAGTGTTTTGGGGATCAAAGAAGTATCTCTTGAAATGATTGACAACTTCCATGTAATTTTCTTTAACTTCCTCAGGCAAAGAGTCAAACCAAGTGCTAGCATCTTTCCTAAGGACTACCTCAAACATTTCTACACGTTCTTGATCAGTTACTATCCTCTTGATACGACAAGACATCTTGAAATTTGCCAAAAATAATTCTGCATCCTCTCCAGGCTCTCCAAAGAAAAGAGGATATCCAGACATTTGGCGTTGGTTCTCCATTGAATTGATTTCAAAGTGACGCGTTTTTGTTTTTTCTTTCTTTAAAAGATCTACACAATAATATTCTCTAAATTGCAATCTATTCTACAACAAAATAAAAATATTCACATCAAATGACCTATGATAATCAATGAGAGGTAGGATGACAGGGTTTGGTGACGCGAGAATTTCTCCTACTCTTTGGGCACCAAACATGAACACCATACGTTGTTGAAAATGGATTTTTCTACTAATTGCAATGTTTATTCTAATGTGTGGAGTGAAATGGAAGGGGAAAACCTCTATTCCTGGGCCATTATCCATGGTCTATGCATGACCTAATACTCAAAACAAAACAAAAATATAGACGTCCAAAGTAAGGTCGTACCTAATTAGAGGCAAAATAAAAGGGTTTACTGAAGCGTTTATCTCGGCCAACCTAAGAGGACCTAAAATCCTACGAATTACTCGCTGAAATTGCAACTTAGTACTAACAATTATGTGTACCTTTTGCCTTGCAATGGGAATGAAAGGATCATACAAATTCTCGTGATTCATGCAACCTACTTGACTATGCTAAAGATACACAAGCCTTTCCTCAGTGGGGGCACCAAAATTGAGGCGGTCCGGGGCGGGCAACAAGAGAGGCGACCTCTAAACACCCCTCAAGGCTCCCGTGCTGCTCAATTGGGGCTGGGGCAACCACAAGCACAACACAACAACAAACCCACAGCCAAACCCAAACAAGATAGGGGCACCACCTAGTTATGGTATGCGAACTAGGACACAAGAGAGATTTTGGCACAACCAAGAAGATGCACCACACAACACACACAAACAAGCTCACACCAAGACACACACAAACTGGACCAGAGAGAGCTAGAGCAAAGGGAAGAGAGAGAGAAAAGGATCTTGCGTAATACCTTATTTGTGACTTGAAAATGGAGATGGTTCGTTATGATGCTATCGTAGAACTTGTATAAAACTCACTCAATGCTTAGTGATTGCTAAACATTGCCAAAACACACACACACTGTCTTAGGGTGTGGGAGACCTCTCACCACAATACCCTCTTACAATGGACACAAAACTGGCAATGAAAAACACACTAAAACACTTTCTAAAATCAAGATCAACTGATAAAAACTCAAAATACACAAGTCACCTTGAATTCACCAAACCGTATTGCACAAATGGAAGGACGAAGATTTGAACGTCGAATCACGCCTTTGATGCACCAAACCTCAATTTATTGATGATAAAGGAGCATATACAATAGTGGTTTTGAGATTTGTGAAACTCACGCTCTCTCACTTGCAATGTGTAGCTTGAAAGCTTCTCTCACACCAAGAGTGAAGCTCACAAGTGGTTGCTACACATAAGTCTCTCCTCACGCATAGAGTGTTGGGGTGCTATGTGAGATGTTGGAGGTTGTTTTACAAGAAGGAGAGGGGCCTATTTATAGGTTGGAGACCCCTCATTAAGATTATTGGAAATCCTAATTTACAAGCTAACAGATCAGGATTATGATTTTTTTGAATATCAAAACATTGCGGGCCTTCTTTGTCTGCTTGAGTCATGGGTGTGGGCTCAAAAGAGAGCATTATTGATGGTAGATAAGGTGAAAGTAAGTTTTAAGGAAGGGGAGAGAGAGAGAGAGAGAGAGAGTTACTATACATGTCTTGAGGTGAGGTGTCTTTTATGGTTAGGTCAATGCTATTTTGTGTTAGTATGTTAGTCGTTAGTAATCACTAGAAAGTTAATGCTACATTTACACTGGGTAGAGTGAGTTGATTTGATGAAGGAAGAGGGGTGAATTAAAAGAGAATCATTGAGATGGTGAAGCTTTGAAGAAGCTTGAACTCACCCTTGTGTAGATTGTGGAAAAAATGACCGCTGGTCTTCTTCTTCTTCTTCGCTTCTTTACGCCGCCGCCACGGTTGACCACCACGATGAAAAGAGGATTTGTTGATGAAAAAAACCTCAATTTGAAGAAGTTATCATGGTTAAGATGTTGAATTTTAGATATTTTTAGGAGAGGTAAATGAAATTGTAACATAGAAGCAATAGAGAGAGACATGGAGAGGGTGTATGTATGTAGAGGTTCATAAAAGAACTATAAGGATGAGAGAGAAGGGTAATGGTGAAGAGGGTGGGAGAAGCCATGGAAATTGCAGGTTTGAGTGAGGGAAGGAGAGGGAGGGATGTGTAAGAGTGAGTAGGTGTGTGGAAGGGTGAGAGAAGACTAAAAGCTACTTGTGAGAAAAGTGGGCAGACTGGGGTCCACTCCAAAAATCATATCTCACCGCTGGTAGCTCCAAAAATCATGAAAACATTTGAGGTGATTATTCAGAGCGTGGGCTACATTTTATCTTTTGACCACCGCTCCAAATTCGGAGTGGAGATAGGTGCCAAAATTCTCACCAAAAAGCCTGTTTTTTATGCCTGCAAAAGTCCTTTAGTGGCCCCCTCCTTTGTTGAATTTGTACAATGCATCCAAGAGTGAGCCCCTCCTTTGTCATATTATAATACAAAGCATTCAATTTGCCCTTGACCCATGCATGGAGGAGGATTATTGGTGAAATAAGAAATATATACATGGTGGGACTAGTGTATGGACTATTCATGGACTTTAGCTCAATGACCACATGGTGTTAGAATAATGAGTAAAAATAATAATAAAAATATGGAGGAGTTATGGATATGGAAAGATATTGGAATCATATGATATGGTCCCTCCTTGAATTATTTTGGGTGAAAGAGGAAAAGGTATGCAAGTAACTAATATAATAAAAGTAACCAATGAGTAGAAATCAATTTTTTGTTGTCACGAGGGTGAGGGTGAAAATGTGGGAGTGATTTGTATAAAGGAAAAATATGAGGTTAGAGTATGTACATATTGGCAAAAAATATAATTATGGTGTAAGAGGATGAAAGAAGGTGTACATAGGTTTAATAAAACACACACCTAAGTAGAAATATTTAAATAAAATACCAAAATAATTATAAAAAATCCCTATATTTAGGCCATATATACAATGAAATATTTACACACAAAGAGGCCATAATATACTTTTTTTTTTTTTTTTTTTTTTTGGCTCACCTAGCCCAGTGAGTAGCTAGCTGAGGGTTTTTTAAGAAGATATGGAAAAAGTCCCCTAATTCACACACGCCTATTTACAGTGAAATGGTAGGGATAGCCATAGCGTTTGGGTGAATTTGGTAGGGTGGAGTAACTTAGTATGGCAATTATGGAGAGCCGAAAAACGGCTATCAATACGTTGACATGTTAAACACCTTGTAACATAGTTCAACACATCATGCTTTAGTCCTGGCCAAAAGAAACCCTTCCTTACCGTAGAGTAAGTCTTAATGTATCTTGGGTGTCTTGATATAGGTATATCATGAGCTTCTTGTAGTATCTGAAGTTTGATTCCACCTTGATTTGGGATACAAAAGACAGTTACTAAAGTAAAGGTTATCACCTTTAACGTGGAAGCCTTTGATTTTCCTCTCTTGCTTCTCCATGCGATTATTTAAGTTCATCAAGCACTGGATTTTTATGTAATACGGGTATTGAGACATACCTTCTCGAATAAGGTTAATTAAGGAGGTAGTAGAGGTTGTGACAGCCACTATAGTACTCTTCCTGCTTAAGGGATTGGCCACAAGATTTTCCTTCCCAAGTTTATATTTGATTCCAGAATCATATTCTCATAACAACTCCATCCATCTTCGTTGTCCCATATTAAGGTCAGGTTGGGTGTAGATTCACTTAAGGCTTTTATGATCGATATGTAGTTCAAATCTCCTTCCAAGAAGATAATGTCGCCATACTTTAAGAGCATTTACAACGGCCAATAATTTTGAGGCATGTGAAGGATAATTTAACCCGAATGTACGTAACTTACGGTTTTTTTTTTCTTTTTATGCTCATTTTAGCTTTTTGTGATTTTTGGAACTTCTGAAAAACAATGTGATTTTTAGGATGACCTAAGCATAAACATATTAATTTTAGTCTCCGTTGGATTTAAAAATGATCACCCTAAGAAGAAACTGGACTAAACGAGATTTTTATGAGAATTATTTTTATAAAAAGCAGTTCCGTTGTTAGGAGTTTTTTGGAGCAAGGGATTGTGCATATGTATATACACATGCATGGGTGTACATAGTGCATCAATTTTCATTATCACGAGTATCAATGTGTTTTTCTATAATAAGAGGAGTTTGCGGTGCATGAAACTTCTTGAGGAAGCTATCGGCAAGCCGACGCCATGAGATAAGCACGTGCGTCATATGGCATCTAGTGGCGTCAGGAGGTCGAATGGGGTCAATATTTGCACGTGGATAAGTACGGACACAACGTGGGTGTTTTCTTGTGATAATTATGCAAAAAGTTCATCATGAGAATTGTATTTGGGGGCCACTTTACATTATTGTGGGATGCATTATTGGAAAAAGCTGATTTCCAGGTGTGCAGATGATGCAAAAAGGTGACAAAAATGCACTACGTGGCGATGTTTTGGCCTGTTCGGGATCCGTTTGAGGTCAACTAAAATGCCAAAGGTGCCCAAGGGATAAAGTGAAGTGTGGAAATTGAAAAAGACAAGAAAAAACATGGAGAAGAGGAGCAATATCCGCAGCTCAGGTTTTGCTCATTTTGGAGCATTTTTTGGCTCTAAAAAGCTCATCCGAGGTTGGAATTGAGCACTGTGACATTGTAGGGTGGGATTTTTGGCCATTACGGACGTAATGATGCTGTCCATTTTGCCAAATTCCTCACATATTTTCTTCTGTTTTACTGTGTAATCTTCTCTGATGAGTGAAGACTCTGCTTAACGTTGTGGTTGTATTTGGTGTATTTCCTCAATACTGTGTAAACTATTTTCCCCATTGGTGTTGGGCTGAGCTTCATTGAGTCTAAACAATAGCAATTTGCCTCCTTTGAGCTGAATTCATAGTATGTGTGTGTTAGTGTGTATGTGTGAGTGTTGAGTGGACAAGTGTGAAATCTCTCTCTTTTCACTCCATCTGTGTGTTTCCTGTCTCGGCCAGGCGGGTTGTGTAAGCCAAGTAGTGTGGTCTTGCCAGGAAAGCACCGGGCTTATGCCTGTGAGAGTTTGTGAGAGAACTCAACAAAAACTATATGAAGGAGTTAAACCATAGATGCCATGAAGACTAGGGTTTGGAAAGAAGTGCAATCAAAGAAGACTCACTCTTTCTCTCTTGCACTCACACACACAAAGAAAGAACACAAAAGAGAATGTCAAAACAATACGAAGATGAAAACATCAAGGCTATGGTCATATCATATCATAGGTAATATGAAAGGGTTAATAGATGAGTTAATGGCATTCAATCTTGGCTGACCAAATAGGCTACGAATTGTTCTTTGGAATTATAGTTTTGTGCTTACCATAATATATATATTCTTTCTAGTGATTGGGATTAATTGTGTATACAAATCCTCTTGGTTCATAGAAAGATAACTACGCTTACATCAAAAGAAAAATTATAGTCTATGAGGGGTAGTATGATGGGCTCCGGTGATAGAAGTATTTCATTGAGCCTTTCAGGGCCGAAGAGAAACACTATACGTTGTTGAAAGTGTATTTTACGGCTAATCCATACGTTAATTCTAATAGATCGTACAGAGTTAAAGCGATAGAAATGATCATCATGTGGGTTATTCATCTAGGATAGTATGTGAGAAATTTAGATATGAGAAAAATGTAGATATGAGAGAAGTGAAGAGATGAGATCGAAGTTTTCCTCCCAAGCCCTATTCTTGCCCGTAGGCAATAAGGATACTGCGGGGAGAGATGTACCTGTAGCAAGGAGAACCTAAAATTTGTAGAGAGGATGAATTAATAAGAGTGAGAGAGATAGGTTTGGTTAAGGAGATGAGATTAGATACATACATATATATTTTGGATTAGAGATGAAAATAAAAACAACAAGAAATGAAGAAAACATCAATGCAAAACACATCTTATTTGACAAAACCTTCGGCACCATTATTGATGGAGAGAGAAAAATAGGGGAGAATTCAACTTTGATTGATACGCCAAGTCCACGCCCTTCTTTGATTAGAGTTGATCTTCCAAGGATAGCATGCAAGGATGGCTAGTCTTCCTCTAGGAAAAAGTGTAGGCTTAGGCTTATGTTAATGGCTAAGTACAATTAGGCATTACTACTTACTCCCTCAAGAATTCCTCTCATCAATGGCTTGAATGCTTGAGTTCCTTTCAAGGAAGAAGAGGTCCCCTTTTATAGGTGAAGGGAACCCCCAAGGGTTTACACAAGAAGAGAGGAGCCGGTGTGAATAGGAATTGGAAAAGTTGGAAATGAGCTTTTCCTGCATGATGTGGGCAGACTGGGGTCTAGTATTTTGATCATATCTCCTCAACCGTGGCTCCAAATAAAAAAGAAATAATATGGGCAGGAACTTCAGCTCATTAGCTACGATTTTCATTTTAAAATCATTTTCCAATTCGGATTGTAAACTTGTGTAAAAAATTCATCAAAATAGGGTCCATTTCTGGCAGAAAAAGTCTTCCCGTGGTCCCCTTAGCCTAGACTTTCATTTAATTCCAAAGGAAACCTCATGCCATATGAAACCATGACATTGCTCCTTGACAAAGTTTTGTAATCATGCTTGCAATAATGCATTAAAATAAGTGTATCTTTGAAATCATGCCACCTAGTGTCCCACTAGGATTTGATTCCCTCCTAGTAGATATTTAAAAAGAAATATAAGAAAAGTATAAAAAATACATAGAATATATATATATTGGAGTTTACTCTAGATATAGGATATAGGTAGGGTGTGAGATGATAATGAGATAGTAGAAATCAAGAATCAATGCTTTTTGCCCCAAGTTAAAGAGGCGGAGCTATTGATGCTTTTCCCATAGTATTTTTTGATGGTAAAGTAAGAATAGGTTATCCTTGAGAAAAATAATAGGATGAGATAGAAGGATTATTATTATACTTAAATATGCATATGTACATTATAGGAAATATAATTATTATCTAAAAAATTACAAGATAGATCTTGTAGCATGCGTTCCCACTATGTACGTGTCACAGCACGACAACGTCGAATGAGCTTGAGGGCTACGTTACGTAGGAAAATACGTGGAAAGATTCAAGAAATAGGAAAATAATTTAAAAACTTTCATGAATCTAGGATTGTGTCATCATAAATTCTTTGCTTTTATCGAGCTGCTAGGTGCATGTGTGGTCCCACTGCTGATATTCTCTTATGGTCATTAACGTACTCGAGGGTGGCCATTTAGCCTGCACAAGATATTGGAATTGTAAAACACTTTCCCTCCATTAGGATTCTTTCAAAGTGAATCTCCCTCCACTAAAGCGTTTCTCTGAGAGCTATGGATTCCACGTCTTCCCGCCCAAGGAGCTCTAGGTGTTTATGGTCTCTGACACCAACTAGCAACACTTGCACTTTGCCTAGAAGGCCAAGCAGAGAACCAATGGGTTGGACAAAGGATAAACAAAGATTCATGGGTCCTAATGCAACCAAGAAGAGCCAAGAGGTCTAGTGCTATCAAAATTTACCGCTCAGCATGGAAGGCCAGAGTGTTGGATTTCAAAGTTGAAATCGGCAAAAGATCTATAAAGGAGGTTCTTGTTCACCATGTATTTACCCATCCAGACATGATAGAAAACGGTGGAAATGTGTCAGATATACATCAACCACATTGTAATTGTAAGTATTCTTCACATCTCAATTGCATTTGATTTGTCATTTCACTTATTGATACTCTCAGGTTAAGTTTTGTTATATATTTTGCAACGTTTATCCCTCTTCTTATGAGCAATGGGAGCCTGTGGAGTGCATAATAGGCCTCTTCCTTGTCGTTCATGTCCACATTGGTTCTCTACAGTATTCAGGGAGAACCAGCAAAAGCCTGGCTGATGAAGGAATATTTTTCTATGACCACCTCTACCAACTCTGCCCAGGAAATAAGAATGGCATGTTGGTGAAAGTGCCTCTACCAACCGACTGAAACATTGTGAAATGTCTATTTCCTGAGGGAACAATGATGGAGGCAATGCAAAGTAAGCTCTACAAGGATATACAGAGGTCTCTACGTACCTCTATTCCCACCAAATTGGTTAGAATTGCGAACTTTTGTCCTACTGCACTGTTCATAGAGTTGTTTCATAACTACAATATACGTTGGTGCAGCCAAAGTGTGTCGCCTCTAGAAGATGGCATGGACAGGTGTGTAAAAGCAAGCAGAAGCATGGCAAAGGACTGAAGCGGCCAGGAAGGCCACGGGATAGCAGGTAGCAGCGGAAGTGTATGCATGATGCGGCTTATAGGCTAAGAAAGGCTACATAAGGGGCTAATTGGGGTAGCACTTAAGGGAGATGAAAAAGGCAGCTTGTGGGTCCAGGAATGAAGATCTTGAAGTGCTGAAGGGACAAGTCAAGAGGGTTCATCAAACGGAGCTACGGAGCCCAAGTTATTGAAGGTTAAAGTTTTGGTGGTTTGTAGATTTTTGCCGGACAGGGCAGCTGGAGACAGATGGTCCAAGTGGAGCTTGAGGTATAGATGTGTAGAGCTCGATTCATGGAGCCTACCCATCTTTTCGGATTGTGTATCGGAGCCACAGGTATCAAGATATGATCATTTGAAGTTTTTTCCGGGGGCCGGGTCTAAGCCCACTTGACCGCATTGGAGAATGTGCCATCTGGCACTTCTTGAGCCTCGACATGATTCTAGAAAGTAGCATGCATCATGCGAAGCAAGCAGAGATTGACGGCTTGTGATTCTGAGCCCCGAGCGCCGAGTTAAAGTCCAATGAAATCTGAAGCAGTTACCCGAGGGCCGATCACAAATGTTCTCTCCCGTCTTTCGATGGCTTTAGTTCGCAGTTTGAGGAGGGTTAAACGAAGACAAAGGCCGGGGAGTTTCAGAACACATAAGAAGATCTTCGCACTGGGCTTGATGAACTGTGCATTGAGCATGAGAGTAGGTAAATGTGGAATGATAAAAAGGACACTATTGAAAAGTTCTTAAGAAGGTTTTTTTGGGTACTCAAAGAAAGTTTTTGGGGGCAGCTCACGGGCAGCTGCCACGTGGCACTTCATTATCCCATATGTGCAGTGCAGTGGTCCGATGGCGGAGTATATGAGCTGGGTGTGCGCCCTCTTTGAGGAATACGAAGCAAGGGAGCTCCAAGAGCTCCTGGCTATGGAAATGGTGGCGCAGGCGGCCGGGCGCTGCTGTGGTGGCGTTTGCGGCGGTTTTGGCCAGTTTGGTGGCGCACCCTCGCGTGACGGTGTGGTGGTGATGATGTGGCACCTGGCATGGGGTGTTCCCACGGCCCATGGGGCCCTGAAATTTTAAAGGAGGAAGGAAGGGGCAATAGAGACATCGCTATTGCCTCCCCCCCTCGTATAAGGGAGAGGTCCCACAGCAGCATGCAAGGAGAGCAAGAAGGAGATTCCGAGAGCAGTCAGGTGGACAAAGCCCTATGCAAAGCATCAAAGGGGCAAACCAAGGAAAATGGAAAGGGCAAAGGCTGTCTGGGAAAATCAAAGGATGCAAAGCCAAGGTGAGGGCAAAGTGAACAAAGCCAAATGTAAGACCAAAGGGAAGGAAATCCGGCCGGCCAAGATGGAAGGACCAAAGCCTAATGTGGACACCATGTAAAGGTTTCCAAAAGCAAACTAGGCCAAGTGTTAGCAATGCAATAAAATACTAAAATAATCTCTAAGTGAAGGCCACGGCAAGAGAAACTCACCTTTTTTTCTTTTTTTGGGGGCCTCTTAGAGGTACCCCTATAAAAGGTTGTAAATGTGAAAATTTAAGGGCTTTTTTTGCATGTGTGAGTAAGTGAAAGCTTGAAGCTTGTGTGATGCAAATATTTCCATTGAAGCTGCATACATCGGTTGTGCTACTCTCTATGCAATAATACCACTCACTTGCCCCATTCTCATGTGTTGCTTCTCCCCATCCCCCTCCTCTTCTCGCGCTCTTCGTGTATTGGTCATAGCTTGCAGAGGGTTTGCCTGCCGCTCGAGAGGTGCTACCGAGAGGGCAGATTAGGAGTGTCTTGTGATTTGGAAGGGTGAGTTGAGCAGTGTGGGTGCATTTGTGTTGTGGGTGTTTTTTGCAAGGTGTGAGGTAGTTGTTTTGTATGCTAAAGCGGAGTTGTTAGTGCAAATAAGACAATTTGAAGGTGTTTTTTGAGAGGTTAGGGGTGCTGTGGAATCCGTGGGCTATAGAGAGGCAGATAGTTTGTGTGCTGGGTGTGTTTCTTATTCCCCCTCTCCATCTTCTGGTGCCCCCACTCAGGAGCAGCTGATTGCTCATTGTTGTTGATCGAAGACGGTTGTTTCCATCAAGGAGAGATGGCAGCACATAGTTACGGACCAATTTTTGCTGGAGAAGGAGATCTGGAGGAGTGGATGGCCGATTTTGAGTTGTATATGTTGTCACTGCATATGCCAGATGAAGCTAGCAAGATGCAAAGGATCTCGTTCATGATGCGGGGAAAAGCAAAGACATGGTTCTATGCGTTGGAGGGAGAGCCAAGAATTATGTGGCCGGCGTTGCGGACCCGTTTCTTTCAGGACTTTTGAAAGGAGGTGTCTCCTTTCGATTTGGATGCAAGGTTGAAAAATTTGAAGCAAGACGTGAATGAGGAATTTAGCATCTTCCTTGCCCGCTTTAAGGAAAGCTAGAGGGATTTTGCAGTGGCCATGCAGTTGGTCAATGGTGCTGAGTACTTTAAATTGGAAAAGTTTATGTCTTGTTTACATCCCAAAGTTCGTGAAAAGGTGGATTTCGAGGGGCCAAAGAATTACAATAGGGCAATTGCCATTGCGCGGTCTAAAAGCCGTAAAATCAAGAAGAAGATCGAGCAAGGTGCACTGGGGTATGAGGCGATGGTTCCCAGTCCGGCTTCGAGCCCAAGAGAAGAAGTTCAAGCAGAGAATCAGCCCAATCGAGGGGAAGCAACCATTCCTCAACAATGGGTACGTACACTTCAAGATTTGTCTGAGCACATGAAGAGTTGCGTTTAAGTGTTATGGATAGGGGTCAAGCAAGGGATGGAAGAGGAAGAGCTAGGCAATTACCTGGCAGGTGCTACAATTGTGGAGAGGAGGGCCATTATGTTCCAGATTTCCCTCATCCTCCAAGGGAAAGGGGCGGCATGTTTCCTCTTTTTGGACGAGGTCATGGTCAAGCACAGTTTAATGGCGAGAGAGGGCAGCAAGAGGTTGAAAACCAGGCACAGGCGGCTCCATCAGGTAATGATGAAATACCAAGGGTTAACATTATTGGTGTTGACAGGCAGGAGGTTGACATTATAGCCAACAAAAGAGCACGAGGTGAAAGAGAGACTGATATGGAGCGTGAAACTAGAGCAAAGAAGGGGAAAGAGAAGGTAAATGAAGGAAGAGAGTAGCCCGAGCCAAGCAGAAGGAGGCGAAGACGGAGAATTACCCAAAAGGATTTTCAATTGGGACGCGGAAATCCGGAGTATGATTTGGTAAGAGATGTTCAAAATCAAAAAGCTAACATTACTTTTGGGCAGCTGCTTGCACTAAACCCTAAGTTAAGAAGGCAATGGTCAAACAGTGTGAGCACAAGGATTCGTCGAGTGGGAGGAGAGGTACATGCAGTGCAGAATCTAGCCTTGAAAGTGGGGAGTCCGACCGATGTGCTTCCGGTGGTGGACGTTTTGATCGAGAAGAAGAAACAAATTCAAGCATACATCGATGGTGGTGCCCAAGTATGTGTTATTACGGAGTCGGCTATGAGGGATATTGGCATTAAAGCTGTTGTCAGGTCCAATGTGCAAATGAGGATGGCTAATCATGCCAAGGCTCGTTTTTTGGGAGTGGCACAAGATGTGAAGGTAAAGGTTATGGGAATTGAATGCTTAATTGATTTTTTTGTCATGCAGGCAGGTGAGAATGCCTATCCAATTATATTGGGGAGGCCATGGCTGTTGGCAATTGGGGCCAAACAAGATTGGGGGACTGGGGTGTTTACCTTGCCGGATCGAGAACATGGCGGACAGATTGTGTTGGATCTATAGACCATGGAAAGTCATTTTCATCCCTCAGCAAGTAGGGATAATCAATATTTCAGTACCAGCTATGAGTACGAGACGGAGTCTACTTATGATGAAGGGTTGACCAGTGTCGAAGAGGAGGAGAGTGATGAGGATTTATTAAAGCTGGATACAAATTTGTTCGGGGTCACAGTAGACTCTACCACTGCAAGGAGAGGTATGCAAGTTCCTGTTTGTAGCTTGCAAGCTAAAGAGATGGAAGATATGCTAGGTTCCGATTTAACAAAGCACGAGAAAGAAGGCTACGTGGGCATGTGTGCATCCTACCCTAACTTATTTGCAACGGAGTATAAGGATCTGAGTGGAGCATCAGATTCTTCTTAAAGAAGGATACAGGCCAAAAGCAAAGAAGCTCAGAAGGTTGGGGGATATTCAAAAGGGAGCCCTATGGCAGGAGATCAACAAGTTGCTCGAGGCAGGTATTATTTATCCGGTAAAGGAGTCTGAGTGGGTTTCTCCTATTGTCATTACCCCAAAGGAGAATGGAAAGTGGCTGGTATGTGTAGATTATAAGCCTTTGAATGTTGCAACCAAGCGGAACCATTACCCTTTGCCTTTTCAAGATGAGATTTTAAACCAAGTTGCCGGGCATCAGCGCTATTCTGTCATGGATGGGTTTTCAGGGTATTTTCAGATCGGTATTGCTTTGGAGGACCATCTGAAGACTACCTTCATTTCTCCATGGGGTTGCTTTGCCTATCGCAGGATGCCTTTTGGACTGGTGAATGCATATGCGACTTTTCAAGATTGGATGAACAAGGTGTTCGGGCCTTACTTGGGTAAGTTCATGAGAGTGTTTCTGGATGATATTGGTTGCTATAGTTCTAGGGCAGAGCATTTGTCCAAGTTAAGGCTGTGTTTTCGAAGGCTGGATGAAGAAGGAGGTCAGTTGAATCCAAAGAAGTGCAAGTTAGCACAACCAAGGGTTCAGTTGCTAGGCCATGTGGTGTCATAGAACGGGATTGAAGCAAATCTAGAGAAGGTGAAAGCATTGGTTCTTATGGAGCCTCCAACCAGTGCAAAAAAATTGGCTTCTTTCGTGCATACGTTAAAGTATTTATCCCGCTTTTTTTGGATGCTGTCTCAATATGTCTACCCTCTTCAGAAAAGGGCTCAACAGGTGCATGGATTTCAATGGGATGAGGAAGCTCAAGAGGCCTTTGATAAAGTGAAAGGTATTCTATGTCAGTTACCTGCGGTGTGCCCTCCTAATCATGAGGATGTTTTTTATATTGCTATGACGGTGGGAACGGTGGCTATTGGAGCAGTATTGCTACAAAAGGTAGGCAGAAGCTGTAAGCCCATTTATTTCGAAAGCAGGGTCATTAGTCCAGGTGAAGCTACTTATACGGAGGCAGAGCAGTGGGTTATGGCTTTGGTCTTTGCATGCAGGAAGTTTAAAGTATATTTGGTCTTTCAGAAGTTTTATGTATTGACAGATAACAATCTTTTGCCTGAAGTGGTGCTTCAATTGAAGCCAGGGAAGCGAATCATGAAGTGGGTGATCGAACTTCAAGAGTTTGAGTTTGAGTTCAAAGTGGATCACACTCGGCGGTCTCATTTGGCGGAAATTTTGGTCAACAAGGAGGTTGAGTTGCCAATTTATCCAAGGGTGGTACAAGAGGAGGATAAGGAAGAACCTGATTTGGAAGAGGCCTTCACGATGTGGTTTGATGGTGCTTACAGACGAGTAACACAGAAAGCAAGTGGAGGTGTGGTTATTCAGGATCCGCAAGGCATAGTCATTTTTTCCAAAGCTTATGACTTGGAGGAGGTGCATACCAACAATGAAGCATAATATCTTACCTTACACCTGGGACTCAAGCAGTGCATTGACTTTGGCATTTCGAGGTTGGTCATAAAGGGTGATGCTCTACTGGTTATCAAACAACTTTTGGGCCAATGGCAGGTAAAGAGGGATTCTCTCAAGAATTGGTTTTTTTCCATAAAGAAACTGTTGAAGTTTTTTGAAGTAGTGTAGTTCAAACATGTGAAAAGAGAACAAAACCAGGAAGTGGATCGTTTGGCTAGCAGTCGTGTTCAGACTCAAATGTCGAGTTTGTATGTGGGGCCAGCCACTTATGCAGGTAGAGAGACTTTGAAGGATATTGACGATTTCTTGAATACAGGTCAATGTTCTGACGGGCTTTCCAAGCTACAAAAGAGGAGGGTTGTTCAAAAAGCTAAGAGGCTCACTCTGGTTGGTGAAGATATTATGGTGCACGGTCGGTATGGGGTGCTACGTCGTGTCCTCTACAAAGAGGAGATTGGCATGGTCTTGGAGCACTGCCATGAGGAAAGTGGTCATCAGGGTAAGAGTCAAGTTTTGTTTCGTATCTTAAGAAGTGGGTTCTGGTGGCCTTCTGTGGTGCGAGATGTGCATTATTAGTGCAAGACGTGCCATCAATGCCAAGTGATGGGTGAAAGACGACCGATAGCCGAGAAACAGGGGGCTATCATCGCACATGATGCCTTTAAAAAGTGGGGTTTGGATGCAATTGGTCCATTGCCCAAGTCAGCGAGTGGTAAGAAATATGTAGTAGTGGCAATAGACTACCTTACAGGATGGGTCGAGGCTAAAGCAGTCAAAGAGGTAAATGCGCATACTGTTGCTCAGTTTGTATTTGATTGCATATGTTGTCGTTTTGGAGTGCCTTGGGTTCTTATATTAGATCAAGGGCAGGGATTCAGAAGTAAGTTGGTGCGTGTTCTGGTGGACAAATTGGGGATTCAACACCGATTTTCATCTCCGTACCATCCGCAGTGCAATGGTTTGGTGGAGAGTGCAAATAGGCAGATAGTCAAGATGCTTACAAAGTATATATACCAGCAGGTTGAAGCGTGGGAGTCTAACCTTGATAAATGTTTGTGGGCTTATAGGACTTCTTATAAGGTGGCAACCAACTTCACTCCATACGAGTTGGTATATAGAAAGGAAGCGGCCTGGCCTGTGCATGTGCAGTTAGGGGATCTCAAAGGTTTATGGCGAATTGATAAAACTCATCAAGATATTTTGCAGGATAGAATTACAAGTCTCGAAACCTTGAAGATGGATCATGAGGCAGCGGCGGATTTTTATGTGAAGCAAATGAGAAAGAAGGGTAGCAAAGTTCAACCAACATTTGCCAAAAACTAAGCAGATTGAGAAGGGCGATCTAGTGATGAAATACAAAAGTTATCTTGACTTCACCTTTCAGAAGAAGTTCAAGAAAAAGTGGACGGGGCCTTACAAGGTTCATCAGGTTTTTCCCAATGGTACATATGTACTAGTCAGGTTGTATGGTCGGTTTCTTAAACACAGGATAAATGGTCTTCGTCTCAAACTCTACTTTGAAAGGGAGTTAGTGCCAGCGGTGCATCAGATTCTTATGCAGGGGGGTGGGGCAACCCACTTGAAGGTTTGGCAATAGGGTATAATAAACCAGTGTACAGATGGTTTCAGTTTTCTCATAGTGTGTGCCAGGTTTTGCAGTTTATAGTGGATATAAAGCTCTTTTGTGGTTGAGCATAAATTCTCAACAGGGGGGTGGGAATTGATGGTGCAGCCAAAGTGTGTCGCCTCTAGAAGATAGCATGGACAGGTGTGTACAAGCAAGCACAAGCATGGCAAAGGACTGAAGCGGCCAGGAAAGCCATGGGATAGCAGGTAGCAGCAGAAGTGTATGCATGATGCGGCTTATAGGCCAAGAAAGGCTACATAAGGGGCTAATTGGGGTAGCAGGTGAAGGAGATGCAAAGTGGTTAAAGTTTTGGTGGTTTGCAGATTCTTGCCGGACAGGGTAGTTGGAGACAGGTGGTCCAAGTGAAACTTGAGGTATAGATGTGTAGAACTCAATTCATGCAGCCTACCCATCTTTTAGGATTGTGGATCGGAGCCACGGTTTGCAAGATATGTTCATTTGAAGTTTTTTCCGGGGGCCAGGTCTGAGCCCACTCAACCGCATTGGAGAATGTGCCATTTGGCACTTCTTGAGCCTCGACAGGATTCTAGAGAGTAGCATGCATCATGCGGAGCAAGTAGAGATTGATGGCTCATGATTCTGAGCCCCGAGCGCCGAGTTATAGTCCAATGAAATCTGAAGCAGTTACCCGAGGGCCGATCACATTTGTTCTCTCCCGTCTTTCGATGGCTCTAGTTCACAGCTTGAGGAGCGTTAAATGGAGACAAAGGCCGGGGAGGTTCAGAACACATAAGAAGATCTTCGCATTGGGCTTGATGAACTGTGCATTGAGCATGAGAGCAGGTAAATGTGGCAGGATAAAAAGGACACTATTGAAAAGTTCTTAACACTAGAATGGTAACCTAACCGGACATAAAAGTGTCCTTTCAGGGTTTTGGGAAAAATTTCCAAAACCATAGTAGATCCACTCATTTTGAAAAATCCTTTCATGAGCTTATAGTTCAATAACTACTACATATGGAAAAAATGAGAAACTTGTAATTTTTCTCATCCCTTGGTTAGTACAAGCCTCCAAAGTTGATGGACTAGTGCATTTTGCCCAAAACAGCAATTTCTTACGGTTGATTGCATATAAATAAGAGTGGGGATTTTTGTAGGACATGAGATAAAATGCCCCGTTAACTTCAATGGGTTGGTGACCAAAACGTATGGTTGCTTTTACCTCACTAATTTTTTTTTGAGCAAAAAAAATAGGTACAAAAAAGTTACATTTTTGCCATTTTGCGGACCTCTCATCAAAGTTTCTGTAGTCACGCTCAATACAGATACTATATACATGTTTTCTTAGTTCCCTTTGGGCCTTTGGATCCAAAAGGATCCATTGAGCATGTCAAAAGGATAATGGATCTCTTACAATTGGAACCTTGGGGGCAATGATAAAGTGCTAAATACAGCAAACATGAAAAAACTGGGTTTAGCATTATGACCTCTAGAAAACCATGGAAACTACTCAATATCTAGCCAAGTTTGTATTCTATGATTAGATATGGTTACTACCTACAAAATACACACAATTGGCCTAAGAAACTAGCAATATTGAGAAAGTTATACTTGCTACTCTAAAATGTATCGTATTCTTCAACAAATCAAAAAACTCAACCATCATCATATACTATGCTATATAGCATATTAGGTCCCCCAAAACACAAGGAAGATTAACTTTATGTTATACATTACACTTACACAATCAAAATTGAATTTGGATATCAAGAAATCCACCAAAAAAATCATAAAAGTGCTAATTTTGGCCAAAAAACAGGATTATGCAATTCTTGTAAATTCGTCATAACTTTCAATTTTAACACTTAGCTCTCCCTACAAGCATCAAAACATATTGAGAACTATGAAGGCCTAACCTCTAGCCATCTAAACCTCACAAACATTGAGGCGGTCCGGGGCGGGCAACAAGAAGAGCAACCTCACACCCTTTAAGGCTCCCGTGCTGCTGAATGGGGCTGGGGCACAACACAACACAAACCAAAACAACAAATCCACAGCCAAATCCCAACTACACAAGGGGCACCACCTAGTTTAAGAGCGAACTAGGACGCAAAAGAGGAGAATCGTTAGAGCAACCCACAAACAAGCAAGGAATTTACACTAACCCTAACACCAATGGAACACTCTCACACACTAAAACACGAGAGAGAGAGAGAGAGAGAGAGAGAGAGAGAGAGAGAGAGAGAGAGAGAGAGAGAGAGAGAGATGGTGCACGGGCTGCTTTGAAGTGTATCGTTAATAATCAAGCAAACATAAATATATATATGTAAGAAAGAGAGAGAAGGGGGAAGGGGGTGCTTGTTGCACTAAAGCCTTCTTACAAATCTGTCATGACCAATTAAAGTGAGATTAGTATTTGTTCAACATAGCCTGAGTAAATTACACCACAACACATCACAAGAAAAAAACCACCCCAATCACTGTCTTAAGGCCAGGGGAGTCCTCTCCACCCAGTCGCCCTCTTACATCATGTGGGATTTATGGCTAAATTGATAACAATACCCGGAGACAAGCTATCAAGAACTTAAATAAAACACCAAGACACTTACACATCATTATTGTCCATGACTTCACGTTGGAAGAGAGACAAGGTATCCATGCTTAGTCCAAATTCACCCTCCTTGATTCAGCAAATGTTGGGCTTACTCTAGTAGGAGAAATGATAGATTTCCTACCGGCTACGTACGAGTTAGCCGTTGAGATTGCTCGCCTTAAGGACAAGAAGCTGCGAATGAAAGCCAAAGAAACCGAGTCAATAGAAGCAGGAACATCGCGTCGACCAGCAACTACGACAACCACCATTCCACCACCACCACCGGCTCTTGGGGTAAGAGATGACCAACAAGATATGTTGGCCCATATTACTGACCAACTGCAGAATTTGTCTGTCCACTTAATACAACAAGGGAGGAGTCAAGAAATATATCAAGAACCTGTAAGAGCACGATGACAAAACAAGGAGTATCATTGCTACAATTGTGGAGAAGACGGTCACAGTATGTACTACTGTCCCAAACCACGACAAAACTATAATAGAGGAGGTAGGAGGAACCAATTGTCACCCCCTAGAGAAAGAACACCCCCACCCCGAGCACCACCCCCACCAACACAAATTCTACATCCACCCCAGACACCACTACAAGCATCCATCCCACCTCTTCCACCATCCCCACCACCTGATCGCCCTGTAAACATCATAAGGCTAGAAGAGAAATGAAAAGCCGTAGTAGTGGATCCACCCAGAGCAAAGGAGAGGGACAAGGGTAAGGAGAAGGTAACCTTTATAGAACCACTTGAAGCCATGACTGTAAAAAGATCTAGGAGGGAGAAAGCTACACAATCAGATGATGAGAGAAGCATGAGAGGAGAAACTAGCAAGAGGCCATCCAGGCCACGACGGAAATTGGGCATCACCGACTTCCAGCTAGGGGAAAGTTCTAAGCCCTATGATCTGACATTGGATGTGGCGGAGCAAGGACCGAAGATTACATGGCCACAGCTTCTACATCTTGCACCAAAAGTAAGGCGACAATGGTCTAAAATGGTAAGTACAAGACGCTCCAAAACAAAGGTAGCCGGAGCAATTTCGGGATGCAACATGGATGACATCCTTCCAATTGTCGACGTAAACATAAAAGGAAAGAGGGTTGGAAACACCTACATTGATGGAGGTGCACAAATCTGTGTAATGAGCGAAGCTATGATGCTTCGATTAGGGCTCGAGGTTGACAGGCCTTCTCCATGCAAGGCAAAGATGGCAAACAACGCAAAAGTAAAGTGTGTGGGTGTGGTAAGTGCCATGAAAATCAAAGCTTTCAACACTGAGGTAGAGGTAGATGTTTTTGTAATGCCTACTAAGGGGGAGGGCTATCCACTAATTTTGGGAAGGCCATGGTTGATGGCCATGAAGGCAAAAGAGGACTGGGGTACTGGCCTTCTACGCATGACCGGTAAGAAAGGGGAGACAATCTACTACGACATGAGGATTGGCAAGCAGAAGCAAATGAATCTGGAAACATCGGCAGATGAAACCACTAGCGAATCTTCCAGTTCTGAGGAGGAGACCACATCCACCGACGAAAGTGACAGTTCCATTGATGTGATGGGTATCATTATGAAGGATCCACAAAGGGTAAGCACAACTGGTGATCCATCACCAAAAGGGCAACCCAATGAAGAGGAGAGCAAATCACATGGCCTAGGAGGAAGTAGGTTGAAGGGTATGTTGTCTACGAAATTAACACTTGAGGAGAAAGATAGTTTTTTGCAAATGTTGATGGGATTTCCTAACCTGTTCATTGAGAACTATGAAAGAATCACAGGCATTACAGTGGGGGAACATCATATTAAGCTGAAGGAAGGGGTAAAGCCAGTTGTGCAAAAGCTACGACGACTGGGGGTCATACAAGAAAAGGCACTCTTGGCCGAGGTAAGGAAACTGCTGGAGGCGGGATTCATCTATCCTGTAGAAAACTCAGAATGGGTGTCACCCGTAGTGGTGACGCCTAAAAAGAATGGTAAGTGGAGGGTCTGTGTTGACTACAAACCACTAAATGCAGCTACAAAGAGAGACCACTTTCCTCTCCCTTTCTTGGATGAAATTCTGAATGAAGTAGCGGGTTTTGAATTCTATACAGTCTGTGATGGTTATTCTGGATACTTTCAAATACGCATAGCCTTGGAAGATCAGCTAAAAACCACTTTTATCACGCCATGGGGTTGTTTTGCATACAGGGTTATGCCATTTGGTCTCACAAAGGCACCTGCCACATTCCAAAGATATGTCACATATGTTTTTCAACCGTTCTTTGGAACATCCATAAGAGTGTTCATTGATGATTTTTGTATATATAGCTCCCGTATTTCACATTTAGAAAGGTAACTGAAGGTTTGGCCAGGTTGCAAAGCCTAGGTGGGCAATTAAATGTGGATAAATGCCACATTGGGGAGAGTAAAGTCATTCTACTAGGCCATGAAATTTCAGCAAAAGGTATCAACGCCGACCCAAGTAAGGTGTCCGCACTCATATCCCTACCTTCACCAACGACCGCACGTCAACTGGTCTCTTTTCTACAGAAGGTGAGGTACTTAAGTAGATTCATACATCTACTATCACAACTTGTTCTACCACTGCAACAACTCACTCAAAGATCAACTTTCACTTGGGACGAGGAAAGCGAACATCACTACAACAAGGTAAAGGAGGTCTTAGCCACTCTGCCAACTATCTCACCACCTAAGTGGGATGAAAAATTCTATGTCACCTCAAGTGTTGGTGATGACTCATTGGGGGCTGTGCTACTCCAAAAGGATACGACGACATCTTTCATGAGGCCAATATACTTCTCTAGTCTAATGATGACAGCAAGAGAGAAAGGTTTCACCCATGTGGAACACTTAGTCCTAGCTCTTAGATTTGCAACTACAAAGTTTAAGTCATATTTGCTGCCTAAGCAATTTGTGATTCTAACCACACATGCAATATTTCCCTATGTTGTACAACACATGGATGTGTCTGCTAGAATTACTAAATGGCTAGTTCGTCTGCAAGAGTTTGACTACACGGTACAGGAAGAAAGCACGACAAGGGCAAGTTTGGGGGGACACATGACCTACCAAGTCTTTGAAGGGAAGGAGAAGCAATCTAAGGAAGGAGAAGTCCGATTACCTCCAGTACCACCGATGGTAGAAGGAGCATACTCTCTCTACTTTGATGGAGCCTACAAGCGAGCGTCCGACAAGGCAGCTGCAGGCATAGTGGTCTTTGATGACAAAGGGACAAAGGTATTTTCGTTGGGCCAATTGTTAGATTCACATTTTAACAATGAAGCTGAGTATGCAGCACTAACCAAGGGTCTACAATGGTGCGTCTCGCAAGGTTTACAATGCCTTAATGTATTTGGGGATGCTCTACTTCTGGTAAGGCAAGTAAATGGAGCATGGACATGCAAGAATCCTAGTTTAAGGACTCACTTAAGTGGTGTAAAAACCTTGTTGGGTAAGTTTGAAGAAGTTCAAATACACCATATCCCAAGGGCTCCAAACCAAGAAGCAGATGCCCTAGCAAGTGAAAGACTACAGGAAGTGGTGGTTGGAGCAATAAAACTAAAGCTCCCTCTATTTCAAGGAAGTGATGCCTTGCCTGCCATCATGCATTTTTTGGAAACAGGGGAATGCCCATCAGATTTAACAAAGGGATAGAAGCAATGGCTGACGCGAAAGGTCACAAGGTATTGACTCATCAATGACGGTTTGTACTGTAAGGGTAAGGACCAAATACTCAGGAAGGTCCCTCTCTCTCAGGAAATCACGGGAGTAATTGCTAGCTGTCACGACGGGGTTTGTGGTGGTCACTTTGCCCTAGACATAACAAGTAGGAAAATCTTGCAGGCAGGCTTCATATGGCCTAGCCTCAACCGTGATGTACACCACTGGTGCAAAACATGTAAGTTGTGTCAAAAGGCCGGCACTAGGTCACTTATGCCTTAACCACAGACACCTATTCTCTCATATGGCCCATTTGAAAAATGGGGTTTCGATGCCATTGGGCCATTACCTAGGGCCAACTCAGGAAAATTCTACATTATCATGGGGGTCGACTACATGACTAGATGGGCAGAGGCTACAGCCACCACTAGAATCACAGCGGTAGAGGTAGCTAAATTTATCTACGAGCACATATGCTGTAGGTTTGGCACACCTTTAGAGATCATCTCTGATAGAGGGCTAGGTTTCAGAGCAGACTTGGTAGGAGAATTAATGCAAAAACTGGGCATTACAAGGAGGCACTCTTCACCATATTACCCTCAATGTAATGGCCTAGTTGAAAAGGTAAATGGAATGGTTTCTAAAATTATTACCAAGCAGGTAAACAATCATCCTGGAGACTGGGATAAGTATCTACTACCAGCTTTATGGGCCTACAGAACTTCATTTTTTACATCCTTGGGATTCACACAGTATCATCTAGTATTTGGTAAGGAAGCAATCTTGCCCATTGAAGTGCAACTACAAAGTCTCAGAGTAATGGCAAGCCAGCTTCAACAGCCCAACATGCATTTGAGAGATCACATCATCAACTTGGAAAGACTGCAGCTGAACAGAGAAAAAGCAATAAATTATTATGCAGCACAAGCAGAGCATAGACGGCTTATCTTTAACGAGCATCTCCGGAAAAAAGAATTGAAGAAAGGAATGTTGGTGCTCCGCTACGACAATCGCTTCGACACGCGCAAGCATAAGAAACTCCTACTCCGATGGGAAGGTCCTTTCATCGTCAGGAAAAAGTATGCCAATGGAAGCTACCAGCTTATGGAGGCTGATGGAAAACTTCATAAAACCAGGGTAAATGGTTGGCGACTTAAACCCTATTTTCTTCGATTTGACCAGGCTCCACCTATTGACATTCCAGATGAGGACACACCATCAGCCGCCACCTCCGACGATAATGATCAAACAGATGAGCTAGAGACATGAATGCCTCTAGCCAAAAGGGGAGGGCTAATGATGGGGGCTTTTCACAAGCCAAGCTCCCATACCCCTCTTCTCTCGTCCCCACCCCATGAAAACACCCTCTTAGGGAGGGAGTGATAAAAGACATTGGAAAAAGTAAGAAAAAATAAAGTATGATTATGTAAATATATGAGAAAGGTAAAATAGGCCACCTCATGCCTGCGGGGCAGCCCATCCCCACCTTGCCTCCTTTTTCTTCACTGTTGCCCCGCCGTGTGTCCCTTTTCCTCTCCTCCACTCAAAAGGTCAACCCCCTCTCTCTTCCCCTTGTCCTTTCTCCTTTCTCTCTCCCCTCAAGCTACCCCACCTCTCACCAATAATGCATTCTAACTCACGAATAATGCACCCTAACTCATATGCAACTTACCCTATCTTCCAAAATAGTATACCCCACCCCCCCTTTCTCTCTCCTATCATATCCCATCACCCAAATACCCCCCCCCCTCTCTCTAAAGGGCGCCATGTCTCTTGTCTTGTAGCTAAATAACCTCCCCCACACTCACACACACTTAGTTTCACTAAAAAAGGTGTCCACAGACCCATCCCCACCCGGTGGTTACTTGATTTTTCTTGTGTTCACACACATCTGCACACAGATTCACCTCTGAACACACTCCTCTCTCTCCCCTCTTGTAATTACTTTATTCTCCATGTCACCTCTCACTTTTTTTCATCAACCCATCTCTCTCTCTTAGTCTCTCTCTCATGAGACTGCTGTTCTGTCACATATACACACAACCAGACAAGTGGGGCCCACAGTCACATGGCCTATGTAGATAATGATTTCTTCATTTCTAAATTCTAGAATTTCTCCCCCCCCCCTCCTCCCCTATATAAAGAGGGGTCACCATCACACAAAAACACACAACATCACCAAAGAACACACTATGCACTGTGTGTGCCTAGTGCACACACACACACCCACACCATCACCATCACCGCAATCACCATGCTTGTCTTGAGCATGACCTCTACACCCTTGGCTATGGAAGATGAAGGGCAATTAAATGAAGGACGATGGCCATAATCCTCGTGCGAGTCTTCGCCATCAACTCCCACCTATCCGCCATGTGCTCTACCACTCTCTCCCTTCTCATTCCCCTACCCTATGCTCCCCATTTCATAGCCTAATTCTCTAAATAAAGCTTGAGGTTTTGTGAGTATGTTTTCTTGCAATGTTTTGCCCATGTGAGGTGTGCGGAATCGCCACCTAGTCTTGTGTTTTGGAGTGAGCTTGTGTATGTGTGAAGGGTGTGCGGATTCGCCATCCTTTTGTGATGCCTAAGTACTAAGCCGCTATACCCCCTCCCTCACTCTCTCTCTCTCTCTCTCTCACTTGATCTTATTCCCTTTCCTTTTCATCATTACTCCCAAGCATCCATCTCTCTTGGATGAAAACTTTGTTATGGTGGTGTGTTGTTTGCGTCCCAGCCGCTGAAGCTAGGTGGTGCCCCCTGTTTGCTTTACCATGATAGGCTCGAGGCGCGCCATTCCATCCCCGGTGTTTTAGAGGCCATCGGGTTTCGCGGTTCGCTTTGCTCCCGTCAACATCATGTGTGACATCTACAACTGTGACTTGTGGAAATAGTTCAGGGGGGTATAGCAAAATTTCCCTCATTTTCTTATCCCTTTAGTCATTTGGTACCAAAAGTTTGTCATACCTCCACCTTACCCTTTTTAGTGTCTCGTTGTCTTTGTCCGTTACAGTCACCCTGTGGGCATGGGCTGCTACAATGGACATGTCACTGAAGTATTCAACCAGGAAGTCCTCTTCTGCTTCCGGTAGAGCCATCAGTGCAACCACTTTCCACCTTTTAGTGCCCCAGGTCGCTTCCTCACAAATCGACCTCACCATCCTCTGGAAGGGCAGCTTTGGTATGCACAAATCAACACATCTTTGCGCCTTCCTTGATTTCTCTGAAAACTCCCATGCAGCTCTGTAACTTTTTCATCCTTGGAACTTTCAAATTCTTACTTGCCTTAGCTTCCAGGTCTCTTCTTTGGGGTTGCAGATCTGCTACTTGCCTTAGCTCCTAACCCTGGTCCCTTGCCCCCCTTTCTTGTAGTGGCCTTTGTTCTTGCCATTCCATTGTATACAAATAGAAGAGTCTCTCTCTCTCTCTCTCTCTCTCTCTCTCTCTCTCTCTCTCTCTCTCCCAAAACTCCCCCTGTCTCTCAATAAAACTTATCTCATCACTAACGGCGCGCGTGAAAGAATTTTATGATGATAAAATATGCCTCCGTGCGCCATTAGTGAAAAGGAAAGACACACACACACACACACACACACACACACACACACACACACACACACACACACACACACAGATAACACACACACACACTCTCTCTATCTCCTTCCCCCTTTGTCTCCACCTATTTCTCCCTCTCTCTATAACACACACACACAAACTCTCTCTCTCTCTCTCCCTCTCTCTCTCTCTCTCTCTCTCTCTCTCTCTCCAAAGAAGACCAAAACACACACACACACACACACTCACTCACTCATTCTCTTTGCCTCTCCACAATACTAAAGGTGCATGTAGAGATATCCAAAGAGTAGTTGGCTGTCTCTGCGCACCTTTAGTACAGAGGGAGAGAGAGAGAGAGAGTCTGTGTGTGAGTGTGTGTGTATGTGTGTAAGGGAGAGAGATATGGAAATTTCCTGTGACAGAGAAAGAGAGAGAGAGAAAGAGACAGAGAGAGACAGAGAGAGAGAGAGGGAGACCTTTGAGAAAGAGAGAGGGTGATAGAGAGAGAGAGGCACAGGGAGACCTTTGAGAAAGAGAGAGAAAGAGAGAGAAGGCCAAACCTTGGTAGAAGACACAGACCCACTCTCACTTTCTCCTTATCTCACTCTCTTTCACTCTCTCGGTGTCTCTCTTTCTCTGTCATACTTTTTAGGTGTCACTCACTAACCAATCGCGCCGCATTAAGTGACCGAACGTGTGGCATTGACGAAGGGAATTTGGGATGGCGGCCTCTAAACCAAAACAAACTCCATTGCGCCACAAGGGAAATGAGATGAGGACACCACCTAGTCTTGGAAGCATGGACTAGGACCGCTACGCAAAGAGAGAGAGAGAGAGAGAGAGAGAGAGAGAGAGAGAGAGAGAGAGCTATCACTATGCATGAAGAATTAACCTCAATGTGTGTACAAGGAATGGATAACTTCAAACACTCCCAACACAAATAGCATGTAGATTACTAAACAACAACTCAAGATTTAGCCAATATCACATCAAACACTCTTACACACACATAAAAGATCTCTCTTAATTAACATAAGTGAGGGGAGGGGGGGTTACTACATAAAACAATTTGCACTCTAGAATGTGCAAGAATAGAGTGAATGAATGAGCTTTATGGGCTCATGATGAGTGATACAAAGACTCAATGAGGCTGAGGGAGACTTGAAATCACAAAGGGGGGGGGGCTTTTTATATAGGCAAGAGAGTGATTAGGAGTGAGGTAAGGATCCAAGTGCAATTTGTACAAATGAAACTTGATTAGTGACATTCCACCAATGAAGAAGCTCCTCCCAAGTGATTTGTTGACCAATTTGCAACTAATTGGCTCCATCATCACTTGTGTTGTCTTTACTCCTTCCTCCATAGCTTGAGTCCAAGAGCTTCCTTATTTTAAAATGTAAAGAATCTACATAAAATCAATGCATATCTGGTAATAATAGGAAGGGGTTGAATGACAACTTATGAATTACAACAAGATTAAGCATGATTTGAGAGGTGCTTAGAAGAGGAATTTGTGATGGTTTTATGAGCTTGAGAGAGAGGAGAAATGAGGGGAGGGTGAGGAGACTAATGGCTGATTTTTAGAGAAGGACTCAATGTGGAAAAGAAAGGGTTTGTGTGTAAAGTTAGAGGGGGTGGTCTCCACCACAGTTGGAAAACCTGGCGTCCACTATTTTTGCCATATTTCCTAGACCGTAGCTGCAAAAATTATTAAAAAAATATGGTCAGAATCTCCAGCTCATAAGCTACAGCTTTGATGAAGACAAATTTTCTTAAATCGGAGTGGATGTATTTTTTAAAAAAATCAGCAAAATCATGTGTCTGTTTCCTTCCTTCACCAAGTCTTCCACCTGGGTCCCATCTGTTTGAATCATTATATGGCTCCAAATCCATAATGATACGAACCCCTCATGACCCTTGTATCATGGGTGCATGGCTCCACAAACACATCATATCTTTTCTTTTCACATTTACATATTTTCCCTTCCCTTTATCACTAGTTTCTACCTTTCACCTCTTGTGAACTAGTCAAGGAAAAATTCCCATCCAGTCTTTTTTTGAATTTTTCCAAGAGGTTGTTCTCACTCTTTCTTTTATTGTAAACCTCTAGAAGCAGGGAAAACCAACAAAATATAGTAAACAAAACATTTGTGATAGGCTCGGATCATAGCCCCCCCAAACCTGGCTAGAGGTATTTATGCCTCTAGCCTACTTTCTTTGATCTTGGGCTGACCTTAGTCTGATGTGATAAGGCTTTAGACGCCATCCATTTGTCCTAGTCTTGTGCACTTTACCATCAATGTATTGAAGTTTGTAAGAGCCATTTTTGAACTTTTTGGTGACCAAGAACGGGCCTTCCCATCGAAAAAGAAACTTTCCATCCTTACGAGTGTCAAAGAGATTGTCATATCGAAGCCCTAGAGATCCCTTTTTGATGTCTTTAGATGCTAGCTTTTTGTTTAACTTTTCTTTGTGCTTCTCTGCTTCTTGAGAGTAATGTTTGATGGCTTCTTTACAATCCAATTGCAGCCTCTCTAGATCCATGATCTTTTGATGTACTTTCTCCTTTCAAGAGACTACCTGGCTACCCAATATTCGAAGACTTCTTAACTTCACTTCAATGGGCAAAAGCGCCTCCTTTCCATAAACCAAATGAAAGGGTGTGTACCCTAATGTGGTTTTGAAGGAGGTTCAATAGGCCCATAGAGCTCCATTCAGGTGTTTGTCCCAATCTTGGCACCTGGCATGTACCTGTTTGGTGAGAATTTTGCAAATGACTCCATTTACCTTTTCCACCAAGCCATTGCACTGAGGGTAGTAAGGAGTAGAGTGTTGATGCTGAATTTTTAGCTTCTGCATGAGTTCTCCTACCAAGTCTACTCTAAACCCTGGTCCTCTATCAGATAGTATTTCAAGAGGGGTGCCAAAACGGCAACAGATGTGGTCAAAGATGAACTGACTCACCTCTTAGCAGTAATTCTATTGGTTGGCATAGCCTCAACCCATCTAGTCATGTAGTGTACTCCCATAATGATGTACTCTTTACCTGACTGAGTGCGTGGTAGAGGCCCTATGACATCGATTCCCCACTTCTCAAAGGGCCCATATACCTTTATTGGGTTCTCAGGTTCAGCTATGAGTCGTCGTGGTCCTGCTTTCTAACATTCATGACATGTTTGACACCAGTATTTGACATCATGATGAAGACTTGGACAAGTGAACCCAGCTTGTAGAATCTTTCTACTAGTGATGTCGTGTTTAAAGTGTCCTCCGCACACATCATCATGACAAGCTTTTCAAATCTCTTCAATTTCACTCTTCAAAGGCACTCTCCTAAGCACACCATCCTTACCAAGGCAATACAAATTATCATTTACTATGCGATACCTGGTAGCCTTCCTAGCTAACCATCGCCTTTCCCCTGCATTCAAGTGTTTAGCAGCCTGTCCTTGCTCCAAAATGTGCATAATATCTTCTAAGTCCTCCTTGCCTTGCTGAAGTGGAAGTTGGATGGACACTGCTCCCACTATTGACTCATTTAACTTCGATGATGCTAGGTGGTCTGCATCCTTGTTCTGGTCTCTTGGCACATGATGTACTTGTGCCTCCCTAAATCTCCTCATAAGAGCATTGGCTTCTCTCATTTTAGTAGAGAGACTGGAATTTTTGCAAGCCCATGTACCTTGCATTTGCCTTACCAAAGCATGGAGTCACCAAAAGCATTTAATCTCTCAATTGAATTATCCAGGAACCAACAAAGGCCATGAATTAGAGCTTGATATTCTGCTTCATTGTTGGAGTGGACATCTTCTAGAGTGATCCCTTCACCATGGATCCTCTCTCCCAATGGAGATAAGACCACAATGCCTGCAGCTGCCTTATAGTTGGTTCTCTTGTATGCTCCATCAAAGTAGAGGCTATAAGCATTGACCAAAGCCTCTAGAGCTGGCGGTGGTGAAAGTTCCTTTCTCTTCAAATGGAAAACTTTTTCATAGCACTTGTTTGTTAAAATGTCGGCTAAGCATGCTCGAGTTGTTCTTTCAACCTGTAATGTATAATCAAACTCTTGAAGTCGCACCACCCACTTTGCTATTTTGTCAGAGATTTCCATATGTTGTAGTGCATAGGGAAACATATCCTCCACAGTGATAATTACAAACCTCTTTGGCAGCAAGTATGGCCGAAATTTGGTTACCGCAAACATGAGGGCTAACACTAGCTATTCCATCAGGGTGTAGGCCTTCTCTGTGTTTTCCATGAGGTGGCTAGCAAAATACACAGGCCTCATAAAGGATGTTTTTGGATCTTTTTGTAGGAGGGCAGCACCAATGGCTTCTTCTCCCACACTAGGGTTTACAAAGAATGTTTCTTCCCAACAAGGTTGGAGGATTACAAGGAGTGACCCTAACATTTTTTTTATCTCTCTAAAATGCCCATCACTTTCTTCACTCCAAACAAACGTCTCTTGACGAGTCAGCTATTGTAGAGGAAATATCACTTGGGAGAGTAAGTGTATGAATCTACTCAAATATCTTAGCTTTTGCAAGAAAGAGATTAATTGTTTGATGGAAGTTGGGGAAGGTAGATTTAACAATGTTTCTATCTTTTCAGGATCTACCTCGATTCCATCAATGGACACTACAGGCCCCAATAGTGTAACCTTGCTTTCCCCAATGTGACATTTTTCCTTGTCTAGTTGTCCACCCAACTTAGCTAAACGAGTAAATCCTTCATCAATCTTGCCAAGATGCATACTTTCGGAGCTGTAAATACAAAAGTCATCTATGAAAACCCTTATGGAGTTACCAAAGTAATGTTGGAAGACCATATTCATGAATCGTTGAAAGGTGGATGGAGCGTTGGTGAGACCAAAAGGCATGACTCAAAATGAAAAACAGCCTCATGGTGTGATGAAAGTAGTCTTTTTCTGGTCCTCCTCTGCAATGCGTATTTGAAAGTAGCCGGAGTATCCATCACACAATGTGTATCGCTCATGGCCTGCTACTTCATTTAGAATCTCATCTTGAAATGGGAGAGGGAAGTGGTCCCTTTTTGTTGCACCATTTAGTGGCTTGTAATCCACTCACACTCGCCATTTACCATTCTTCTTTGGCATCACCACTAATGGGGAGACCCATTCTGAATCTTTTACTGGGTATATGAATCCTGCTTCTAAGAGTCTCTTCACCTCGGACAATAGTGCATTTTGTTGCACAACTCCTAATCTTCTAAGTTTTTGTACTACTGGCTTGCTCCCTTCTTTTAGATGAATATGATGCTTCACTGCAGTGACACCTGTAATGTGACTGTAATCAGAAATAAACAATGATGCATTCTTCTTGAGAACATTTACATAACCCTCCCTTTCTTCTTCCTTTATATCCTTGGATAACATCTTCCTAGGCTGGCATCCCACACATTCTCCATTTGGATCCTTGGGTTATCTTCTGATGAGGTAGTTTCCTTTATGATGACGCCCATGACTTTGAGAGTGCTATCACTCTCTTCACTTGAACTCTCTTCCTCGTACATGGATGAGGAGCATCCACTTGAGCTCCAATCATCAGCTGACGTCTCTAGTTCAAGGTTCTCTTGTCGCCCATTCTTCAAGTTATAAACCAAATTCCGACTATGGCCACCCACACGAGGCCTCAACTCCAAGTCTTCTGTTGTCCAATCTTGCCTAGCTCCTATACCCATGAGCCAAGGTCGTCCTAAAATAAGGGGGCATCCTTCTCCCTTCACTGGCATCACATAAGCATCAACCTCTGTAGTGATTCCAAAAACAGAAACTCTCAAAGCTTTCACTACACCCACACAAATGACAGAGGCATTATTGGCCATTTTTGCCCTAAAGTTTGATGATTCCATTACCTCTAAACCCAATTGATGCATTAGCTTTTCTGTCATGACACAAACCTCTGCTCCACTATCAATGTAAGTTTTTGGAATCCGTTGTCCCTTGATTTGAGCCTCCACCAAAGGCACTATATCCTTGAGACCATAGGCTTTGATTACACTTACTAGCTTACTTCGCTTTGCCCTCATGCTCACCATTTTTTACCACTATCGTCGCAGCTTTGGGGAGATATGAAGTAGTTGTGACCAAGTAATCTTTGGTCCTTGAGAACTCACATCAGCTGTCAAGTCATAAGTTTGTGTCCGAGATCCCATAGGGAAATCAGAGATGTCAATTTGAGACCTAGTACGGGTCTTTCTCTTCTTGGATTCATCTTTAGTTTCCCGAGATGTACTTGCTTCATTGCTTGCATCTTTACTTGTTTCTTTACTTACTTCGTCTTGGACACGCACACGCTTGATAGGCATTGTAGCCACTTCATCTATCTTCATCTTCCCTTTAACTATTTCTTCCTGGTTTCTTCTGCCCTTGATGACCTCCTCCATCCTTATGATGCTCACATTTGGTTGAGTAGCAGGGGCTTGAGATTGAGCACGAGGTGGCTGCAAAATTTGAGGTTGCGGTTGCTCTTGTGTTTGAGCTCTAGCACAGGGAGGACTTACTTGTTGTCGAGGACCTCTGACAGGGTAGTCATATCTTCTAAGATGAGGGCAATTATGCATGCCGTGGCCATTTTCCCCACAATTGTAACACAAAATTTCCCTTGCTTGACGTCGCATTGGTGGCTGATTCCCACCATTCCCCTCAATAGGCCTTCTTGCACCCTGCACAAGATTTACTCTCAAATCCTCTAGCTGGTTTGTGAGATTGTTTATTTGTTGGACCATATCTTCTTGTTGACCTCTATTGAGGCTTGGTGCATTAGTCACATTTGGAGGTACGTGAGAAGCTTCCATAGTTGTGATATTGCCTCCCAAAGATAGTTGGCAAGCCTGGGCTTGATAGAGAATCTTTCGATTCTTTTCCCTAGCAGTTCTTAAGGCATCTTCAAAACTATTTGGAAATTTTCTCTTTACCTTCTCTCTTATCAAGGGGTACAAACCTGAGATAAATCGATCCTTTTGGAGGCAATTGGGAGCTGGCTCACCAGGGTTTAGTGAGTCTGACCATTGCCCCCAAAGTTTCAGAAAACCTTCCTCATAGGTTGCATAACCATGAAGATCAACTTGATGAAGGGTCAGAAGCCGTTGCCATAGTTCTTCTCCTGAATTGGCTTGTTGAAATCTTCGTAGGAAAGCCACCTTCAAACCCTCCCATTCAGCTCTTTGGGTTGGATCTAGAGCCTGGAACCACACCCTAGCTTCTTCTTTGAGCACCAAAGGAAAAGCTCTCAATTTCAATGCTTCGTCATCCCTCCCAGAGACAAGAAAATCCATCTCCAAATTATCCAAAAAATCCCCAGCATTTTCCTCACTACGCCCAAAAAAATTAGGGAAAGCCATGATAGGATGGTTGCCTTCCTCTCAATACAGCACAAAGATGAAAACTTCTAGGCCCAAATCATATCTTATTAAGGGTAGAATAAATGGATTGATAGATGCATTAATCTCAGCTAGACGACGAGGGCCTAGTAAGTTCCTTATGATGTTTTGGAACCTAAGCTTTGTGCTAGCTATTATATGCACAATTTGTCTAGCAAGAGGTTGGATAGGTCCATATAAATCCATATGATTCATGGAGTATTCTTAAAGCAAGATGAAGATGTGAACATCAGAAGATACATTATACTCCAAAATAGGAAATATTATAGGGTCAGGGGACAACAATATCTCTCTCAACCTTTCAGTTCCAAAATAGAAGACCAATCTTTGTTGGAAAAAAATCTTTCTATTAATGCGCACATTCACCCTAATTATATTCTGAACTGATTGAAAGTTGTAGAAAATGGAATTATTCATTTGTGCATTAGCTACAAACTTCCATGAAGCACTTCATTGAAGTTCAGCTCTCTTGGATCCCACCATTTGAGAGATGCGAAGAATTTGCTCACCAGTGATTAGCCTAGCTTTGGTGTGACCATCTTCAACTTTGTACAGTTCATAGGGTTCAATGGCTACATTCTCAACCACCTTGAGCCTTCTTGCTAGTAGTAGTTGGAGTGCATCACCCTATGTAGCCTCTTGCCAATACCACACACCGTTGATGTGTAGCTCCCCCTCCAAAAACTTCTTAATACCCGAGTTTGAAAGTGCTTTCACCACCTGAAGTCGAGGCTTCAAAGGAAGTGTCTTCACACTAGCCACGAAGCACTCAACACAATGCTTTGACCTAGGGACTTGATGACTACAAGATTTTCATTGAAGCAAAGAAGGGTGTATGTAGTTAACTCTCTTTACCCGCATACGTGCCGTTTGTCGATAAAGACGCTTCTTCTCTTGAGATTCTTGGGAAGACCATAGTGGAAGTCTTGGAGAATTTGATGGACCTTCCTTCATAGGATTGGCAGAGCGCTGCTTGAGAACTCCATAGTGGGGGCACCAATTTATGACGAAGGGAATTTGGAAAGGCGGCCTCTACACCAAAACAAACTCCATTGCGCCACAAGGGAAATGAGATGAGGGCACCACCTAGTCTTGGAAGCGCGCACTAGGATCGCTACGCAAAGAGAGAGAGAGAGAGAGAGAGAGAGAGAGAGAGCTATCACTATGCATGAAGCATTAACCTCAATGTGTGTATAAGGAATGGATAACTTCAAACACTCCCAACACAAATAGAAAGTAGATTACTAAACAACAACTCAAGATTTAACCACAATCACATCAAACACTCTCACACACACATAAAAGATCTCTCTTAATTAACATAAGTTAGGGGAGGGGGGGTTACTACATGAATCAATTTTCACTCTAGAATGTGCAAGAATAGAGTGAATAAATGAGCTTTATGGGCTCATGATGAGTGATACAAAGACTCAATGAGGCTGAGGGAGACTTCAAATTACAAAGGGGGGGGCCTCTTTATATAGGCAAGAGAGTGATTAGGAGTGAGGTAAAGATCCAAGTGCAATTTGTACAAACGAAGCTTGATTAGTGACATTCCACCAATGAAGAAGCTCCTTCCAAGTGATTTGTTGACCAATTTGCAACTAATTGGCTCCATCATCACTTGTGTTGTATAACTCCTTCCTCCATAGTTTGAGTCCAAGAGCTTCCTTATTTTAAAATGTAAAGAATCTACATAAAATCAATGCATATCTGGTAATAATAGGAAGGGGTTGAATGTCAACTTATGAATTACAACAAGATTAAGCATGATTTGAGAGGTGCTTAGAAGCGGAATTTGTGATGGTTTTATGAGCTTGAGAGAGAGGAGACAGGAGGGGAGGGTGAGGAGACTAATGGCTGATTTTTAGAGAAGGACGTAATGTGCAAAAGGAAGGCTGTGTGTGTAAAGTTAGAGGGGGTGGTCTCCACCACAGTTGGAAAAACTGGCGTCCACCATTTTTGCCATATTTCCTAGACCGTAGCTGCAAAAATTATAAGAAAAATATGGTCAAAATCTCCAGCTCATAAGCTACAACTTTGATGAAGACAAATTTTCTTAAATCGGAGTGGACGTATTTTTTTAAAAAATCAGCAAAATCATGTGTTTGTTTCCTTCCTTCACCAAGTCTTCCACCTGGGTCCCATGTGTTTGAATCATTATATGGCTCCAAAGCCATGATGATATGAACCCCTCATGACCCTTGTATCATGGGTGCATGGCTCCACAAACACATCATATCTTTTCTTTTCACATTTACATATTTTCCCTTCCCTTTACCACTAGGTTCTACCTTTCACCTCCTGTGAACTAGTCAAGGAAAAATTCCCATCCAGTCTTTTTTTGAATTTTTCCAAGAGGTTGTTCTCACTCTTTCTTTTATTGTAAACCTCTAGAAGTAGGGAAAACCAACAAAATATAGTAAACAAAAAATTTGTGATAGGCTCGGATCAGCATCATTCCGTAGAGATACTATTTTAATGAACACGTGGGGTGCCGCCGGGTGTTAATGGCTACACGTGTCTAGAGAGAGAGAGAGAGAGAGAGAGAGAGAGAGAGAGAGAGAGACATAGAGAGAGAGAGAGAAAGAGAGACAGAGAGAATCATAGAAAGAGAGTGAAAACTTAGAAATTGAGCAAGAGAGAGAGAGAGAGAAAGAGAGAGAGAGAGAGAGAGAGAGAGAGAGAGAGAGAGCAATGGAGCAGACGCCTCCCATGGAATTTCTGCAAACTCCTACGACAAAATTTCACCTCTTTCATTGTCTCTCACTTTGTAACAATAGCTAGCAGAGTGTGTGTGTGTGTGGAAACACACAAATCTATACTGTTGAACACACACACACACATAGATACACACACACAGACACAGGGGCAGACATAGAGACTCTGTGTGTGTGTGTGTGTGTGTGTGTGCTAAAGGCGGGCGGAGACAACCAAGTACTCTTTGGAAGTCCCTACGCGTGCCTTTAGTAAGGTGGAGAGGCAGAGAGAGAGAGAGAGAGAGAGAGAGAGAGAGAGAGAGAGAGAGAGGGGGGGGGGGGGGGGGGGGAGAGAGAGAGAGAGAGAGAGAGAGAGAGAGAGAGAGAGAGAGAGAGAGAGAGAGAGAGAGAGAGAGAGAGTTTGTGTGTGTGTGTGTGTGTGTTTTGATGTGTTTTGGATAGAGAGAGAGAGAGAGAGTTTGTGTGTGTGTGTGTTTTGATGTGTTTTGGAGAGAGAGAGAGAGAGAGAGAGAGATAGATAGATAGATTTTATTATCGTCCTCGGAGGTCAAATATGACCTATGGGACCAAAGTTACATGTGATGTAGTATGTGTACGGCTGATGAGTGACTCTCGATGCTCCAAAATTGTAGTGATGAGAGTCGCAATGGAGAGCCCACACTTTGGCTGGGAGAGGAAAGTGTGTAGGTCTAAGTTATGGCTGAAAATGTGAGAGAAGCAAGTTCGGATGTGATCAAAAGCTGAGCACTCTAGTAGTGTGTGGTACTCAGACTCTCGAACTTGCAGTGAGCATAATGTGCACAATCGATTTGACTCTTCTCCATTGCCCCAACGCCCTATCTCGCATCGAAGGAAATGGGAGCTAAGCCGAATTGCTGCGATAGTGCGTATCGCGGACAAGGGAATAGGCTCAAGCATGTAAGTGTGAGTACGGTTTCCTCTCTCAGCGAAGAACATGGTTTTGTAGTTGGGGGCAATATAGGTGGTGTAATGTATGAAGCGTGACCCACCGGATTTCTCCCAAGCCGTAATACATTGGCGTTGTAGAAAAGCTTCATTCACTTGAGAGTCAATTGAAGCATCATGTAGCAAGTGTAATGCATCCCATCTCCCAAACCACTTCTTTATGTCTTGCATCCATCCCGTGCTCAAGATCTTGCTTTTATGCGTCTTTTGAACTTTTTTGCTTGCTTCCCATGCAATTGTAGGAAGTCGATGTGAGGGGTTTTGACGCATCTTTATCATGTACTCCACAACCCTTTCCATGCCCATAACCTCAATTGGAAGAGATCCCGACTCAAGAAGTAGGAGCATATATGGTGTTTGTGTCTTAACTTGGAGAAAGTTTGTAAGAAAACGCTTTTGGACATTCTCAAACTCTTTCCAAGTAGACTTTGAGATGCTCCCACCCCACACTTCAACTCCATAAAGAAGAACCGGTGTCACCAATGCATCAAAAAGATACTTCTTGAGAACCCAACACTTGATGTTTCCCGCATTACACATGTTCTCAAATGCATAATATGCTCTCTTTCCCGCTTCCAAACGACGCATAGCACATTCATGCCACTTGTGATTGGATGGAACCTCAAGGCCAAGGTACTTAAAGCTCTCAACAACTTCAAGTGTCTCGTTGTTGTACACAATGCATGGCTTCTCCTTATGGTTGGTTTTCACAAGCATAACCTTTGTTTTGGATTCATTTACAATCAGCCCACTATGCAAGCAAAAGTTCTCAAGGACAACCATAAGCTTTTGTGCATCTTCTAAAGTGTGTGCTAGAAGCACTACATCATCCGCATACAACAAAAGCATGATTACCGCATTGCAAATAGTGACCTCTTCAATGCCTTCTTCTTGCATAAAGTCAAGTACCATTTGTTCCAATTGATCGATGCATAGACCAAAGAGAGTTGGTGACAATGGACATCCTTGTTTAACCCCAATAGTGCTTACAAAAATTTCTGAAATATCTCTTCCCATGCGCAATTGACAAATCACCTTCTCATAGATTCGAGAAACCGCAAGCATAAACTCACTTGGCACTTGGAGTTCTTCCATCCTTCTCCACAAATTGTTACGTGGAATCATATCAAAGGCTTTCTTAAAGTCCACAAAACAACAATACAATCGCTTGCCTTTCAACCGACTTTCCTCCATGAGAACACGAAGAGTGACAAGATGATCAATGGTGCTATGGCATCGACGAAAACCCGCTTGTCCCTTTGCACGCTTGTCATTCTCTTCAGCCCAATCACTCAATTTCATCTCCATTATGCACCCAAATAACTTTGCCATAAGAGACCCAATCATTATAGTCCGGTAGTTGCTTACATTCTTTACATCCCCTCCTTTATGCAAAGGCTTAACCCAATTAGTATTCCAATCATAAGGCATACCATGTTGAAGTGCAAGGTTGAACATATCACACATCCACTCATGGGTAAAATCTCCCGTCCATTTGATCATCTCCGGCTTGATACCTTGAAGATCTCCCGCTTTGCGAGTGGCCAACTTTTCAAGCCCACCGCATACATCCTCAATAGTAAAAAAAGATGGCATACATGGGAGTGAACCATAAAATGGCATTTTTTCAGTATTTTCTTGCTCATATAATTGCCTACAATGTGTGTACATATCCACTAGACTCAAGTTACCAAAATTCTCAACCCGCTTGCCTCTCAAGTTTCTCCAAAATCTTCCACATGCATGTGCCTTTTCTTGGACTTGAAATTCTTGTTGCTTTACTTCCCATGTTCTTCTCTTCTTTTGAATCAATGCCTTGTATGTATGCAAATGACTTTGATAGTTGTCTTTGTCCATAGTTGCATCAAGCTTTATCAAGGACTTTCGAGCATCTTGACATTCTTTATCAAACCACCTTTTGCGTGATCTATCTTTGTTGATACCATGGAGATGCTTTATGGCAAAGCATTCTTCCGCACAAGAACAAATAGCTTTCTTGAAAGCTTCCCATTTAGTTTCCAATGGTGCATCACATTGAAGCTTTGTCATCCATAATTTTTGCTCAACCATTTCAATGTACATTGGTGCCCGTTTGAAATCCATACATAGTGATAACTTCTCTTTCCTTTGGCTGAGATTATCATGCTTAGTTGCTTCTCCACATGAAAGGTCAATACATAAGGTGCGATGGTCGGATTCCGGGGTCCATTGACCAAACATAAAACTCTTTATGCGATACATGATGGCTTTAGAGAGTAGCATATAGTCAATCACACTATCCCCATTATGTCTTCTACATGTAAATCCATTGGTTCCACTCCACAAAGATACACCATTGGCAATGAGCATACCCGTGCTATTACACATGTGTAAAAGTAACTTCCCATAGTGATCCGGCTCTTTCTCATCCATTGAAGTACGATCATACAAGTGAACTTCCTCCAACTCCCTTGAAATGTATGGCATATCAAATTGTTGAGTATCATGTTGCAATGTTTTTGTGCGAGCATTCATATCCCCAAATACAATAACATCACCTTCACCTTTGAAATAAGCAATGTCCTCTTCCAGATCAAAAAATGGTTGATCTCTATCCATGCAAGCATAAAAGGGAGAATCATGATGAGGAATGTAGCAACCGGCTACAAAAATGGGTGCTCTTTTTGGTGTCATAATTTTCAGCCATACATAACGTTTGTACTTGTCATCTTTCACAATTGATACAAAATCTTCCAATCCTTTCTTAACCATACATGCTAACCCTCCTTGTCCTCTTCGTTGCTTGAGATTCTTTGACCACATCAATGAATGTACATTGTAATCCTCCAAGCCGTTAATCCTTTGTGTATCATGCTCCCAAGTTTCAACAAGAAGTATAACATCGGCTTTGCTTGTTAGTTCATCAATGCCAACCCCCGCATTCCATGGGTATCCATTACAATTCCAAAAGCATATTTTCAATTGTAACTCGGTCTCATAGGTCACGCATCCCTATTTGCTTGAGAGACTTGCCTCCTCCTTGGGCACATTTTCTTCATGAGAGATTTCCTTGTTTTTATTATTCTTTTCCTCATATGCCTTGCGACGCATATTTTGTTGCTTAATAGTGCGATCTTCACATACAAAACATTTTGTATTCCTCAAATAGATCCAACTATTATCAAGGATAATCTTTCGCTTGGTCTCATCCGGCATGGTGCATACAATTGGCCGTTCTCCCGAGCGAGGAGCTCCTTGCTTCCCCACTCTATGTGCTCCATAGACCATAACTCCGGACATGCCAAAGTGGGTTTTGAAGAAATCTTCAATATCAATGGTAAGAGAGAGAGAGAGAGAGAGAAAACAAAGACTTGACATTGATTCCTGATGAATAGGATTAAGGTCCAGTAGGCAGAAGAAACTAAAACCGGACCCAAAGGTTGTTCCGGTATTCCAACCTTTATATGCTCAGTTGCTTAGCGCTTCTGTCAAAAGAACTATTGACTTTTGTCAGGACTTTGATCAAGAAGAGTCAATCTGTGAAGATGAGTCAGAGAGGTTGGCTAGCCAAGAGGATCCCTCACCCTCTACAGTACTTGTCAAGAAAAATACAAGAAAGATGAATATAGAGTTCTCAGATGATGCACATCTCCCAGTAAGAAATCCTTGTGCAAGTAAAGGTAAAGCCAAAGAGGATGTGCCTTCTCTGGAAGAGCCAACTGTATTTGATGAGAGGCTGTTTGATTTTGCAGCATCATGTGGTGCTGAGGACAAATATGATCTAGTTCATTCTATGTTTAACCCAAAATTTGATATTGAAGATCTTTTAGCTCAACATAGTGAATTCTTGCAGCATTACAAAGATCAATTTGAACTTATGGTGCAGGTAGGGAGGGTTGTTCTGCCTAGTATGGCTGTGGTTTATTTAAATGATTGTGGTGGCAAAGGACAGGGACTGAAGAAGTATAGGGAATTACCACTTGCTTGCCAACATTCAGATTTCCCTTTGCACCAAAAAGAGTGCAAACTTATTCAGGAATCCTTTGGCTTTATGATTTACATGAACAGCCTGTTTGGATTCCTCATGTAGAATCCTGACGAGGTGATAGAGGAGGAGGACACAGCACCAGATGAAGAATACGAGGAGAAAACACACGTACAAGAAGTCGAGGAGGTTGAAGATACAGTCGACCTTGAGGTTTAGGCAATTGAAGTTCAAAGAAGTAAGATGCTCGCTGTGAAAACAACAGAAATCAAACTACCCTTGGATGTCAGTAACTTCACTGAGAAGCATGCTTAGGTGATGTTGCCTGTTGTGCCTGAGTTCGGGATTGGAGACAGGACCTATATCTTTTTACATGATGTGCAAAGCATCTTTTATTTAAGGGAGGACTTCTCCCCGACTATCATTTCCAGAATCCAAGAGGAGAGGAGTGGATTTGTTTCAGAGGATAGTAGCGATGATGAGGCAATGGAAACATCCAGCAATCCAATGGAATGCCTCCAAAGTTGCTTTGAGAAAGCTAAAAAATACAAGGAGACACTACCGGATGAAGCCACCTTCCAAGGAATAAGACAAAGCCTAAGACCATCAACAAGTCACAAATAAGTGGAGGATTTTAACCATTCAGGTCAGGAGTCAACTATGTCTGTGGACCTGTGGTAGGAAAACCTCTTTTTGTAGGATGAGAGCTTCATGGTAACTCTGTGTGTGTGTGTGTCACTTACTCAAACATGATATGTGCAGTCTTGGATTGATGACAAGGATGAATTCCTTTGACGGTGGACTCGAGAGTAACGTGGAAGGGATGAGGCCCTAGCACAGTACCTTTCGGAGCTTTGCAAGGTGCCGATAATAGTTTTTCACAATGGAATGTCACAAGAGGGTACAACAGCAACTTACACATTAAAGACACTATCGCGCGTCTTGGGTGGACCCCTGCTGCCCAAAAGTGCAAATAAAGTCATTCTTGTGGACAAAGTGTTTGCCAGAGATTGTTTTGGTTATTACCCGGGCTATATAGGTGGTTGCGCGGCATATTACTACACTTACACAGCAATGGCACTAGCTCTTGGCAGACCAAAACCAGATGAACTTTTAGAGTATGGAAAACATCTCATGATTCGTTACAAGGGTGATGTGCCAAAAAACAAAATTGAACCTTCAAAATCTTGATACACTTCAAGTAGCAATTGTATTAAGAGCATGTATTATAGAAATATTGAAATTTGTACAATGTCATCCACTCAGGGTATCTTTCTCCACTTGTGGTTCACATACACCATCGTCTCTCTCCACCTTTGTTGACCTTCACGAGCACTGGAGTTGTTGTATGCCATTGATCTTTTAATTTTATTTTGTTGTAAATGTCTGATGGCTTGTGTTGTCGCTGAAGAGGCCAAGACTTCTTTTGCCTGCATTCGATGAATGATTCTATGATAGAACCATTCAAATAGTTCTCTCAAACTGTTAGCCTTGATTCGAGAGCCGCCATGTCGTGTGTGCCTGAAATAGGCATTTCTGGCCATGTAATGAGACTTTTCCATCCCTTGGGTATTCCATATGGCCGGGTTCCCATACTTTTGTATAAAATATGGTAAATGATTGAAAATGATGTGATGTATATGAAAACAGATTACTTAGAATGTTTTACACTCACATAGTTACACATAAAAGAGAATCAAATACACAATAATACCATGTAGTGAGTAGTCTGGGTGTCTGTCCATGCTGTCTTGAATGATTTCTTGAGAAGGTTGAGATTCTCCTTGAACTTGTCCATGTCACCTTGTGACCAGTCATCTTTGTCGCACATCAAAAATAGCATGTCTATTGATCGCCAAACCTCAGCCTTCGCGTTACGAGTAGTTGGTTCTTGATCTTTGACTGCAATATGTAGCTTTTTCCAGCTCTGATACTCTACCTTGCTAACATAATATGTGTTATATATTTTTCCATGCTTTGTTAGCTTCGGATCTCGTATTCCTTGGGGTCCAGATAAAAACCTCTGTGCGTTCACCCCACCGATGGATGGTTTGCATGGGACATCCTTCTTAGCAATTGATCTCTTTTCATCCCGCTAGATTTTCACATTGCCACCATGAAGTCCCATATCCGACAGTACCAATTCTAAGCACTGCAGGGCCACCTGTCGCTCTCCTGAGTTCTTGATTTTCCAAGAAATCCCGATATATAAGTAGACCAATTTCTCCACAATTCTACAAAGGGCATGCATTGTACAGATGTGGACATCCACAAGTGGTATTTTCAAAACCGGTCAAAAAAGCAGGGTCCTCAATGTGACGTGTTGGAGCTTTCCTCCACCACTTTGGGTCCATGACTTTTGTAGGCTCCATGCAGAACAAACACGGCGACTTTGCCATTGCACCCATTCCACAATTATACATGCACTTTAATGTTTTGAGGTCACCTACAAGATGCCACTGAACTTGAAAGTTTCCCCTTCCATCTAGACGTAGTACCTCTCCCTGGTTAGTATGTCGATCAATCACCTCTGGAACATTAGTTTGATGGAACACCCAATATAGAATGTCATGATCTTCTTTCTTTACCTACAACACAAAATAAATGAGACTTAAGTAGATGTGAACATTTGAGCTCAGCTGAGAATCTCGCTTACCTCAAAATCACCAAGCCACCATATGTTAGATTATGATTGAGCACTAAAATACAAAGGATCATCAGTGGGACACTTTGAGAGGGCTCTATTCATTAAAGTAATAGTAACACACTCTAGCTTCTTGTCTTTAACAAGCTCACACTCATCCAGTTTCAACACAGAATGTAATACCCCTCGTGACTCTTCAAATGTGATGTTGTAAAACTCCACCATTCTCTTCTGCAACATCTACAGGTCCATAAAACTATTACTGAACTCATCATATTCTATGTTTGCTCCATGGCCACTGTAAGTTGCTTTAATATGAAACGGTTGTCCAAGATATTCTCCCTGTGCGTCGTTAAGCTAGAGCCTCTCTTTCCAAACACTTGAGGCTGATGGTAAAAGTTTGGACTTTATTCCCTTCTTAACAAAGATGGATGAGACTGATTTCTATATAGCCAAATATCCTCTTTTTCTTACACCAAGTGAATCAAGTGTGCCTTGTATCTCTTTTGCAGGCACTGAGTTCTCTAAAATAAAGCGGTCCACTATATTTCGTTGTAGGACCTTAAACTTCTTGTCATGTACTATATATGCTGCAAGGCTTCTACTTATAAGTGGCTTCAATCTCTTTCCTATATTGGCTTTGCGATCAATGTTTTCCTTGTCAGGATATATTGAATCTCTACATGAAGACAATGCATGAGTAAATAACAAAAAATTTACTTAACTAACACTATTTAGACACATGCAAACAATTTACTTAACTAACACTATTTAGAAACATGCAAACAATGCATAACTAGAAAAACAAAAAATTTACTTAACTAAGACTATTTAGTCAACCAAGAAGCATCACCTTAATGCTCGGATTCTTTTCTTGAGACCTCCGGATGCAACATGCAATGTTTCAAGATTGCGCAATTTCTTCTTTCGGATAAGACCACCCAAGATGGTGTCCTTCATTTGACAACTTTGTACCTTTCCTTTCAGTTCCTGTACGTCTGTTCTATGTTGCAAAATGGTAACCTGATCTGTAGAATGCAAATGTGAAAGACGAACAATCTCACATTGTTGAGCTTGGAGAATGCCCTTATAAGTTTTAGTTTGCCTTGTAAGAGATTTACAATAAACCAGAAGGCCATTTTCTCCATCACCAGAAAAGGTCAATAAGCTTGTAGGATTGACAAATACTGAGACGCATTCATCATTGGATTCTTAGGATAGAGAGAGCCTCTCGTCCAGATATCTATGTGTTTAGCTCCCTGAGCTCTGAGCGTGTCTATGGATGTGGGAGGTATATGTGTGTTTTTTTTACTCCGCTTAATCAATGGTTGGTACTCGTTGTCCAAATCAATGTGAAGGTGATGTTTGGCTCATTTCTGCGTAACATTTGTGCCATTTGAGGAGTGTGCCATTAGCCAAAGGTGCAGGTTTAATGAAAAGTGAGTAGGTGTTGCGGCTTCGTCCCTCCATGTTAGCCTCGTTTCCTCCATGTTGATGAGGTTCATTCAATGCAATTGAAAAGAAGATTATCCCTCAATCATTACGGACGAATGTTGAGAAGGGTAAAGAATCTACTTAAAGTACACTTTTTGAACTTTTACCATGACAGACCCGCCTCTATTATTCTCCATATTTTCTAGAGAGAGAGTGCAAAAAATACATTTTCTTAGAAGAACCTCTAAATGACCTCCGAAATTTACTAATGGGTGGCTGGAGCACCCTTTTCATGACCTCACCATAGGCTATGTACTAGTGATTCCTACTTGATGCTCGGGTTTTTTTGTTGGCAGGTTATGCATACATATATAGTCTATATTTTGGGTTCTTACTGCTCTACTTATGGGGAAACTCTGCCAAAACTTTTCCAAGTTGTGATGGCTGGTTTTTTGGTCTTTTGAGCCATTTATGCTATTATGCTACTGAAATTCTGGAAAAATCAGAGGATAAGTCAGATGTGCCTTCTTGGGAGTTGCATGGTTGGCTTTAATGGATGATCAAAACGGACCTCAATTCACTCCTTTTCATTTAACACAAAGAATCCAGATAAATGTTCATGTGTCCAGGAAGTTTTTTTTCTAGTAGCGCATAGTCTTTATGTTCGGGCCAAGAAGATTAAAAGAGATACTGGAATTCCCTTTGCCTGTTGTAATTCCGATGACTAACTATGGAAACTCATTTGATGTGCATGTGTTTGTCCTTATGTAAAGATGAGCTCCATTGAAGTTTCTGGGGATTGAGTCAGTAAAAAGTTTTGGGTTCTTACACGTGTGTTCGAAGGGGTTATCAAAGCATCGAAACTTGGGTAGCCATGGATTTCTCTTATCCGGAATTTCATGGAAGGAGTGATGAAGATGTGGAAGACTTTCTGGAGCAAGTAGAGGTGGCATGCATAAGCAATGATATGTGTGACGAGGAGAAGATTTTGAGGCTATTTGGATTCCTTTTGAAAGAGAGGCCCATGTTTGGTTCGTGGATTTGGAATCTAAAGAAGCAGTGGCTTCTTCTTATGGTTTGAGTCTTGACAAGTTTATAGAAGCTTTTTAGAGCATTTCCAGGTTTTTGAAGATACAAATGCAGTATGGAATGAGCTCAATGCCCTTAAGCAAGGTTCTTGTCAAAGTGTTGATGCCTATATACAAGTTTTTATAGATTTATGGACTCGTTGGTGTGTTTCTCTTAAGGATGAGACCCCCCCTTGTTCATTGAATAAAATTTCTTTTGTTGATGGTTTGACACCTTGGTTGATGTTCGAGGTTGAGTTGAAGAGGCCCAAGTCTTTTGAAGATGCCGTACGCATTGCAAAGCACAAGGAATGGAAGATTAAGCATCTTGAGGAGCTTGGTATCAGTATATGTACGCATGTGCAAGATGGATTTGACATGCAAGATGAGGTTAAGCCTAAGCAGGTGAAAAGTACCCTTCCCTATGATGTTTCGCGTTTCTTCCCAAGGTCTATTGTGAGACGTAAAGTGGTCTTGCAGGTTGACAGGTTTATAGAAGAGCCTAAAGAGGTGAGTAATGCTTTGGATACAGGATTGACAAGTCTTGAAGAGGATGCATTCGCTACTTGTGTACCTTGTGATTCCATGTGTGAGTGTGAGGTTGAGGTTATTGACAATGAGCACGTATCTTTGGATACTGGTTCCTTGGAAATTAGGGAAGAGGGCAAAGTTGAGAGCCATTTTGTGGATTTGTTAGATGTGGAGCCTATTTTGAAGCCATATTTTGATGCATGTGAAGTGATTGAACCTATTTGTGAGCATGATTTTGGTTTAGAGCAGGGACTTGTACCCTTGGAGACTGATAAATCCATGCTAAAAACTATGGATAGTAGTGATAGCCATGATTATGACGTGGATGAAGTTATGTATGATGATGAGTATGCTTATGATGATGAGAAGGGGTTTGCAATATATGAGTCCAACGACAAGGAACTCAGAGATATGGATGCCTATGCTATGGATATGTGTGCCGTGGGGATACTTTTGTGCTTTGGATGTCAACAAATTTACCTTGACACAATTCTATTAGCTACTTGGGTGCATGATTTGCAGGTTGTTGCTATGGCTAGTGAAGCCAAGATGCAAGGTGATCAGTCGCTTGAGTTGTCTCAATCGGTTGTGTTGAATGTGTTATGAAATACTTATGCTTTTGGAGCTCCAAATAGGGTGGATTTGTTAGTTGGATATGCCTGTGGTGCATTCTGGTTCACTTGTGACAAATATATGTGTGGTGCTATGATGATTCTTGTGACTCAGGAGATATGCCTTTGGCCTTATGATCCAGGTGGAATGAGCATCTCTTTTTGCTGTTGTTGATCATGAATGATCTAGCAGGCTAGGGGATGGGCAAACTATGCTAGGAGTTTTTTGGAGCAAGGGATTGCACATATGTATATACACATCCATGGTGCATAAAATAAACAATTACCCATTCTTCAGAGCTAGGTGGTTACGTGGGGCCCACATGTGTACAAGTAGGGCAGGGTGTACATAGTGCATCGATTTTCATTATCACGAGTATCAGTGTGTTTTTCTATAATAAGAGGGTTTTGTGGCGGGTAAAACTTCTCGAGGAAGCTATCGGCGGGCCGACGCCATGAGGTAAGTAGGTGCGTCAGATGGCATCTAGTGGCGTCAGGAGGTCGAATGGGGTCAATAGTTGCACGTGGATAAGTACGGACACAACGTGGGTTTTTTTTGTGATAATTATGCAGAAAGGTCACCAAGAGAATTGTATTTGGGGGCCACTTCACGTGATTCCGGGATGCACTATTGGAAAAAGCTGAGTGCCAGGTGTGCACATGATGCAAAGAGGTAACAAAAATGCACTGTGTGGCTAGGTTTTGGCTTGTTCGGGGTCCGTTTGAGGTCAACTAAAAGGCCAAAGGTGCCCAAGGGATAAAGTGAAGTATGGACACTGAAGAACCTGAGAAAAAGACCTGAAAAAAAGCGGAGAAGAGGAGCAATATCCGAAGCTCAGTTTTTGCTCATTTTGGAGCATTTTTTGGCCCTAAACAGCTCGTCCGTGGTCGGATTTGAGAACTGTGACATTATAGGGTGGGGTTTTTGGAAATTCGGACGCAATGGAGCTTTCCATTTTGCCAAATTCCTCATAGATTTTTTGCTTTTTTTCTGTGTAATCTTCTCCAGTGAGTGAAGCCTCTGTTTAACTTTGTGGTTGTATCTGGTGTATTTCCTCAATACTATGTAAACTATTTTCCCCATTGGTGTTGGGCTGAGCTTTATTGAGACTAAAAAAAAGCAACTTGCCTCCTTTGAGCTGAATTGATAGTGTCTATGTGAGTGTGTATGTGTGAGTGTTGAGTGGGCAAGTGGGAAATCTCTCTCTTCTCACTCCATCTGTGTGTTTCCTGTCTCAGCCAGGCGGGTTGTGTAAGCCGAGTGGTGCCCCATAGAGTGTGTGTGTGTGTGTGTATCATCCCAAGAGTGTGTGTCAGATCATTATAGAGGCATTCTGTGTGTTTCGATCCCGCTCACACCGTAAATACGCCAGGACAGTACGAGAAAGTCCTAATTATGTCGGGGCATCATGGTGCGGCATAGTGCAGTCACGGTTTTATTAATGCAGGGATACTAGCCAGTTAGTCATTTTTTACAGTAAAAAATGAATGGTAAGTGGGAGAGTTCACCACCAAAAGATGTGCCATGTTTTTAGAAAAAACTAGAGTCTTTTCTCAAAAGTTTGCACCTAATCCAAGCTGAGAGGGTGCTAAGAGCTTGCCTTGGGCATCAATCTGTCTTGCAGCAATGCCTATAAATTGGTAGTGAGTGCTCAGTTTTCAGTGTCGTCTATTGCGTCTACTACTGCAAGGCAATACTTACCTACTATATGGAGTGGTGCAAGTTCTTAATCACCATCTCCAAAAGATCTTCTCTCTCGTTTACAGCAAGACGAAGAAGAAGAAGAAGGATACTCTCTCTCTACTTGCTTATGATCTCCTCTCTTGTTTCATGGTGTACATGCTCTCCAAAAGCACTTCTACGTAGCTCTCATAACCGCTCTCTTGCGGAAAACCAAGAATCCTTTCAACAGCCCCTTATCGATTCTAAAGCACGGTGAGAAACTCTAAACTCCATAGCCATCATTATCTCTCTCTCTATGTCGTTTTTCTGAGTAGACACCCGCTCGGTGATTGTTTTTTCAACAACGAGTGTATGTATGGATTTTTTGAGTACGTATAAAGTTTTCCCATGATTATTTCATCAAGTTTAATATGTTGATTCATGCACTCAATGTGTTTATAATCCTGTGCGTGCATAAAAAGCACTTTTCGTTTCACGTCATAGAAGCGGTAGGAAGACTATTTTGGTCATAACTCACAAACCGTTATCAATCAGCCCAAATCCTTTAAAACAAAGATAAAACACATCATTTAAAACATTTTATCTCTTGGGTGTCATGAAAAAATCACGCACGAGCTAAGAAATATGGTCAAAAAACAACTTGCTGCCACTGCACGGTCAAAATTTTCGACCCTAGGCTCCTTGGAGAACTACTATATCGATTAACTGGATGGGCAAACCCACTTAGACAATTGTAAAGATTGATTAAACTTGATGATAAATGTATTTAGGTCTTCGTTATCGCCTTGGGTATGCGAGTTATTAATCATTCCATGACCGATTTTACCTACGCGTGTAGGGGTGCTACCTAGGGGGAGTACCATATGACATCGTGAGTTAATCGAGCCGTTTATGTATGATTTATGATTTATTTTGGTGAGTTGATTTCAGTTATTAGAGGTCAACCTGAACTGCATAGGCAGATATGAATAAGGTGGCTTTCTTTTTGGGTTACCGTTTGTTGTGTGAGTATCATATGGGTAAAGTGATGTGATAGGGTGTTAGTCTATACTATGGATCTGAGCTTGATGCATTGGTTTGAGTTTAAAAAATTTCGTTTGCCTGTTATGTATGCTCCTAAAAATGGTAAAAATTTGCTTTTCACATATGTATGAAGTTATGGTTTATGGTCCAGAGCTATTTTGCATTACATTTATGGTGGTGGAATGTTATCATATAATGTATGAAACTTTATGGATTGATGTGTATGCCTCGTGTGCATGGGTATGATTGCTTTCCACCTTTCTACGTCAAAACTAGCCCTATGTGCTAGAGGGGTGAAGTGCAGATATGATGGATCAACTTTGCATGGTTGGATGTTGTCAAAATTGGAATTTTACATCATGTATAGTTTCTGGTCGGACTTTTTTAAGGTATGAAAAGCTCATGTATTAAGAGTCATGTGTGTGGACTCCGCTTGACTGCAATGGATATGTCAAACTCCAAGTATGGGAGTTGTTTCGGTGTGGATATGATTTATGGTTAAGGGCTGAGATCCCTCATCGATTATGGTTGAGATTTTATGGTGGAAGCCGGTGTGCTCTTGATTTTTTTTTGGATATGGTTATGCTGCCTAAAAATTTGTAGCCTTGGTATGTTCTAAAGTGGTTATGCAAGATTGGTTGTGTCTCACGCGAGTTGGGTGGAGTGCTCACAAGTATGAGGTGATTGGATTATGGTTTATGGTTTTGAAATTAGATCATGAAGTGGTTTGGATGGTTTATGGTAGACGTATAAGGGTAGAGATCCTGTACAGTTTAACTACTTGGAAAAGATTGTTTGTGCATATGGAAGGTGCTATTGTGATTGGACTCACGTGTTATGTTTCTCATGGTAGCATCGCTGCAAAACTAGGATCACCTACATCGCCTAGACTTAGATAAAAGGGCCATTGACCTGGGGCTTTACTGGATCAGGGGTGTTGCCTAGATCTTCTTCTTTTGTTAGGCTTATCTACACGATTAGTGCGTCGAGGGTTGAACAACCTACACGGCTAACACATCGGGGATTTTGCCTTGGCTTTGCCTAAACACCCGATGCTGGCATCAAAGAGGCATGGCACCTAAACTGGTATGGTTGGTATTGATACCCTACCACCTACTGGTACTTGGGATCCTTTCAGAGCTCGGGTATATGGAGGGAGGCGAAGCGACCTCAGCTTAAGTGTGGCTCAGGTAGGTTGGAGGTGTTTTGGATCTGTCACGGTGAAGTGAAATTCTCTTTGTCCGTAGTAGAGCAGAAGTGGATGGGTGGACCGGTCGATCCCTACACAGGGTCTGATGATCTGCTAATTATTTTGTCATACTTTTTTTTTAATGTTATGGTATGTCTCTATGCACTCTATTTCACCCTCCACTATACTCTCTCCTCTCTTCCCGCAATGTTGTGTACACATATATTCACCCTCCATAATAATATATTTTTCCTTGAGTACCCTTTCATTGATAACACCCATTCAGGGATAGCACTAGTTGCTAGGTGCCTCTGGATGCAGTTTGGCTCCCATGCGTGGACGGGCGCTGAGAACTCCCCCCCTATGAAAACGCTTCCACAACTCTGATGTATATTGAAAATTGTATAAAGGTGCAAATTGTATATTTTGTACATAGATCCCTCGCGAGGGGTATTTCTCACCTGGTATTATCTGAGCCAATGCTTAAGGTTAAGGAAATAGCCTAAAGCCTGATACTAGTCGGGTTAGTTATGCATCATGCATGCATTCTTGCATGATGTTTGAGAAAGGGTATTGTATTCATGATGCATCTATGAGTGACATTGATTGGTGGTATTTACTTGACTTGTCTTATTATATGGGATTATGTGGTCTCGAGTTATGATGAAGTGATTGAAGGTTTCAACACGTTGTCGTGCCGCTCCGCTTCCACGATGGAAAAAAGAGTAAAGAGAAGCATAAAAAAGTCTATTTGAAGCTCACACATTTATTGAGCAGTGACCAGCGCTCGAAAACAAGCAAGGAGATCCACAAAGTGTATACTTTATGTGGTTATGAAGGCCTAAGCGTAGAGATTTTATGCTTGAAGAAAAGGTTTTACATATGAGAGGGATCTTAGGACATATAAGGCAACTTGAGTAGAGGAAGACGTGTGATCAGTGGTAAAAAGGAAAGTGTGTGAGAGACTTCACATCTCTGTATGGGGGAGGCCGAAAATTCCTATTCTGTAATTTTTTTGAAAAACAATTTTCTGGACAAAACGGGCCGCACAGAGGCTAATTCTGCACCGATTAAGAGATATTCAAGTTTTCGTGTTTGTTGTATTAGCGGGGAGGAAGCCAAAAGATTTGAGCACTCTAATCATAAGCCAAGCTTCCATAGCCCACTCTCATCCAATCTTCCATAGCCAATCTAATCAAAGACACCATACGCCACTCTAATCTAAGCTTCCAAGCCACTCTAATCATGGAAGGAGTTTAAATAATGTAAGCAGCGGTACTGTTAATCATAATCAAGCTTTAGGATCTTGTTCAAGATGTTAATTTCAAGATTTTTCTACATTCATTGTGCCCGCAACTGTCTTCCTCACACCTCTCACAGCCAGAGGTCCCGCACCTTCCCGGCTCACCTTTTAAACACAAATCCCCTGACATTCTTGGTGAACCCAACGCGAAACGAGCCGGGATGGGAGGACAAGATGGAGATTCCAGCAGAGTTGAAGCAGTGTATTGAAGATTACAACCTCAATAGATTTGATAAAAATCTAGCAGCAATAGATCTACCAAAAATGTTGGGCTTAGTTCAGAGATGTTTGCAAGAAGTAAAAGATATGAAGATGAAAGAGCAGATTGATGATGCAGTGGAGATGGCACTTGATGCCGTACATGAACAGTATGGAATTTTTCAAGGACATGATCCAGATGGACTCCTTGCATGCTATAAAGTGGAGATGAAGAGGCGAGGAATTTCAGAAGATCGGATGGTTTCGAGTTTTGAAGGAGTGGTAACCTCCGAATTTAAAGGTAAGGTTCGAGAACTTGCAAAAACATATGCCACATAGTGGGACTATTTTGCAGATGGGTTTGTTCATGAAAGCTCAAGGATTATTGAGTTGGCAATGAAGGAGATTACCGAACGAAGCTAGATTGTTTTCTATAAAGGTGAAGGGGATCAGATGCAGTTTCTCAACTATGATGAATTCTGGGAGCATATTTCTGCAAGAAGCAAAGCCAAAGAAAATGATGAGCTCGAAGAAGTAGATTCAGTTTCAGAGGAACTTATTTTGAGCAACGAAGAACAGGTAAACAAAATTATATGAATATTTTTCAAAGATTGCTCGCATGGATGCTACCTCCAATAATGGTTTCGATGAAGACATAGACTATACAGCAAGTGGTTTACAAGCTGACCTTGATATGGGTTATTCTGAAGGAGTTTGTCAAGCAGATGAGCTTCTATAGGATATTACTGAAGCTTTTTGCACTATAGCCGAGGAGGACAACATGTTTGTTGCAGATGAGTGCATAAACAAAGCTATTATATACACATTAGCTGATGAAGTGACCAAGATTGTGGACCCAGCACAGGATGAGCATGAGGATGTCAATGAACCTATTATTGCTACTAACCATATGTTTGCAGATGCTATTATCATGGAAGAAGATGCCATAATCGATCATTTCTTGTCTAGATTTGAAGAAGAAGGTTATGACAGTATAGAAGAGATTTCTTATGTGTGTACCTCTTCAGAGGGGGTTCCAGATGAGCCTTTGCAGTGCTATGATGTATTGCTAAGTAACATGGATGCCGATGAGGAAGTAGAGAATTATATGGATGAGTATGAAGATTGCTTAGATTATGATGATTATGAACAGGATATTGACATGGATTTTACATCTATGCTTATATACGGGCTGCAAGAGAAGCCAACTCCTAAAGATTTGTTGAATTTTGAGACTTCCAAGGGTGATTTTCCCAAGGATGTTATGGATAAAGATCTTCATGATAAAGCTATTATTCATTATCAACCTCAAAAACCAGGTAAAAATCTCTTTGATGCTACAAGTCCAGGAAGTCCTGAGGTTTTTCGTGATGGCTATGAAGCTAGAGGAGGTGACACTGCTAAATCATCCGTGATATGGCATAAAGTGCACAGGATTTTTCGTTTTCTTGGGCAATGTGCCAAATGTGGCTGGATTTGGATACTATTCCTAGTAATTCTTATGTCAATGATGTCCTTGATACCAGTAAAAGGGAGTCAGAATTATTTAATTCTTGCTGGTAACGATCTTAAGTTATCAAAAGTTTGTGAGATGTGGCTGCTACACTATGCCTCAGGAGAAGCTCTAGTATATTGCAGAGTCCAACAATGCTATGTGATCTTAATGGTATTTAATCCAGGAGATTCGACAGATCTTCAAAAGCAGGTTCACTATGGATGGATATTTTTGGGTATACATTGTGGTTTCTTTCTGCTAGATCCTGGAATAGCATATTTGGAGCAGAAATTCTTGAAGTTGATTGATACAGGATGTGTGCGCTTATGTGGATATTATGCTGCTCCACTATTGGGAAAATTTCTTATTATCCCATTTGATCCTGGGAGCTATTGAAGAGCAACTTGCAGATTCAAGGATATCAATTATTTTCCTGTAGCAGGTTACCTGGCAGTAGGTTTTGTTTTTGGATTTATGCTATCAAGAAAAGAGTATTGGATTTTGTGGTCAATAATCTTATATGGCTAGCTTCTAGTTGACATCTTTAGACAATTGATAAAGTATCTTCACATCTTTTGAGTTGGTTCTGCTACCAGAACTTGAAGTAAAGGACTTGACGGCTATTCCTTGTGCAGATAGAGTAAGGCATACTTGAGCTTGACAGGGTTCCCTAAAGTGAGCTTGATGGTCAAGTCGTGTGCATCATTAACTGGAGCACTTGAGTTTGCCGAGGTTCACTAAACAAGTTTTTCATAATTGAATGCTTTGGAGAAACGACATACATGGTTCAAAGATTTGCGACGGACAGCTACCAAATAATTGAACTAGACCATTGATGATATGGTTTAAGCCTTATTTTCTTTTACATATACTTATCAGTTATGTGATCTTGATGGCAAGCCGATTAAGGTGATTATAACAGATATAGATTGAAGACCGGTTGGCACAGACCGGAGGCTGTGCAGGTTTAGAGGGGGTGGATGTTGTGCCGCTCCGCTTCCACGATCGAAAAAAGAGTAAAGCAAAGCAGAAAAAGTTTATTTGAAGCTCACACATTTATTGAGAAGTGACCAAGGCTCGAAAACAAGCAAGGAGATCCATAAAGTGTATACTTTACGTGGTTATGAAGGACTAAGCGTAGAGATTTTATGCTTGAAGAAAATTTTTTACATGTGAAAGGGCTCCTAGGACATATAAGGCAACTTGAGTAAAGGCAGACATGTGGTCAGTGGTAAAAAAGAAAGTGTGTGAGAGACTTCACATCTCTGCATGGGGGAGGCCGAAAAGTCCTATTCTATAATGTTTTTGAAAAACAATTTTCTGGACAAAACGGGCCACGTGAATAGACGAAAAAGGGCGTTTTGAGCATTTTTGCATCTCACGCACAGAGGCTAATTCTGCACCGATTAGGAGATATTCAAGTTTTCGTGCTCTGCTGTATTAGTGGGGAGGAAGCCAAAAGCTTTGAGCACTCTAATCATAAGACAAGCTCCCATAGCCCACTCTCATCCAATCTTCCATAGCCAATCTAATCAAAGACACCATAAGCCACTCTAATCTAAGCTTCCAAGCCACTCGAATCATGGAAGGAGTTTAAATAATGTAAGCAACGGTACTGTTAATGATAATCAAGCTTCAGGATCTTGTTCAAGCTATTAATTTCAAGCTTTGTCTACGTTCATTTTGTCTATCGCAACTGTCTTCCTCACACCTCTCACATCTAGAGGTCCCGCGCCTTCGCGGCTCACCTTTCGAACACAAATCCCCCGACAACGTGTATCAAGAATTTCTTGGAATGTTTATTTTAGTATTGACTCTTGAGGTGACTCCTAAAGTCTCGTAACTAGATCTTGTCTTTAAATTGGGTGTAAATGACTACCCATTCCTTAAAAAATTATGGTTAAAAGTTTTTCCTCCCGCCCACCCTTTTTCACTTATAGTGCGGTAAGATTAATCTAATATATTGTTAATAATGTTTTGGATTTGACATGATGCAGTAATAGATCATGCCTCCTAGAGGAAATGGAGTGCCTGCTAATGCCAATGTCCCTATTTCATCTCAACCGACTATCATTGATCGTGACATCGATGCTATGCTTCAAAAGTCACAACTTGAAAACTTTAGCGGAGAAGGGAAAGATGTAGGCAAGGTTCTTGAGGACTGGATTGAGTGCATGGATTATTACTTTGATTTAGCTCATTCATCCACAGAGAATAAGGCTATCATTGCTAAGTTTATAATTGAAAAGACAGCCAAGCGTTGGTGGAGAGACCATTGTACTAAGAATAATGTCAACCCTAATGCAGCAACTTGAGATTATCGCAAGACTCTACTAAAGAAGAATTATTAGAACAAAGTATATCATTCAGACCGTATGAATGAGTTTCTTGATTGTACTCAGGGAACCAGAGATTTGGAATCATACTATCAATATTTCTTGACCCTTGTCAAATATTCTCCAGTCGGAATGACTCAAAGTGGCACGATTCGTGTCAGGCCTCCATAATCCTTTGAAGACTAGACTTCAGAGCTTATGCCTTACAAATTTTTCAAATATTCTTGATGCGGGTAAACTGATTGAGCTCAAAATATCAAATGGTAATAAAAGACCTCGACGAGAGGATGAGTCTAGATCTTTATATTCTCAGACTCGAGAAGCCATATTACGTAGGAGGGCAATAAGAGATCACCTTTGCTTCGATTGTTTTGCGTCTGACCATGTGTCTCGAGATTGTTCGCTTAATGATCCAGAGAACTATGAACTTGCAAGACAAAATGATGCTCGAGGTACGGATACTAACAGAAACCTTAGATATTCACAGTGTGGGCCTAATACAAACAAGAGATCACCACAAAACCAAGGGAATTTCAGACCTGGGAATCCAATCTTTACAAGAAATGGAAAATGAAATAGATTAGCTCAATCAGGAGGAAATCAACAGCCTCAAGGAGGAACCCAAGCCAATAGAACTCAGAATGCTTGAGGTGGAGGAAATCCATCAAATGTTTGTACCCATGCAGCTACTACAAATAAAGTAGAAAATGAAGAACTTTCGGTGCCTTTTGGACTTGCATGCTCTAACATTATTTAATATTGTGGCAACCGAAATCTCTCCAGGACATGATCATAATTGAGAAATAAAATAGTCAATTTAGCCTATATTTTAGACTTACTCGTTTGTTATTCATGTCGAGGTGAGGACACCTGGAAGTTTTCAAGTGTGGGAGGATGTAAGATCCCCAAATTTTGGGTCTCTTTTCAAAATAAGAAAAATAGATTCTAATGTCCGTTTTGCCAAATTTTGATTCAAGATGCTTGATTGACAGTATTCTAAGGTTCTAAAGTAAAAAGCAAGGCCGTTTCCATGTTCTAGTAGATCAGACGGATGTTTGGTTCAGTTTTGAAAAATTTGCTCTTTTTAGCTTTTCTATGCTTCTTTTGCTTTTAGGTGCTTTTTCGCAAAAAGTAGGGTAGAATCCTTAACCTACGTGTTCCAATGAAGCTATGGTTCAATTTTTCAAAAATCATCTTTTGGAGTGCTTTTCATTATTTTTAGTGTTTTTTAGTGAAAAGAGAATTCGCTTTCTTATTCCACTAGACAAGGGGAACCCATAGTTCAATTTTAGAAAATTTTGCTTTTTTTAAACCTTTTTACGCTATTTTTAGCTTTTCGTGCTTTTCGGTGTTTTTGAAAAACAATGTGCTTTTAAGAATGAGCGAAGCATAAATATATTAATTTTATTCTCCGTCAAATTTAAAAATGACCACCGGAGAAAAAACGGGACTAAATGAGATTTTTATGAGAATTATTTTTATAAAAAGCAGTACCGTATCATATTGGGTTTCAATATATGTATATATAGTGTCTCGACAGGTAAGATCTTCACTATTGATCTTGCCGAGATGGATGAACTAAGTGTGAACAGGGGGGGAAGTTAACTAGGGATAAACTAAGGAGGGGTGTGAACTAGGTTTATCTATGTAGAGTGCACCCCCCATGGCATGATGCGCATGCTAGTATGATGGTAAACCCTTTTCCATGCCACATGGGGGTCATTGGTTCGATTCCCTCCCAAGGGGTGGACGGTGTACTATGCTGCACTTTTTCCCCCGCCCCTAGTTCACCACTCTATGTGGTCCCATGGCCATCATTTCCATATAGGAGGATGGGATGAGCATCAAACAACTATGAATTGTGGCATCATGGTGGGCAACTTTGATACAACCACCAATGAGGCATAGTACTGTGGGACCATTGAGATGATTCTCAAGATAGATTTTGTTCTTTTCAAATGTATCTATTCAAATATATATGGTTCTAGAATGTCTCCATAAGGTATGCACATGGGCTTTACATGGTAGAGTCCGAATTCTACCATAAGGGGAAGTATGATGACTTGATACTTCCAAAACATTGTCAGTAGGTATGTTTCCTATGTGACTCAAAAATCATTAAAACTATAGGATAAGTTGATATCATAATGATATCTAACATTTCGTTGGTCAGTGTCCATAAATGTGGGTTATCTTCATCCCATGTATCTCTTAAACATGGTTTTCTTTCATTGTTCAAGTGACTCCTAGAGGTATATCCATGTTTACATCCCGTAGGGTACCAATCGATGTGGATGCTATGAATGAGGATCAAGAGATGGATATGGATGTGTCGCATTCTTCGTCTCAACTACATGATGATGCTGACGATAATGAGGATGAGACAATGATGACAATGATGATGACAAAGAAGGAGTTTATGAGAGAGATGCCGATGATGACTCTCTTGGGGATGCCTCGAAAGAGGAATCACTCGATCTTTTTGTTGATTTGGGTGCTATGGATCTAGAGCTAGATGAAGGTGCTTGTAATAATGACCTCATGTATGATGAATTATGATTTGATGTATATCTATTTTCTATATTTGACATGAAATTGATTGTGTATGCATTTGTCTGCATTTGGTTCTACTTTAAGATTTTGTGTATTTATAAGCGACTCGTTGTCTCTAGTCAATTAAAATAAAAAGATATGTTAATTAGATACTACCTTAAGTAGAAGTATTTAATATAATATTTATGTATTTGTAAACGACCCGTTGTGTTTAGTCAATTAAAATAAAATAATATGTTAATTGGATATTACCACACACACACTGATAGGGCTATCTACGCATGGTAATATTACCGCCCACAATAAATATAGAAAAAAATTTAAAGAAAAACAAACTTCTCTCCTGCGGCAAACACCACCTCTCTTCTTTCTATCACCCATGTGTGGTGGATTGGTTATGCCATTTCCCACTTGAATAACAGATCTTGAGTACTTCAACTCTCCTCGTCGGCTAGATCTTTAAGGTCTCTTGGGATAGTCTCCTAGGACGTTAAAACTCTCTTCTTCTTCTTCTAATAGTGATAAAAGGAATCCTCTTCTAATAGTGTCACTCCTTGAAAGTGACGTATGAGCATTGAGACATACACAATATTTTTTTTCCCTACTGATTATGGCTTCATCAAGAGAGAACTATCTATTTGTGATGACACCTTTTCATCAATACCGACAATGTCTACAAGCAAGATACAGTCACACAAGGTGGTAGAGAACCAATGTAGATGGAATCAATTCTAAAGAGGATCAGCTGCAGACACTGTTTGGTGAGGTGAAAGTATCGGTGCATGGAGAAAGGGACATGTCACTCAGAAAGAAGGATTTATCTCTACTTATAGTGGATTTTACATTGAATTGGAGCAACTTAACAAGGAGTTGGAGGTTCTCAAGAACTCACGGAATTTAGATCCATGACAGGTTGACTGCAAGGAGGTAGAGGTCAAAGCAATCACCAAAATGCTGTTCAAAGCAAGTGCCAACACTGATTTGGTCCGGCTTAAAGAAGATATGGACTCCTTGTAGGTGATCTTGCTATCATGCATTCTTCAATTGCATGTCCTTGCTCTAGTGCTGACAGTTTTGGGTTGTTGAGCCAAGTCGGCCTTTTCCTTTTTAATGCTTCATGTGCTTCACATGTCCTTACCCTTGGTAGAGGACAAAATTTTGGGTCCTTTTGAATTGATGTCGGTGCCCTTGTAAACAATATGAGATACCTTGAGTTTTTGTTGAGCTAATTTTTCCTCCATGTGGGGTGGAGAGCAGTTGGCCCTTGTTCTTGCATATCCTTATAGAGTCTTTATTTTACTTGCAACAGCTCCACCTTTATCAAAGGATATGGCAACGACTGTTGATGCCACTGAGAATTGATTTGATTGGGAGTGAGTTGAGTTACACTGACAGAGTGAAGGACTCTCAACTCCCAATCCACAGCCACTTTGAAATGCCCTTGGTGGGATTGCCTAGAATGAGCCTCCCTCTCGAGACTCGCAGCCGGCCCCTTGGGCATGGTCCTTGAACACCGGGCATTGCCCTTGGCATGACATTACCTCCGCCTTGGAGAAGAGTTTTTGTCCTTGAAAACAAGAGTGATGATACACTAATGTTTTCCACAGTGGCCTCCTTCAGGGATCCGGTTGTTTGCTTGACTGGAACACGATTCACTAGGAGGTTCAAGAAAACCAAGAGTAAGATCTTGATTTTCCACCTTGTTGTCCCTTTGCAACCATCTTGGTGTAACCAGTTTCTATCCAATCAGATTGTGTAGACTACATTTGGAACACACGTGAGCATGCTAAATGAGTTATCACCACAAATATGTACCCAAAAGAGTACCGCTTTTCACTTTCCATGAGAGTAACTCGTTAACATAACTCATCAGCCAAGTTTAAGTCCTTGATTGCATCAGTAAACAACCCCATCATAACTAGTGTTCAAGGTTGAGAACCTGACTTATACATGAAGAGACTATAGCTAGTCGCAAACATGCTTTAACTTATAGTAAGAAAAATCAAAGTAGAACAGTAAATGCTTACTAATTGGATTTCTTGGTGCTAACATATGCACTTTGCATATCCTTTAGCACAAATTTACACTTTGTAATCTTCCTATCCCCTTGAATAACACGCACAATACTGAGGTTTTTTTCCCAACGTTTTACAGACAGTCTTCCTAAAGGACTGGTAAATGGGGATCACAATATCGTGCAATATGGCTGAGGAATCAACAATGTCATGAATAAACATCTTGGGTAACTTGAAAAATCCACAAGCACCCAAACCAAGCTATGACCTCTATTGGTAATTGGTAGACCCAAGATATACTTCACATAGAGTGCAAAATGCTTCATAAGCAACTAATGTGATGAATATGCATGCCGCTCCAAATCAGCCTTTCCTAAACACTAGGGCCCATAACACCTAGTGTGCATGCATTTAGCAAAAAACAGATCCAAACCTATATATCCATGATCATCCTTGCCAATACTTATGGCATATGTGTTGCTCCTAGCACACATGAAAGAGGAATGTAAAAAGGTCTGAAAAGATACCAAATACTTTATGTTGCAGTCCTTTGCAAGCCTTGCTGACGTTTGAACCATAATAGAAGGTGAAACATCACTTCTAAGTACAAACAGTGAAACCTTTTCATTAAAAACGTATAGCCTTGCTATATTCATAAACAAACATCCATGAATGTTGTTTAGCAACACTTGTAGGTTTAACAAGTCATTCTAAATATCCGACAATTTCTGGCCACTGAAATTGTTCCTGATACGACGTGGTGAAAACTGATTCGACCAACACCTAGGGACTTGTTGTGCCATAGAATTGAAATAGGGGGCGCCAATGTCGGTCCCAAAGACTCATATTCTCCACATGTGGAATATGTCTCATGTAAGGATGTCTAAAACAAGAACATCCTTCAAGTACGAGATGTACTTGTGCGTGGAGATAACTGCAAAAACTCTATGATGGGAGTGAGAGGGACCCTCATTAGCCTCGCTCCACACTGGCTTAACCGAACTCCTTGAGCTCCTAGACCATGTTACATCCCATGTGACAACATGTGCCAAATAAAACTCTACAAGTGGATGAATACCTGCAAGTAGAAACTTGTTTTGGACACTACAACCCAAATTTCATGGCTCTTACCCAATTTTTGTGGCTCTTATATGACCTTGTCATCTCTCTTAAGAGAAAAAATGGATGAACGCAGAGTTTATGCATCCTACGTGGAAAAGAAAACAGAAAGAAACAAAAAAAAATCTGATGTGTACCTGGAGGTTGATCAGAGTGTTTACTTATGTGTAGTGAAAGTCCCTTACCTAAACTTCCCACGTGGAAAGGCCTGAAAGTATATAATGAGTTGCAAGTAGGACTACACCCGTAACCTTGGGTGTTGCCTTTGCAATCCAAACCCTTCGGTTAAAATCCACATTGCCAAACCTCATGGTTACGCTTTTGTAGGGAAAACTTCTCGATTAGTAGCCAGCAATATCTGAAGTCAACTTTGGAAGTTGAAATTATCCACGACACCTTGGCAGCTTATGGACTTCTTTTTGTGAAAGTGCAAGTGTGATGGGTTCAAGAATTGATCACCAACGCTTGAGGAAGTGATCGAGTAATCATGAGATACGTTCTTACCCCAAAACTGTATTCGTATAGATACTCTTAGTGCTATATATAAAATTAAAAGATCCACTCAAGTTCGAATCGTATTCATTAGGAAAAGTTTGCACTCAAAAATCGGTAATTTTTTTGCAAATAGGATCCAAACTTGTCGGAGTCTGGATATTTAGAATCTACTCTTCAAATGCTATCTATTGATATATAGCATGCATGTATCGGACATTGCCTTCATGTAGATCTAGAAAAAAGTGATTTTAGATTACCGTAACGGTAACAAAACCTGGCTGATTGAAAAAAAATGGCATAACTTTCATAGAAGTCATTGAAACTTTCTGCCTTGGCTCTTTAGAATCCATTTTTCAAGAACTTTCCAATGATAGGTCATATCATGGGGTTATAAGAAATATTTAGAGGGGTCTACTGGGTTGCTTTCTTTTGTACAACTTTGATTATGTGGCACTCTTAAAAGGCCCAAAAATGAGTTCAAAATTTTCCTAATGCACCACTTGGTCTTCTCTAGACCCAAAAATCCATAATCTTGGATTTTTGTGAATAGTTGTGCTGTCAGAACTGCTTGCTCCATCTATACACCGTAGTAAGAGAGAAGCCTTTACGAGTTTAAGATATTCAAAAACTCAACGTGATCTTCACATTGAAGATATAGAGTGGGAAAATAATACCCAAAAAATCAGTAATGGCAAGACTCTTTGCTTGTCCATGAAAATCAATGGGTACTAAATTGAATAGAGTTGGTCGATCTAGAATGCAATCACTGAGGGATTACAAATAGATGGCGCTTAGCCATTCCAAAATAAGTGGCAATAGAGGACTCTTACCCCTTCATATTATCGTATTGACATAGAAATATGTCAATGAAGGAACGCCTAGTTTCATTTCACCTTTCCCGCAAAGAAGTTGGAGAGAGAGAGAGAGAGAGAGAGAGAGAGAGAGAGAGAGAGAATGCTGGATTGATGAAAAACCCTTTATGCAAATGTGGTGTATGCCCCTTGCATATGGTCCCGTGCAGACCATGTCTGTGTCTTAGTTTATCCTATAAGCATACAACTACACGCCCTCATACAGAGAGGCTTTAGCTTATCCTATAACCGTACAAGTGTGTACTTGTACCATACCCTTGTAGAGAGAGGTACCATAAATCACATCTTCACTCATTTACCGTATATGTGATCGTGACTATATCACATTGTATATGTAGGCATTGTGCCGGGAAATAAACATAAACAATAAATGTTTTAAAATATTTATAATTGACCTCGTCCTTGATAGAGTAGCTAGTGTGATAGCGGCAGGTGAAATAAGAATGAGATAGGATTATGTCAATCTTGGTGGTATGCCATGCACGTAGAGGTGTAATCCCTTGGCGACATTGATGGTCTCTACCAATTGAGTCGATAGGTAAAGTGCCTTGCACTATTGGGCATGGATACATCACAATTTTTCATTGTACATAATGGCTTTTTTAGAAGCCTTGCTTCTCCCAAATTGTGTCAAAGCACTGTGCTTGGTACAATAGGCAAGCATTGGTAATGTAAACGAAAACTTAAAAGTGTGTATCCTAGTTGCCTAGCTGTGACAAGTTGTACTGAGTTTGGCAAAACAAAACGCGTTGCAAGATGGCTCATAGCCATATCTGTTACGTAAGAGAATGTTGTTGCATACACCATATACCGTCGCTTGTGATGTAAAAACCTGCTATGAACATATTCTAGACCTTTGCAAAACAATTATGCCAAATGTCTAAAAGGAAGCCATGGTTCACGTCAGTGCTCATGGAATGCTTGTGCTCATAGCTAATAAATGCTCCCGTTGACACACATGTGTCCAAGTGGAGAGCAATCAACCGTGTAGAAATTGCTAAAAGAAAGAAAGCATTATGTATTATATCTTGATGGAATATGCTATACTAAGCAAGTTATTATATCGTATACAACTAAAAAAAAGGGTTATCTGAAAGGGAAGATAACCACTAAAGCGCATGCAAGAAAATTGATTGACTAGGTAGTCTCAAAATCCATCAAAAAGACCTAGGAGTTCAGTACCTGGGAACAATGTTGATGCTGTCCCATACAATTGAAACGTAACTTTTGCAATTTGGCCATCTGAAAATCTACTATGGAAAGTCTCCTCTTTGCCACCTTGGTGGAGACTGGTTCGACAACTGCCACCGCTGTAGATAGCTTGTGGGATGCACGAGAGGATGAGCTCCATAAGGTGATCCACCTGTGTAGTAAGCAATTGGACGTGAATCGCCAATTTGCAAAACCGTTCTCCAAACGTTTGAAAGTCACGTTTTGTGACGTATTCTTTGTCATTGGGTAAATTACTAGTGTCTTCCAAAATGGCAAGCTCATTCTGAGGAGGAGGAGTAGATGCTTGCGAAGGAAGTTCAAAGTTAAAAAGATGATTCGCGGAATGTTCCGTATCCAAAAAATCAAACGAGTCATCCATGATAGATGTGTGTGGCACTAGCAAAGAAAGGGAAGAATAGAAGAAGAATACCTTGATTCCCAAAAGTATCGCAGCCTTAGTATGCACCGTTAAAGATGATAATTAGTCGTGCTAATTAGATTTGTAATCTTAATCAAAGACAAAATTTCCTTCAATAGCAGGTCGTGCTTAACCTGGGAAAGAATTGAGCTCAAATCCCTTGGATCCATGGTCGTCCCGCTAGTAGCAGGTCATTACAATCACCATGTGTTCTGACAAGCTTCTCGTATAACCCTTCCCAAGTAGCTTCCTTTAAACAAAATTGATGTTCAATCCTTAAATATTACCGCTCAAATGAGTGTGCAAGTTCAAAGTTCTGCAACTTCAGTGACTGGTGGTGTGTCGAAGGATGTGCCTAGATGCACCACCTTGCCGGGGTCAGGTTCCAAGCTTGCTTCAAAGAATACCAAAGAAATTTGATAGCAGGAAGGGGTGGGCACACACCCTTGAGAAGGTCAAGGGTCAAAAAAGTTGAAATTTTGTCGGCCGCCAAAGTGTGTAGAGGCTGCAACCTCAGCGATGGCGGCTGCTCAAACACCTTGTAGGAAGGCAAACCCGCGAGAGGTCTCGCTGTCATGTCGTCTGGGTTGCGGCCCTATGACGTGAATGTCATGGCTCGGCCTCGCGCTTCGTTCAAGATTTCCCTTGCGGCGTTTGGTGGTAGTCGAGAACCCGCCTCCCCTCGCCTCAAGAGGCTCTGCACACAAAAATCGACCCTCCTTCGTCTTCATGCCCGCCTACCAAAAAGTGAATTCCATGGCTCCCTGACATGTACATGCAAAAATTAGGAGACCACTCCCTTGCCTCGCTAAGCTCATTGAGTAGTTTTTCTATGTCCGATTCAGTATTTTCAGGCGTAGGAGATGGGCCTAGAGGCCCTTATTGCGAAGCACTGGCCTGATCTGGTAGTGGACGGTAGAGTTCTGCATACTGTTGCAGCTTGGCTTGGGTCTCTGATAGCTCTATCACAAGCTCAAGGATTCTGCCGTGCAAAATATCAGGTGTCTCTCCTTGACTTGCCAATGTAACGAGTGTGTCTAATTCTTCGAGAAGTAGAACTATGGTATATTTGCATGGAGGCATTGGATCATTGGCATGACTTGCAGCCACTTTCTCTGCAATCCAACCATGCCCAATGCCAAAGTTCTTGGGGCGGTCTAAACAATCCACGCGTCTCCCAAGGATATCGTGAACATAACATTGTTGTATAAAGTAGAGTGCCATTTGATTGTTGTTTGGCTTAACTCTCTCTCAATGTATGAATCTTCGCAGGAACACTCATGCAACTACTTTGTGATGCAAATCTGATAGCTTTACATGCGTCGATCCCTTGGCATTACCGTTGATTCAAAATAAATGTTGACGTACAAAGTGGCTTGGACATAGTTTCTTGCACATCTTAAGGTTGAGAGGTTCGCCTTGCAACAAGGACTCAATCTCTTCGATCCGTGCAATAGGTTCAAGATCTTTCTCTTGACCATAACGCTCTCTCTCCTCTTTGTAGATGGCTTGTGATTTGGCGTGGTTAAGTTCTTCTTCCAAATCTGTCAATCAAGCGAACATGTCATCATGAGGAAGATTTTTTGTAACGTTAACATGTTATCACTTTCAAATCTTCAAAGAAATAGATAGGATATCTTAATCTTGCAGCAATAAAGAGATATAATATGTATCACCATGTCGCTAGAAAGAGACAAGATAATTTGATCAATTATATAATTTAGAAGTGCAACTAAAAAGGACCATAATCAATTCACCACTTCAATCATCACTTGGTTGTAGACCAAAAATCGTTACAATGTCATAGCCCACTCTATGGGCACCGTTTAGACATAGGAAAGATCAAAAGCGTTAGATCAAGCTAAGGGATTATTTCACTTGCCACTCTCAAGGTGGGCAAGTACATTGCCTACAAAATCCCTTTTGTTTTTCTCTTGTGGCACTTCCATGCACTTGAAGAGCCGTTTACAAGTATGGCACATGGAGTACATATCCATGGCTTTATTCCAGGGAGGGAGATTAGTAGATATGCATTCTAGGGTAGCCCATGGAGAATCTCTCTCGCTCTGATTTCTAGTTCCTTTTGGCAAGTTGTGGAGAGGAGAAAAGCATGCCGCTGTGGGGGTCTTTGTACATGACCCCCACCAATCCACAATGCCTGCATAGACCCCCTTCTGTCCAAAGTGAAGCATCGCGGGAGTGAAGATCATTGTGAAGATAGTGGTGCACATGTAGATACTTCAAGGTTTGAAGAAGAGCGTTTATTATCTACAAAATGTTATTTTGGAGCAACTCTAATGTTCCTTCTGTGGTTATATAATCGCAAATAACAGGTTGACTGCCATCTGCAGTGCACTCTCTTAAATCCACTTCTCTACATGGCCGCCATTCCAAAACATGAAATGAGCATTGGATGCTCTATATGGCGGACCATGGCAAGTGGATAAATGATGCCGCGATGAGTGATGTCCAAAGTTGTGGCTTCGTCCTTGACCTGCTGATCCACTGTGGGTCCGTGCAAGTGGACTTTCAAGTTTTTTTCCGCATATATTGGCTCTTTAAATACAGGGTGTGTGACACCTACACACTTCACGTTTTCCCATCTCCCTTCTCCCAACTGCACAGCCTGTATGTTGAAGACTGTAGCTTCTGGCGAAAGATATAACACAAGGGGGAGCTGAGACTGATCGAGTGCGAGAGTGTCACTAGCAGGAGTCTGTACTCTTACAGTAGTATTTGGCTTTGTAGTAGTATCGAAAGAGCTGACTTCCACTCTCGTGCGCTTTACTGCTCTTTCCAGCTTTTTCTTGCTCTTGAACTCAGTATACAACTGTTGCACAAGTTGTATCCGAGTAGCTACTCCAGGAAAAGTAATTATTTCAGGGTTTTTTAGATCTTGAAAAATCTTTGCAATCTGTCCAATAGACTACTTGACCATGTTCGATAATGAACCTAAGGTCATTAAAGATATGTCAAATGCATTCTAGGGTGTAAATGCGTGCGGAAGCTGCTCAAAGACAGACTTTGATAAAGCCTTTGTGAACTGGTTATACTATTTCGGAGCTGAGGGATTTAGGCAACAATGAAGATCAAGCTTTGACATGCAATGAAAGTGACATATTATCACTTTGAAGACAATTTTTTGGTGATGTTTTGCTAGCTTAATATTCGCCATATCTGCAAGATATAGTTTTAGAACATAAATCTTCTCAGACAAGAGGAGAAATTATCAAATTTGTGTAATGTTTATTAATCTAGATTTCATACACAATTTGACTTAATTCATAGCAAACTATGATATATTATGATTGCAATACATACATTGTACAATAGAGAGGATAATACACACAGAGAGAAACCGGGAGAGGTGAACATGCCTGGAGTGTGAGGTACGCTCATCACAAGAACTCGACCCTATTATGTGCACTACAAAATACACATAAATGATCGGAGCGTGAATGTGAACAACCCAGCTGGTGTGAGGTACACTCGACACAAGTCAACGGACAATTTAAAAATTTCAGATTGTGGTAAAACATCATACATATTTACATCGAAGACAACACCAATTTATCTATTGATAATTGACGTATCTATGAATAACACCATATTAGAGAGTTTAAGACTTTAGAGTGAGTTTGGGAATCACCAATGTCTTGAAGATTTGGCTATATGAACAAATATCAAACTATTTTTTAAGGCCAAAATCCTTTTACAAGGTACTACTTAAAAAGTTCTTCCCAGCCATGCTCTCAAAACTTTGGCTAAGATTTGGCCATGTGGTCAAATCTTAAGTTTGTTTTGAAAGTGGAATTGGGAAATTTCCAAATTCACTAGTATGGTGTTGGATCAGGAAATACAAGGCGTCATGCTAAGATGAAGAGAGCATAGGTATGCATCTCTTCACTCTTAGGTAGACAAACATATCCCTCATATTTCTATGTAGTAAGAATGATGATGTGACTTAATCCAATCCCTGATGAAGTGTGTGGACTCACAACACAATCACCGGACAACTTAACAATCTCAGATGCAAGCCAGATTTCGTATGTATCTACATCCAAGACAACACCAAGTCATCTAGTGATGAACAATGACATGTCTTTGGAGTTCAAAACACAAGAGTATCTAGTGCGTCACACAAAGATGAAGAGGGCATAAACTATGCATCTCTCCACTCTCTGTTTGACGAACAAAAACTCTTGTGTGTACGTGAAACAAATGATAATTTGAGATGATCTTAAATTGAGCAACCTATAGGCCACTCTGAAGTGAGAGGTGTAGCATCATACCGATTGCACACCACGAATTGACCACGTCTGAGAAATAGACAACTACACCATACGAGTGAGAATCTAAGTCTATCCTAAAATCCTTCTCTGTAGTGAGCCAAATGGCTGCACAACAGGAGAAAAGTGACTAATTTATACACACTTCTGGAGTGAGCCGGATGGCTACACACCACAAAGTGTCCTATAACCTGCAAGCCAACTCTGTGGTGAGATTAAAACAACTGCAGCACACGAGTCTCACACAACAAACAAAAACAATTTAGAAAAGAGCAATACAAGTTGAAAAATTTACCTCAAGCTCTATCTGTTCCAAAATCCTCCTCAAACACTACAAGAGGTCACTTAAATTCCGGCGCCACATTACCGGCGTCACTGGAGGGCGTCGGTATATATGGAGAGAGCTAAAGTTATTTAAAATTTTGTTTTTCAAATTTTTGACCTCTGTTCCGGCGCCTATTCCGATGTCAGTGCGCATGCACTTTTCGACGCTTGCTTCGACGCGTTTTTCGATGCCTATATCGATTTTTGTACCCATGGTACCTACAAAAAACAAAACCACGGGTTTTCTCTGTGCATTTCTCTTCTTCTTGCACCTTTTGTCAAGCTCTCTCCTTCCTCACCTCTAACAGATCTGGTGCGAAACAAGCTGTCGAAAGTGCTAATCTTGCTTGTGGGTTAGCCCATAGCACTAAGGTGAGATTGTTTTCATGTTTACTTGTAGATTCAGGGTTTAGGGTTTAACATTGTGTTTGTGTGTGCATTTTTGGAGGTTCAGGACATTTACAACTTCTTTTATTGCTCAGATAGGACAAATGTGAGTGCTCGAACCTCTAAATTCATATTAAATTAATTTGTATATTAATAAAAGAAAATTTCATGCTTTAAATTTTGAATGCTTTAAACTTTCAATGCTTTAAAAGAAATTATGGTTTGTGATGTGAAATTTGATTTTGAATTATGAAAGAAAATTGTTTTGGTTTATGAAAAAATCTTGTTTTGAAGAAATTTTGTTTATGTTCTAGGTTAAGTTTAGGTTATAAGTTAAGCTAGGTTCGGTTAGGCTAGGTTATCTTATACGTTAGGTTAGGTTATCTTATACGCTAGGTTAGGTTAAGTTAAGCTACGTTAGGTTAGGTTAGGTTAGGTTATCTTATACGTTAGGTTAGGTTAAGTTAATCTAGGTTAGGTTAAGCTATGTTAGGTTAGGTTAGGTTAAGCTATGTTAGGTTAGGTTAGGTTAAGCTATGTTCGGCAATACGGCAAGCCATAGAGCTTACCCACATCGCATATTAAAAACAACCCAATGGCGATCCGTTCGTCAATATGGAAAGCCATAAATCTTTCCCACAACGTATATGCATTGTGGGAAAGCTCTTTGGCTTTCTTGCCAACGGCTCGCCATTGTGTTGTTTATATGTCCGCGAGCGATTTTCAAGTCCTAAAATAGCTAAGCGGCTCTGAAAATAACACAATGGCGAGCCGTTTGGCAACACGGCAAGCCATAGAGCTTGCCCACAATGCATATGCATTGTGGGCAAGCTCTATGGCTTGATGTATTACCAAACAGCTTGCCATTTTGTTTTCTATATGTCTGCAAGCGCTTTTCAAATCCTAAAATAGCTAAGTGGCCCTAAAAAAAACACAATGGCAATCCTTTTGGCAATAGGGCAAGCCATAGATCTTGCTTACAATGCATATGCATTGTGGGCAAGCTTTATGGATTTCCATATTGCCAAACGGCTCTCCATTGTGTTGTTTATATGTTTGCGAGCGATTTTCAAGCACTAAAATTCCCTCGTGTCCCTAAAAACAACACAATGGCGATCCGTTTGGCAATACGGCAAGCCATAAAGCTTGCCTACAAGACATATGCATTGAGGGCAATCTCTATGGCTGGCCGTATTGCCAACAACTTGCCATTGTGTTGTTTTCTTGTCCGCAAGCGGTTTTCAAGCCATAGACTGAGGTCCTAATCTCCGTGCACCTCTAGACCGAGGTGTGCGGTGATCGGGTTTTTCTAGAGAATGTGAGGTTGTTAGAGCTAGTAGCAAATAGTAGGAAAAATGCAATCAGACTTCAAAACTGCACACAGACTTCAACAACAGTAATATATAGTCATTGACCAACAAAGACGAGATTATTACCCTATGGTACTAATCTCCGTGCACCTCTAGACCGAGGTGTGCGGGGATCGGGCCTGCCTAGAGAATGTGAGGTTGTTAGAGCTAGTAGCAAATACTTGAAAAAACGCAATCAGACTTCAAAAGTGTACACAGACTTCAAGAACTTTAATATATAGTCATTGACCAATACAGACAACATTATTACCTTGTGGTCCTAATCTCCGTGTACCTCTAGACCGAGGTGTGTGGGGATCGGGCCTGGCTAGAGAATGTGAGGTTGTCATGTATTGTCATGTACTTAGTAGTGTGTAGTTATAACAACTAGAGTGTTTTAATTATTTGTTGCATCATTGGTAGATAAAGTATGGATGATAGGATGGTGTGTCCTTGTGCACATTGCAAGCATCAGATCTTTCAAAAATGAAAAATCTGCGACCAACACATATGCAATCACGATCTATTTCCGATAGAGCAACTACAAGACCTGCGTTATTGATCTCATGGTCTAGAGATTGAAGGTCAAACTACGTAAGTAGATATTGCTCCAACTTCATCCTAGAGAAGACAATTTTGAAACGAAAAGCCATCAACTGAATCCTCCCAACTAATACGTGATGCGGCATTTCAAGAAGTAGAGATGGAGCAGATGTTGGACGCATTCATGGATTCCAACATAGAAGGTGACAACATTGAACGTAGTTCTGTGGACCAACCTCAACTATCTCATTCATATCGACGGCATGATAGCAACGATAAAGAGGGCGAGATGATGCAAAGTCTTGCACGCATGCCGCTCTACACTGGTGCAAAAATCTCAGTTCTCCGTACCGCGTTCGCAATGCTTAATTTGCAGTCTATCAACAGTTGGCCTGACGCCTCAATCACAAAGCTTTTTAGGTAAATACATTGTATCCCAAGCATGATAAAGTGCAAATTACAGTTCATATAAAGTGATCAAAGGGTTGACTTGTTCATGTGACACAGGTTGCTCAATGAGAAAATATTGCCAAAAGGGAATCACATGCCCCCTACCTATCCAACCGCTAAAAATCTTCTTACTAATTTGGGCTTGGATTATCACAAAATACATCCATGTCCTAATGATTGTATACTTTTTTTCAATGAGTATGAAAACTTGGAATAGTGTCCCACTGGTGGATCAAATAGGCACAGCGAGGACACAGAAGGAAAATGTATCCCTACAAAGGTCCTTTGACACTTTCTTATCATTCCAAGAATAAAGAGCATGTCCAGGTGTAAGTCCATAGCTGCTTGATGACATGGCACTCAAATACTAGATCAACAGATGATGTGATGCGGGTACCTATTGACTCTCGTACATGGAAGCACATAGAGGAAAGTTGGCCTACATTTAAGAATGAGCCTTGATGTATCTGCTTTGGTCTAGCAATGGACATATCAGATCTTTGGTGCATCAGATCTCATAAAGGATGAGAGATTAACTAATGACTTTTGCTAGGAAATCTTTTGTAAAACTCTTTTTATTAGTTTACAATACAATTTAGATTCATTCATTTGTGTAGCAGCTTCGTTGATTTTTTTTTGTATTGATTAAGAATTTCTTCTGTAAACTAACGTACTTTGTGGGTGTTGTTTGTGTATGATTAGCCATGGCCGATGACGATGAGCCATACTGTCCTAGTTTTAGTTTTTTTGTCACTCTGGTCGGCATGTTGCCCCAGCAGATGGGCTCGTTTTTGTCTCAGTTCACACCATAGCAGATCGCGATGCACAACACCTTTGGGTAGCAGGTCCCTCTAGACCTACTCTGGCCAAACCTACGCCCGAGACTAGTGTGGTCCCTACACCGAGCGGCCCCACACCTCAGTCTAGTGTGCCCCCTATGCCTTAGAATTTGTGTGCCCCCTACACTGATGGGTGGTTCATCCTCGAGATGAGGTAGGCGACGTTTTGGAGGAGGTGGTAGTTGTGGTAGTGGTTCTATTGATGCATCCACACCACCAACAGAGCGACCACCACTCTCTTCAGTAGATAGTTCATTGATTGGCACACCATGTACACCTTGGGGATCACACGAGCATGATCCTATCAAGGTGTCCAAGAGAAAGGGTGGGGCTGTTGTGGCCGATAGGGTCCGAACAGCCATGCGACAAAGGATTCGACAGCTCTGTACGATTCAATTTGGTCATTGTGTGATGGAGGTTTGGGATAACCTCAATGTTGATAGAAAGAATTACATCCTCGAGGACATTCATAGAGAGTACAGGCCGGCAGAGGGATACGACCCAGTCTCGGACCCCTGGATTTTGAGCGTGCACAAATCCACAATGTCACGTCGTCGGTCAAAGGCGAGAGATAGGTACAATGGAGGTAGTCCCAAGCCGGTATGGTTGGATGCAGAGGAGTGGGTAGGGATTGCACGAGAGACACAAGACAATCCTCAGAGATTTCAACATCAAAGAGATGTAGCCAGAGCACGTTTGGAGTCTGCTAGAGCATCACATCTTGGGAGTGGAGGCTACGATACGCTTTGACATGCGTTTGTAAGTATTATATGTATGCTTTAAATTATGGAAAATAGATATATTATTTGAATATCTATCTAATGATTAAACCATAATTTTGCAGGAAGTTGCCATGAAGCGTCTTCTGACACGCCGAGAGGAGAAGTATGGGTACAAGCATGGACATGTGGCCCTTTTGACCCAGCTGTAGAAGGAGGGAAAGGACGTCTACTCGGAGGCATTACCATGATGGTCTTCTCACTCAGTGATTGTTTGTATATGTACAGTTTTGTAGTGCTTATGTTTATGGTATGGAATAGATGTTATGGTTAAGATTTGGCAGTCAAGTAAGGTTATGGTTTTGCTATGATGGTATGGAAATCATGTGATGTTTATGGTTATGGTTATGGTTGTGCAATGACGGTATGGCTGTTATGGTTATGGTATGACAAGCAAGTTATGGTAATGGTTATGGTATGGCAAACAGGTTATGTTTATGGTTTTGCAGTTTTCGACTCATGTTTTAATTATGGTTATAAAATCTTTAGGCCATGATCAAGATTTTGATTTTGTGGTTATGTTTTTCTTACAATTTTGCTAATTGCCATACACTTGCTCTTTAGTGTCAGCTTGTAGGTGGAGTGTGGTTGCTTGTGCACTCTTCGTTTGGGCAGAGAGGGATATTTTCTTTTGGTGCAATACATGCAGCATCAGTTCCCAGTTGTCTTTGCCCAAAAAAAATTTGAAAGTTTGGTCGTCGGTACAGAGTACCGTAGAAGCGTCGGTATAAACCTCGGTAGAAGCATCACAATATGTACATAGTATTACCGACGGTTATTTCATTGCGTATTCTGACACTCATCTCATCATTTATTCCCACGCTTAATATACCGGTACTTATATCCACGTTACGATACCGGTGTCTCTTCCGAGGCCTATTTCAACGCTTTTTAGTTTTAAAACTAACTTTATTTTGTCGGTATTTGCGTCAATTTTTGCACGTCGTGTTGTAGTGAAAGTATGGCAATATCAAGCTCTGTCTATTCAACAATCTCCTGAAGCTCTAGAATTGCTTTCGATCGAAACCGACGACGATTTCTTATATAAGATATTTTTCAATCGAAAGCTTTTCGGATTGAAAGCTTTTTTGATCGAAAAAAATAAAACAGCAATACGATGATTGTACGAGATTTCAACATATAATAGCATTTTATATGTATAATTATTTTGATACAAGCGTATAAATTCAACGCAACTGATACCAGTGAAATGTCCCTTGTTGGACTGCCTGGAATGATCCTCCCAGCCTCCCTTTAAATAGCCCCCTAGGTCTCATTCCCTATCCACGCTCACAGCCCACCCCTTGGGCCTAGTCCTTGACCACCGGGCATTGCCCTTGGCATGGCACCCTTTCCATTCAGCATCCACTTTTTGAACAATCTGCACTTTAAGTGCATCTTCTTTAGCTTTAGAGAGCTGGACCATTGGCACTTGTTCCTCATTTGGGATTGGCACCTGGAATTGAAAACTTTCTATCTGCCCTTCAGTTGGTTGTGTTTCTATTTTTGCAAAGGAGATTGATGGTATCTCTAGATTCAGCTGCTCAAATGTACCTGCCTCCTCCTAAGTTTCCACATTCCCTTCTCTCAGCAACTGATTGGCTTTTTAAAATTCTTCTATCTCTTTAAGCAACTGCTCTTCCCTTTGCATGCGCATTAGGGTGAGGTCCCTTCTTTGTTCTTGTCCAACTTCAGCTCAAGTTCCAATTCTTTGTTTTCTCTTTCAAAAGTTTTGTAAACTTCATCAGTCCTCAAATGTACCTGCCTCCTCTTGAGTTTCCACATTCCCTTCTCTCAGCAAATGATTGGCTTTTTAAAAATCTTCTATCTCTTTAAGCAACTGCTCTTCCCTTTGCATGCGCATTAGGGTGAGGTCCCTTCTTTCTTCTTGTTCCAGCTTCAGCTCAAGTTCCAATTCTTTATTTTTTCTTGCTAAAGGTTTCACTATAAGAGATCGTGGTGTTTACCGCGGACCATTACTGCAAAACAAGAGAGAGAAATTCAAAATGAGGAGAGAGAAATAGCTTTGTTGTTCATTTGGCGTATTATACCGTATATTACCGCATTTATTACCGCGCCCATTACCGCCAAGGCCATAGACCCCCTTTCCCCCTCCTCTCCCGCGGGTTACCATTTAAATCAAATACAACTCAAATGTATTTACAAACTACAATTCCTACACTCTCCAGAATGCTCGATCAATTCACTTAATCTCTCTTTTACTCTAAAAATTCTCTACATAAATCATAATTCTCACAACAAAACCATTACACATACTATTCATAAAGAGCACATAATGAAACATTTGCAAATTAGTCATATACTACACCAAAAAAAAGAATGGAGAGTTTTATTAATTCGCATCTTGTATAAGCTCTCTACAAGCACTAGGGTCCATATTTAGACCCATAGTATTCAAATCAATAAAAAAATTTAAAGATTCTTCCTCCTCTCCATCACCTTCTGTAGAATCATCATCGCTTTCTCCTTCTTCCTCCTCCTCAAGATGACTAGTTGCAAGGCTTGGCTGACCTTCTTCAACTTCAATTACATCTTCCTCTGCATCTTGTGGTGATGGTATGATGGGATCAATATTGGCTCAATGTCCGTCTCTGCAAAGATAGATCTACCCCGTGGCATGACTAGAATGACATACCAAAGTCTTCTTTGATATATACATGGCACATTAAAAACCTGTACGTCACACACAAACAATAAGCTGATATACATATATTAAATTTTTAATTTAAGTTGATTGCACATAGCCTAAATTACTTGCTCGCAATTACTAGGATACACCAAGTTGTCAGTTTTTCCCCGATGGAATTGGGTGGATTCCACCATAATGAGCCCATTTTCATGTCTTTTGACCTCACCCGCAAACCATCGGCACTCAAAGAGGAATTTGTGAAAAGATATGAAATCCACTTTGATTATTCTCTCTATACTACCACAATATCTGACCTCATCTGTTGTTGTGTCAAAGTTTCCCATCACGCCACAATCGTTAATGGTTCGACGCTCATCTATCTAGCGGGTGCGGAAATGTCGGCCTTCATACCAAATGGAGTTGAAAGTGAGACCCTACAATCACAATGCATAAGAGGTTACATCGCATTTCATAAAGTGATTTGCATACATGCATACATAACATATACACACTCACCTTGCGCAAACATCCTCGCTCATACTCCCATTCTTTAGGGCTTATTTGTTCTCCTTGTGCTTTGGCATTGGTCATGGAATTATGGATCCACTCTACTTGAATAAAATCGGGATATTTTGCAAGCTCTTTAGGAAAAGGAGGTGCACGTCTACCTCCATGCGACCTCTTCCATGCATCTCTATCTCTTTCTCTAGCTGCGCGGGCTTCCAAGTACATATTCACCCATTTGGTCATGATAGTGGCATTGAGTAAACAGTAGTTGTTGACTATGGCATGAAACTCTCTATCCATGACCAAGAGTGAGCCTTTTCCACTGGGAATGGTTGATTGCTTCCTAGGATCCTTTTCCTCACTCCACAAACAAGGCAATGATGGATCCACTGTGATGAGATACTGTGAGACATACACAAATGCATCTTGCACCACCTGTTGATATGTAGAGAGAAAGAGAGAGAGACGAGAAAAGAGACACACTATATACGCTATCAAAGACTGATTCATATTGAGGACAAGATACAAATATATAGGTGAGACCAAGTTGAGTAGAGTGAGCCATATATAGCTCCAACATCCCCACTCAAACAAACGTCTCTAGCTTTGGATGAAAAAACCCTTGAGAAGTTCAAGGGAAAAACCCAAGCCCCTATACAATGTGAAAATATGAACCAGCAATGATGATGTGAAAGTGAATTGTGCATCTATGTACAAATATTCAAGTGACTCAAAGATCACAATGTGCAAATGTGGAGTGTGCATAGTACCTAAAAGATTACAATGTCATATGTACAAAGCTATTACAATAGCAAAGAAGCTAATCTAGAAAGAGTGAGGCCAAAGCAACTCCAAGCTCCGAGCGCAAGAGGATGAAACGTGACTCGTTGAGGCCTTTGGTCAAAATGTGTGCAATCATCTCGTCACTTGGACATTGTTCAACCATAATGGTTCCTTTGCGTACTTCATACCTGACATAATGATAATGGACAGCAATGTGCTTTGACTTATTATGTTGAACATAGTCTTTTGCAAGACTAATAGCACTTTGGTTGTCACACCGCAAGGGTGTTCTAGAAAGAGGAGAGTGACCAATATCAACCAGCATTTTTCGAAGCCAAATCAACTCACGAGCTGCAAGTGATGCTGCAACATATTTTGACTCAGTCGTAGAAACTGCAACACAACGTTGTTTCTTGCTAGTCCAAGAAACAAGACAACCATTTATAAAGAAGCAATTTCCACTAGTAGATCGCATAGATAAATGTGTGCTTGCCCGGTCTGCATCTGTGTAACCCAAAAGAGAAAGAGATTGCATAGAATCCGATGTGAGTTGTGCTCGATAAACTAAACCAAAATCTATAGTGCCTTTCAAGTATTTCAATACACGCTTTGCAGCAGACCAATGCTTAAGAGAAGGACATGCAAGATGTTGTCCAAGATAATTAGCAGCAAACAGAATATCAGGACGAGTGTTCATGCCAACAAACTGAAGACATCCAATCAAATTAGCATAAGGTTGATTTGTGACAAGTTGACCGCCATTCTCAGAAGTGTTCTTTGTAGAGCTCGCAAGACAAGGTGTATTGGCTGAATGTGCAGATTCCATACCAAATTTTTGAATAGTATCTGCAATAAACTTTGATTGTCGAAGGAATAAAATACCTTTTGTACGGTTCCGTTGGACTTGAATGCCAAGACACGAGTGAATCTCTCCAAGATCCACCATATCAAATGCAGAAGACAATAACTTTTTCACTTGCTGAAGAAATCCCAAATCATTGGAAACAAGGATGGTATCATCCACATAAAGAGCAAGAATCACAAAACTGCTACCTTGGCATTTTATGTATAAGTTGGGGTCTGAAGAGCAAGAGATGAATCCTTTAGAGGTGAGAAAAAGATCAAATTTTGTATACCAGCTCGCGAAGATTTTTTGAGACCATATAGTGCCTTATGGAGTTGAGCAACAAGGTCTTCTTTACCTGGAATAACAAACCCTTCTGGTTGTTCCATATAAATTTCCTCTTCCAAGTCACCATTAAGAAAAGCAGTTCGCACATCCATTTGATGAGCTTCTAAATCAAATTGAATAGCAAATGCCAATAAAACTCGAACACTTGTAATGCGAACAACTGGTGAAAAAGTCTCTTGATAATCAACACCGGCTACTTGGGAGTAACCTTTTGCAACGAAATGCACCTTGAATTTGTCAAAAGATCCATCTTCTTTTACTTTTGTCTTACACACCCACTTACATTTAATAGCTGTACGACCAGGAGGTAATTCAGTTAGTATCCATGTACCTTTAGAGATAAAAGAATCGTACTCTGCTTCCATAGCCTCTTGCCATTGATCCTTTTGTGGTGAAGAGATACCTTCATCATAAGTGACCAGATCTTCAGAAGTAGAAAAAGCATTAACAACAATATCGTCATCATAAACATGACATGAGCCATGTTCAAACTCAATAGGCAGATCAACAAAAATATCAATATCATCATTGACAACATTCAGAATGGATGGTTGTGAAGAGGAAAGTTGCTCTATAGGAAGAGTTTCATCATCTGAAATAAATGGAAAAGCCTGAAGCAATGATTTAGTATCATCAGAATCATCCATGGACCATGAGCCTCCCATAAGCTGTTCGTTAAAAGTAGCATCACGATTCACAATTACTTTCTTGGAGGAAGGGTCATAGAATTTGTAGCCTTTGGAAGTGTCAGAATATCCAGTAAAAATAACTTTAAGACTAGGAGCATCAAGCTTTGTTCGTGTTTCTTTGGGAATATGAATATAAGCAATACATCCAAAGGTTCGAAAATGAGATACAGAAGGAATGTCACTTGTCCATGCTGTGATGGGTATCTTACCAGAGGGTGCAGTAGTAGGAAGATGCTTCTGAATAAATACTTCTGTCAAAGTAGCTTCAGCCCAAAAAACACGAGATAAGCCAGAATGAATCAGCATACATCTTACAACATTGAGAATAGTGCGATTCTTTCGTTTAGCAACGTCGTTTTGTTGAGGCGAATATGGAATAGTGTGTTCATAATGAATTCCACTGTCAACACAGTAACTCACAAACTCTCGAGAAACATATTCACCTCCATTGTCACTATGAAGCTTCTTAAGGCGATGACCAGTTTGAAGTTCTGCAACCTTGTGGAATTGTTTGAAAACAGATAAGGCTTCAGATTTTTGTCTAAGTAGAAATACAGTCGTATACCTTGAGAAATCATCAATGAAAGTAATGAAGTAGCGATATTGTGATCTCGAAGAAGGTAGAGGTCCACATATATCAGTATGAACAAGGTCCAATATGTCATGAGAATGAGTTGTATTTTAAAGAGGAAAGGGCTTACGATTGTGTTTCCCAAGAGCACAAAATTCACAAATTCCCATTTGGGGATGGGCTTTAAGATCCATGCCATGAACAAGATCACGACGTTGAAGATCAAGGAGTTTTGAGAAATCAGCATGAACAAAACGGTGATGCCATACTTTGCAATCATGATCACCTGGAGCAGTGACACATTTGCTACAACATCGTTGAGAGAGAGTTCAAACAAATTACCGTTTCGAGGAGAAGTGGCTATAGTCTGTCCATATTTCTCAATTCGGCATTTGGTATGATCAAATCCAACAAACAGACCAAGATCAACAAGTCTAGCAACTGAAAGAAGATTATGTTGAAGATCTGGTACATATAATAGTCCTCACAAAATTCGAGTGGAAGAAGATAAGGTACCAAGATATAAGTCTCCAATAACCTTTACTTGACAAGTAGTATCATCAGCAAGATAAACAACACGTTGAACTGGTAGTGGATGATAGTTATGGAGCCTCTTAGACTGATATGTCATATTTCTTGTAGCACCAGAATCAACAATAAAAAGTGATCCATCACGTACATGAAGTATTCTGTCTGGAGCAACTGAACATAGGACGCAGCTTGTTTTTGGTACAATGTTGTTTCGATGTTCAGTAGCATATGCTCTATTACGATCTGTATCAAATCGACACTTATAGCATATATGAGTGGGATGATCAGATCGTCCACAATATTCACAAGAAGAAGAAGAAGAGTCTCTACATAAACGTGTTTGTTTCGTGGTAATATTTTGTTCTTCATCATATTGACGTGCCCAACAATCATCTTCAGTATGGCCATTTCTATTGCATTAAGAACATTGCTTATTAGGAAATTTGAGACGAGAGAAAATATTACTAGGACGGCCACCTTTGTGGTTTCCTCGTTGAAATGGATGCCTTCAAGCATAAAAAGTACGTTCCATCTGTTGTGACTCAGTCTCATCTTGTGAAATCATAGCTGTATCGTGACCAGCATTACGACGTTCTTGACGTTGAGAGTATTCAATTAAAGACATGCAGGCTTGGTCGAAATCAAGACCATCTTTATTAGAGATAATGGTAACAATGTTATCATAAGAAGAGTCCTTCACCGTATCAAGGAGAAGTGTAATCAGTTGCTTTTGTGGAACAGAATCACCGGCAACAGCAAGTTGATTAATAATAGATTTGAAAGATTCAATATGTCCCGTCATGGCAATACCAACTTCAAATTGTAACTTGTTAAGCAACCCTCTCAAAAAAAGTATTTCTGTAACAGATTTCTTCTGAAAGTTTGCAATAAGGTACTTCCATATGTCGTGGGAAGTAGGCAGTTCATACATATCAAGCAAAAGGGAATCAGTAAGAGTAGAAAGAATATACCGACGAGCTGATTTATCACATCGTTGCCAATCCGTATAGGCAACATTCCAATCTTCAAATATAGGTCCTTCAGTGATAAGCACGTTATCATTATCTGTATCAACAGGCTGAGGTGGACAAACACGATTTCCAAGAACAACATCTAAGAGTTCATCGCCTTCAAGAATAAACAACATATTTGCTTTCCAGCCTGAAAATCCTTGGCCTTGGAAAGGAGGAACAGAACGCTGGCCAAAAGGAAAGCCGTTGACGAGAATAGTCATAGCCATATCTTGTTGCGAGAAGACGTATAAGATAAGATCGCAGAATCTGCACACCATATATGGTGAAGGCCGCAATTGAGAATGAGAGAAATATGAGGACTACGTTCTGTCAACGATAAATGTAAGAAGGATGCTCAAGGAACGTCCAAAGATGTGAGAGACGTCACCCAAAAAAGGCAGGGTAAAGGAGACGTTAATAATAAAAGAATCCTCAAAATAGAGTGGCGTGAAACGCAAGATTGATGGCCAAAATATGAATAGCAAAAAGCTAAATTTTCTCAAAAAAGTTAACACCAAAATTAGAAAAACGATCACGGACGCTTCACGAAGAAGTACGACGAAGAAAGCTGCGTCAAGCTCAATTGCAGTAAAAACAGCATAACTTTCTGCAGCGAACTCCAATTGATGCAAACCTAGAACTCAAATCGAAGAGCTCGAGGAGATGAACAAGTTTTGGATGAAAAGTTTCATTGTGCTATGCTCCATTGCGCTTTTCCCGTTTCTCCAAATTTTGAGCAGAACACCCCCGAAAATTGAGATGAAGTTCAGGGTGTCATCAACAAGAAAATGTAATCAACGATTAGATTGATTAGCAATAAACGCCATACAAAACACTAATCATATTCTTCTTAACACAAAAAAACCATAGTTAACAAGAATCAACGCTCAAAAAATAAAATTTATAGCAATTTTGAATCTTACGTGCGAATCACATACATATACTATTTTGTCACCATGAATTGAATCGGTGCATGATCGTTACCGCTCTGATACCATGTTGAGATGTGGAGAGAAAGAGAGAGAGACAAGACAAGAGACACACCATATACGCTCCTTAAGACTCATTCATATTGAGGACAAGATACAAATATATAGGTGAGACCAAGTTGAGTAGAGTGAGCCATATATAGCTCCAATACCACCCAACCTTCTGCCATGCTCGCCTAAAAACATTAAAACCACATTTTTTTATTAGTAACTCCATAGCGTATCAATGCTATCTATATTGTATTGATTTTGCATACCTCCGATTGTGACCTCAATCTAACAAAATCCTTGAAAGTCTTCAAGAATCTCTCCAAGAAGAACATTCATCTAGAGTGAACCACCCCACAAATGGCAATCTCCTCAACAAGGTGAAGCAATAGGTGTACTTGGCTAACAAGGATTGTACATGGGAATGAATCCTCAATAGCACACACTGCCTCTACTGTTAGCTGTAGCTGATGGGCTACTGGTATGGCTTTCACTTCTATCTCCTTGGAGCTCACAAATCTACAAGGCACAAATAATATAGTACATGAAAATAAATTCCATCGTACATGGCACAACATGATATAGTACCTGAAAAAAACCATTACCTCACAATCTCACCCACTTTGAATATTGCAGCCTTCACCTTAGTGTCTCCATAACCACTAATAGTTATGGGAAGTACAAACTACAAACAATAAAACATCTTAGGGAATGCCAGCTTATATATAAGGACACATAGACACCACAAACTGTTCTACTCTTACCTGAAGAATTTTATGCCAATCATGGGATTTCAATCCATACAATTGAGTGGAGCCACCCTTTTTGGTTTTTGTGAAAGCACCTTTGAGTGACCACATATGTCCCATTGGAGTTCGGATGGATGCCATAACCTACTTTGTCCGCTCTTGTTCTGTCTTTGAAAGTATCCACGGTGCTTTTGGGAGAAGCATCTTTCCCCGCTCCCCCATGTGGGGCGTGGCTGAAGGGGGGAGACGTCTCATGGATCTTAAATCTTCACTAGCACCCAATGAATCCTTCTTGCCAATTATGTGATCCTATATAGCTTGCCCAACATTTTTGAACACATGCATAGGGTCCAACAAGTGCTGAAATTTCAACGAAGCCCAATCATTAGGAAAAATATGGACTCTAGTTGGGCCCTTTTGATTAAGCGGAGGTTAAAAACTGGCCAATGAGGAGAGGGTTGGGATATCACCTAGTACCTAGATGTGCACTCCTATTCCCTTGTTTCTTTTAGGTCAAAACCACTATTTTTTGAAAGAAACCTTGGCTCTTTTCTAGAGAGAGGCTATTGAAGAAAGAAGATGTTAACTTCTTTGACAACTCTGTCCGTCCATTTTGGATTGTGGGGTACAAGGATTAATTTAATACACCCTTTCAAGCTTTTAAAAGTGAGAAACTAAAGGTTTTAGGCGAATAAAACGTTCGAAAATTAATCTAGCTAAAGGAGGAGTCATGGCCAGTTTTGATTGGGGAGGAAGGCTAGTCCATCAGGCGCTCTAGCTGTTCATGCACCAACCTGGCCAGCATCGATTGGTGCTTGCAGAGAAACTAGGTAGCCTTGGCAGAATATAGTACAACACAAGCCGCCTCCCAGGGCCTACGACTGCGAGCGCCTTCAATTCAGCCTGCGCTGCTGCCGCGCTCTTTCATAATCCAAGGGACGGGTGGCCAATGAGGATTCAACATACCTCATGTGTGTTCAGAGATGTTCGGCGCTACAGTCCAAGCCCACGCTACTTTAACAGTTGGCGGGTCACTTTCGTCAGATATCTGCCTTGAAAATCGCCATCCTAGCTATTATAAATCTTTTGAAAAGCTTTTAATAAAAGGCTTTGATAAAAATATGAATAGAAAACCCTTTATGTTGAAAAATGAGATTTTCAAAATTTTCATCCACTTTCTTTACTCTTGAAAAGAATCCCATTGGAGATATTATTTTTCAAGGTCAAAACCGGTACAGAGCCTATAAGTGGTTTGGTATTCCCTCTTAAAGTAAACATTTTAGCCTGTAATCCCTTGAAATTAGGGATCCTTACAAGGCCCATGGAGAGTCCAAACTTTTCCTAATGTAGGGGAGCGACAAGAAGATAGAGTACCTTGACATACCCCTTGGCAGCCCATTGGGAGGGGGTGATCTACGGTGATGCTCCTCCCAATGCTTCACCCAATCAGCCATGTTCCAATGGAATGGCTTCACTCCATTGATAGGGGGAGCATATCTACAATGTGAAGGAGGCAAGAAGCGATGGTTGTTGGGACAGATCACCTTCCCGAGAAGAGGAGGTCTCTCTGTCACCAGGGAAGGGCCACAAGTTGGATGCACACTATGTCCAGATGTTGAGAGTCCTGCCAAGAGGTAAACAAACGTTACACATGAGATGATAAACCTAAAGCAAAGAGTACAGGTAACATGTGCATACTTACCAAATCCTGGGTAATCATGCATGGTCCACATGAGGATGCACTTGATGACGGCTTTGCGGTCGCGTGGTGGCCATGAAATGTCAATGACATCAATGCCTCTCCATAGATCTTGAAGCTCTTTAATAAGAGGCTGCAAATATACATCCATGTTTTTTACCTTGTGCTTTCCTGGAATGAGAAGTGATAGTAAAATGTTTCCCATTTTTGTTGCCTCCTAAGGAGGAATATTGTAGTTCACAACCACCGCCGGCCAAGTGCTCTATGAAGTAGAGCGGTGCCCAAATGGATTCACTCCATCACTAGCTAACCCAATCCTCAAGTGACGAGGCTCATCCCTGAACTCTGGCCATGTGTCCTCTATGTGCTTCCATGGTGGTGAGTCAGCTTGCACTCTCATTATACCATCTGTGGAGCAATTTTTTGCATGCCAACTCAAAAACTCGCTCGTACCCTTGGATCTAAACATGTGTTGGATGCAAGGGATGAGTGGAAATGCCTCAAAACTTTACGTGGAATTATGTTGCTCTGCATTCCTTCTTTGAACCTAGGCTCCCCGCACAATGGACATGTGTCACAATCGACATGCTCATTATGAAAGAGCACACAATCGTTCACGCAAGCATGAATGCGATCATAATTCATCCCTAATCCTGTCACCACTTTGCGTGATTTTCGTCTATTCTCTGGCATGTGATTCCCAATTGGCAGCATCTTTCCTAGAAACCTATCACAAGAAGAAAGTACATTAAAAGCTAATTTATGTATTCCACAAGCATCCTTCACAATCTGTATACATACCTCAAAAGTGCATCGACACTTGCATTGCTCCATCCAAACATCGCCTGAAGGTTAAGGACTTCGAGAGATGCCCTTAAAATGGAGTAGCAGCATCTCTCATATAGTGCAGTGTGTGCCGAATCAAGTAGCTCACTCCTCGTTCTTTCGGAAGCTTCTTCGCATGCACACTCTGGTTCATGCTCCTCCTCTCGTGCAAGGAGATCCTCAACCATTCTATGCAAATGGTTGTCTTCTGCATCCACGTAAGGAGATGGGATGTGGTCACTCGTAGAGGGAGTAGTAGTTGGCTGATTTGATGTGCTTCCTCCCTCTCTAATGGATTCCTGGCGCATGCGCTCTTCCACCCTCCTTTCCCCTCCTCCACCAACCACATGCCAATGAGGGGTGACGTAAATAGCCGCTACAATTCGCGGATCCTTTCCATACATGCACGCTTGCGAAGATCGTCCCATAGTCCATAATCTTCTACATGACTCAAGCATATCCGTCGAAGGCGAACAATGGTGCATTTGCACCGCACGCATGGGCATGGTAATCGCTCGGCCAACCACTGTGATCTATCCGGTTCAGTGGAGGGGCCAAAATCATCCTAAGCAACCTACATTAATAAATTACATACACTAATTAAAATCAAATTACAAAAAAATGTTAATAAAATATCAGCAAAAAGAAAAAAAAATAACATGCATGGTAATCAAAACTTTTAGGTAGCAATGTCATTTTCAAAGTACTAGGAATCATTTCATGTTATATACATTTCATCAAAAACATATGATCAAAAGATATTGAAAATCAAAGGTCATAATGTCAGAGCGTGGCCTTCTCTCTGGTTGCACCGAAATTGCAGTGCGGTAATAGCTGCGGTAACTGTCACGGTAATAGGCACGGAAAAAGTTTTTCCAAATTTTTTTATAAATAGGGACACCCGCGTACCCCACGAAGTTCAAAACCCTAATTTTAAAATTTCATTGTCTTCTTCACAAAAGCCGAAAGCAAGAACCTCACAACCTTGAGCTCTTACACCCTTCCTACCTACTCTTCTAGTCTCCACCATCTCTGCTCTTCCATCTATACTCTCCTACCCTCTCCCAACAAGCTCTTCAATTCCACAATGTAAGTTTTCTTGTTATGTTTCTTCATTTTTACACACTCATACACACACATACACACACATGCATACATACGCACAAGTTAACACGCATGCAAATACACATACACATGCATATAAACATAAACACACATATGCATACACAAACGCACACATACACATGTATGCACTCATACGCACACATATATACACACACACATACGTAGAAACACACATACGCACACACATGCATATGTTAATTTAAGTTATGCATTAGTATGTGCATAGAGTGATTAGTGTGTGATTGCACTAATTAATGTGTGCATATGCCAATGCGTGCACTAATTAGTGTGTGCATTACTCTAATGCACACACTAATTAGTGCGTGATTACACACACTAATAGTGTGTTTACATACACTACTTAATGTGTTCTTTACACACACTAATTAGTGTGTGCATTATTCTAATGCACACACTAATTAGTGTAAGTAAAGACACACCAATTAGTGTGTGCACATGTTAAACTTAAGACATTTTAATCTTGACATTGGAGACCTAAACTTAACACTTACTTGCAAAACCTAAACTTAACACACACTAATTAGTGTGTGATTAGTGTGTGCATTGGTCAATGTGATTGGCCAATGCACACACTATTTAGTGTGTGTTCATGTCAATTACACACTAATTAGTATGTGTATATGTCAATTACACACACTAATTATGTTAAATTAAACACTAATCAACACAAAAACATAAACGTACCTCCATGATTAAGTTGTAGGTGACGTATTAGGTCCCAATGACTGTCCAAGTGATCGCACAATCGGTCACACTAATCATAAACACAGTAATCTCTTATTAGCCAATACACACACTAATATCTTATTAGCACTCAAGGCTTTGCAAGGTTCTTTATAGGTTGTAGACACACCTTGGATTCTTTGCACATTGGATTCTTTCAACATTGGATACTATAGAGAATCCAATGTTTGAAAAAAATCAATGTGTAAATTTTTTATCATATATTCTAATTTTTATTAGCGAGTTTAATCTTTGTTGCAATAAATGCAGACCATGGCTTCTTCTTCCACACCACGCTTACGCAGCGTTGAGGAGCTCATGGTGAACGGGATGTCATATCCCAACGCTCTCTCTGCCTATCATTCAGAGCCGTCGTCTCAACAGTCATCATCAGGGTTCGGCAGGTTTTGAGATGCTCTGGGTGGGTCCGTTGCCGTACCTATGACCGATCCAGATGTGGAGATGGCATTGCGTCTTCGACCTGAGTGGTTAGGTTCGTAGCAAACCCTTGCACAACGCTATTCATCGGCATAGCTAGCAGCGTTTGGATTATCTGAGGTCTCTACTCCCACTGGTGCACTCCATACCTGCAGAGTTTTCCACCTACAGCTCCAGATTCATCTTTTCCTTCACAGGGTCCGACGCCCCAGGGTCCGATGTCGTTGGGTGCGACGCCCTTGGGTGCGATGCCACAGGGTCCGATGCCATGGGCGTCCACCTATCCATCACCTATCCCAAATTCTACCCCAGATTCACGTCGGCGCTCTTCTGGCAGTCAGTGCCAGGGTAGTTCGCCCGCTAGCGCAGGTCGATCTCGACGAGGGAGCGGAGCTAGTTGTTGTTTTGGAGGGGAGGGCGGCGGGGGGGGGGGGGGGGGGGGGGAGTACTATAGATTCTCCTTCACAGTCACCGCTCCCTGCTCCAGCAGAAGATGAGGACCATGACATGCCTACACCAGATGCTCGCAGATTATACTACCAGGTTCATAGAGGAGGTATGGTGGATCTTGGGATAGCGCAAGGCAGGAGATTCCCCACACACCTCAACCAATTAATCCACTCCACATATATCAATTGTTTTCTCAAATTTGATGAGCAGGATCCCTACAACCTCACATATATAGAGACAACCATGCACATGCGTTTCCCCAACCCTGAGGGGCAACAATTCTCAAGGCAATGGTTGCAAGAGCATGTCAAAACATTTCTCAAGAACAAAAAATCTAGTGTGAGGAGAGCTGCAAAGAAGACAATGGAGTCTCCTGAGCACAATTATCGGCCAGGAAATGTCCATGATGTGGAGTGGGAGAGAGCTATGGGAGAGAAAGAGGACGAAAGGGCAACGGGTGCAAGGATGTATACGCGCCAACTTGAGGCCAGATCCCATCAGATTCCTACGCATTATCGTTCGGGAGGGAAAACTTCTTGGAAAGACAAATATGTAAGTAAAAATATTAGTTTTATTGTAAAAAACCTAATGTTTTTCATTTAATTAATTGGTTGCTATTTTTTTGTCAGCATAATATTACCATGAGTCGCCCGACCAGAGATGTGCAGAGATATAGAGAAAACCATACCGAGTATCAAACTTGGTGTTGGTTGTTTGAAAATCAAATGATCTCTTGAGAGGAGTTTGAAAATGCGTGCAGATCTCTGCAACATGTAAGTTCAATCTTATTTAAATTATCAAAATGTTGATTTTATATCAAATATTAAATAACAAAGTGTTAATTGTTTATTTTTCTGGTTTTGTAGAGTCAAGGAGTTCCACGCAAAATGACGCCCTCTCCACCATGAGCAAATTGCACACACGCGTTAGCGTTTTGGCCATGATCATCCTCTATTTTGTATACGCGGGCTTTTTTTGCCCTCTTTATGTAAATGCAATTACCTATCATTTTTTTGGCTCAATGTATTGTCCAATTGTAGTTTGCTCGATTGATATTTTGTTGTAATTAAATATTTCTTGTAATTAATAATAATTTAAAAAAATAGTTTAAATAAAGAAAAAAAAAGGTGACCTTTTGGATGGTCCTGCAAAGGATCATCCAAATGGTCATCTATTTTTTTATCATAAACCGGCACGCGGTAATGCTCGCGACAATAGTCTTCACGATAATATGTGCGGAAATGCTTGCAGTAATAAACGGGGTAATACGTGCGGAAATATAGTCGTAGACATTACTGCAAGTCCATTACCGCGGTCATTGCCGCAATCGTTTTCGCTTATGAGAAATTTCACAATACAATTTTATTTTATTTTGTGTGGTAATTCGTGCGATAATACCACACATATGTTATAGTGTTTGTAAACTTCATCAATCCCCTTGAGTGAAGCTATTGCTGGATTTTCCCTTATTTGCTTTAGAAATGCCGTTCGGTCTTTGATTCTCAGCTTTCAGTATTGCAAAGAAGCATTTGATACATTCAACTGTACCTAGAGCTTTTGAACTGACTAAGTACTGCCCTTAATTTCATTTGTCACTTCAATCAACTGTTGCTCCTTACTTGTACAGGCATCGAGTTCACCTAACTCTTCCATCTCCTTTTCTTGCTTTTCCTTGACGTTTTGGTGTATTTCTGCTTTGTTCTTGAGCTCTTTGACTTGTCCTTGAAGATTTTCAATGATATTCATTCTGTCTTCAAGCTCGCATTGGAGCGCATCAATCACTTGCTCAAGTTCTCGAGCTTTAGCACTGTGGCTAAGAGCTGCTGTTCACATTTTCTTAGTCATTAGCTGCGTCTACTTTGCATATTCATTGACTTGAGTGATAAATTTATCCTTTGTTTCCCACTCTTCCAATTTTTCTTGAGGCTCTTTGGAAGGTCAAACCTCATCTTTCGTTGTTTTTGGTGGCTGTTCTTGATTGGCTTCCTTCTCTTTCTTTAACCCATCTCCTTTTACTTCCCTAATTTCATCTAATTGGTTAGTAGATGAAGAGATTGGACTAGGAAGAAGCTGATCCCCTTGTTCGGTATTGGGTGAGGATGGTCCTGGAGACATCACCTCCCGTTCGTGCTATGTTTCAGTTGGTTTCCCAACTTTTGCTTGTTGTGGTTGTTGAGCAATTGACACTTCTCTGGCTTTTCTTTGAGCTTCAACTAATACCTCTTATATCTTCAGGGCTTCAACTTTCGCATACATCCTTTCTAGCATGTCTTTAGGATCTTCTTGGATCTTCTTCTTGGGGTTTTTGTTCTAGGACCCTTAACTTCCCTTGGATTCCATAGATCTAAAGTCTGTCCTGCAAATTGTCGACTTCCTTCATAAGCTTCCTTTTCTCTTTAAAACCTTGCCTTTTTTTGTTGAGGTTCTTCCTGATGGGCGGCTACTGCCTTTCTTTTTATTTCTTCCCTTACTGCCCTTTTTTCTTCATTATCAAAACTTTCTTCACTCCTATTGGCTTCAGGTGAGCTTTTAGGTGACTCTTCATCGGACTCATAATTCCCTTTCTTGTTTGATCTTATGTCTCCTCGAGAGGGCCGACATTTCTCTGTGATTATCCATGTGTTCCTATCTGGGGCTGGTGGCAAGGAATAGCCCAAACTTCATGTCTATTTCTTGGACACAAGAGAGGGATTCCAAATGGCAGCTAACTCTTCAGGATCTACATCAGTATATAGTTGTATGGAGAGCAAGGTGTCATAGGGTTTTTGAGGGTCACCTAGAGCCACCGTCGGTGGCTATTTGGGCTATTTGGCAGTAGGAGTTGACTATTTGGGCTATTCGGTAGAAGTTGATTGCGAGGGCTGGCTGCTACGACAATGAAGGAGAAGTATGAAAGATGAGGGAGGAGCGCAATGAAGAAATTGCAAGGAATCTGTAAGATGAACTAGAGCATCAACACAAGGATTCCCAAGGTTCACAACAATGAGCAAAGCTAAAGTGGGCCTTTGAGTGAGAGAGAGAGAGAGAGATGATCTGATGCGTCCAGATATGGACAAGAGAAAGAAGATGTGACACGATCTTCAGTAGCCATGGGAGCAAAAAGCCTGGTCACCTCCCCCTCTTTCAACAAAGAGGAAGTACAAGTTTATGCTAGGGACTTGTGCTCTTCGTGAGATATGCAAACATTGAAAGAACACCGATCCCATCATCCTAAAGGCACCTTGCTCTTGTGTAGTCCGCGAGATAATAGGCCAGGTTGCAAAAAGCTGCCACACGAGTGAAGTTTGTGGCATTGGAGGTACTGCAAGATGCAACGAAGGATCTCACAACCTCACATTTCCAATATGAAGTTATTTGTCAGATACATACAAAATGTGTTGCCTTAAAGCTAGTAGACTTAGCCCTTGCTATATGAGATTGTGTTCTAAGAATTTTCTACGCAAGAGTGAAGCCCTATTTTGTAATCATCATGACCATAATGAAATACAACTTTTTGTATCCTGTCATATTGTCTCGCAACCATCTTTTGCAATTTGCAATGTGTTTCTATTTTTTAATTTAAGTGATCTGAGTGAGAGAGTTTGCAATATAGTGTAGCTTGATTTGCATATTGGAAGTTTTTCTGTATGACATTTGTAAACATTATTTAAAAGTGTTTGGTAGGGTATTTGGACCATTTTCTCAAAGTTTGGTGATGCGTTATTTTGACTTTCTGGCTCCTCATCTTACTAGATGCATACCTTGTGGGAAATTTTTTAGTAGGATAGATATAGAATTAGAAGAAGTTTTGTATGTAGCAAATGTAGTCCTCAAGGTGTAGAATAGCTTTGATTGAGTGGTTATATGAAGATTCAATGATATGCATGACCGTTCGAGGTGTGTAAGTTAGGCACTTATAAGAAATAGGCTGTTTTATATTCTCTCTCTAGCAACTAGTGAAAGAATCTAGATATTTTTCCAAACGGATTGAACTAGGCAAACACTCAAATCACATGAGTTTTAGATGTCGAGAAGGAGAACAAAACATTGTCTCTCAAACATTTGTGAAATCTTGACCCTTTTACAGATACAAAGGCAAGAAGAAAGGTCAATTTCTTGACACTTTAGAAAAAAAAAAACCTTTAGTGTGGCTCCTAAGGGGCAAAGAAGGACCATGGGTGTGTACTGCTGACCATCAGAAGGCGTTGCAGGCAAGAAAAATTGGGACGTCGAACGACGTAGAAATGTCCAGTTAATTTTGGGCGGAATTTTGGGTCCGAATGGTCTGTTTTGGGCTGCCAAGTCCTCGAGCACAAAAAAGAAGAAGTCCAAAATTCCCTAGCCCCAGGATGCCACGATGTGACCTCGGCATTTTGACCTGGTCAAAAGTCCCCACGTCTTACCCTGGTGGCCTAGGGAATTTTGGCCTTCTTTTCTCAGTGCTCGGGGCCCCGACAACCCAAAATAGGCTAGCCATTCGGGCCCAAAATTCCACCCAAAACTGACCGTACATTTCTACTTCATCTTACGCCCCAGTTTTGTCGCCCACAAAGCCTCTTCAAACCACCCATGATGTTTTTTTCATCCACGGGGTCCTGGCAATCCAAAATTGACCAAACATTTCTGCACTGCCCGACGCCCCAATTTTCTTGCTCGCAAAGCCTTTTCAAATCACCCGTGACTCCTAACAAGGCAAACTACACAAAATTGTATCATACACAATAAATTTTATTGTTGGAATTAGGGTTGCAGTGAAACGCACACAGCTTGGAGAAGACGAAGGAAGCTCAAGGCACACAATAGAGAGTATGTTACTTAGTATGCAATGGAAAGATAGATAGCCCTAGAGTGATGGGCATATATACAATGCTCGGGGGAAAAAACCTTCTAAAGAGGGAAAAAATGCCCCGGCGGTCCTAGTGTGTTCACACACATCACTACCACATGTATATGATAACAAATCCCCCCTGGAGTGATGCGGTGAATGAGAGCTGGCACATGAGTAAAGGGAAGTGCCATGCCCTGAGGACATGATCAGTCCACAAAGGGGAGTAAGCCCAAAGATTTACGGAAAGCTTCAAGCTTCTCACGAGACAATGCCTTTGTGAAAATATCTGCAAGGTTTTCCTTTGTTGGCACATAAGCCAAGCTGATCTCTCCTGCTGAGAGCCTCTCCTTGACATAGTGGTAATGCACCTCAATGTGCTTTGTGTGAGCATGAAAAATTGGGTTCCTCGCAACTGCCAATGCGCTCTGACTGTGAGTGTAGATAGTGCTGGCAATGTCCTATCGAACACCCAAATCAGCCATAAGGCGTCTGAGCCATGCACACTCAGCCGTAGCTGTGAAGACTACCCTGTACTCAGCCTCACAACTCGAAGTGGCCACAATAGGTTGCGTCTTGCTCAACCATGATATACATGAATTGCCAAGCATGAAACAAAAACAACTTGTGGACACTCGCCTGTCAAAACAACCAGCGCAATCTGAGTCTGAAAAAGCATGTAATTCTGGCGGCAATGATCCCCCATTGGGATAAAACAAGCCAAGATGTAAAGTGCCACTAAGGTAGCGGAAAATCCTCTTGATAGCCTGCCAATGCTTAGACCCTGGGCTATGCATAAATCTGCTGACCTGTGAGACTGCAAACTCAATATCCGGCCTTGTGTTGCATACATAAATGAGGCAGCCAACAGCAGTTTGGTAAAGAGTAACATCAGCAAGATCGCCAGCATCATGTAGACTCAATTCAAACATCTTTCCATGGGAGTGGCAATAGGTTTTCAAACCTCAAGTCCAAACTTTCATAGCAATGTCTCTATGTAACTTTTCTGACACAAGGAAATACCACCATCACATTGCTTAAAATGTATACCCAAGTAATGATGCAACATCCCAATATCTTTCATCTTGAAAGTAGCATTCAAATCAGCCTTAAATTCAGCAATATGTCTCTCATTTGGTCCAGTGATCAGTAAATCATCGACATAAAGAACCACAATGAGAAGTACATCACCCTCACGCTTTACATACAATGTGCTTTCTGTTGGACTGTTACGAAATCCTTGTTTAACCAAATGAGTGTCATCTTTCAGATACCAAGCACGAGGAGATTGCTTCAACCCATACAAAGCCTTCTTACATCTGCACGCTTTGTCCTCTTGTCCTTTTATGACAAAACCGTGAGGATGCGTTACATAAACTTCCTCAAATATGTCACCATTCAAGAAAGTAGTAACAATGTCTGATTGGTGTACATCCCAACCAAAATGAGCTGCCAATGCACGTAGAAAACGCAGAGTAGTCATACGAAAAGTGGGAGCAAAAGTCTCTTCATAATCTATACCTTTTTGTTGTGCATAACCCTTTGCAACAAGTTGAGCCTTATGGAGATCGATCTAACCATCTGGCTTGCGTTTCAACTTGTAAACCCACTTCGTACCAATGGCCTTTTTGCCAGGAGGCAAATCACATAAGGTCCATATTTCATTTTCTATAAGTGCATCATATTCTGATTGCATGGCAGCCATCCAATTTTTTGCATTTTGTGCTTTATCAAATGACAGAGGCTCCTCAACATCATGTAAGCTAGACACAGCCAAAGCATAACAATCTAATGCATAAGATGCATGGCGAGAGCTTGAACGAGTACAACTAGACAAAGGTGCATCCAATTTACTGTCATGCAAAGTGTGCACCAGTCATTTTGGCATACCTCTAGCCTCCTATGATTTTCAGCCCTTTCCTCATCAAGTACATCATGTACATCTGCATCAGTAATAGGCTGATCTATAACATTTTCAGAAACCCCCATAGGCTATAAATTTGCCTCATTCGAAATTACATTCCTATTTCCACCACTGAAAAAAGGCAATTGTGAGCTTAAATTAATGTCTCTAGTACATGACAGCAAGGGCTGAACAGAATCTTCCACAAACACTACATCTCGTGAAACCAGAATACGCTTTGTTTGCGGATGATATTTTTATAGCTTGATATTTTATTATCTATTGCAGCTGATAGTGGCAAAATCATAAGCAAATAATGGATTATGCAAAAGGATATTACATTTTATGTATATTTGATTATTCAAGTGCTCTCTATGAGCTTTGGCCAATTATGTCCGACCGACCAGTTTGTACTCATTTTTGGGCATTCAAGAAATCTATAAATAAGTACGTGCAAGAGGGAAATGCTCACTCTTGCATGGGGGGAGATTGCACCAGTGCTTGTGTCTATTCTTCTCCCTTCTCCTCTCCTCTCTCTCTCTCGTCGTGCCAGCGTAGCACTCCGCTCTAGGAGGTGCGCTTGCACATTTTTCCTCGCTCTACCTTGCTTTCTTTCTCTCTATATTCATGTTGAGATCGATCATGTTCATGTGCGACGATTGAGGTATGTCGATTTATCGTTTCTATGATCTGTATTGTGGTATTATGAGTGTATTGCAGTGCCATCACGTTTCCGGACTGTAGTAGTGGTATCAGAGCTTGCGAAACACTCCTATTGGTATAATCATCACGCCCACAAAGAGGATCATCACAATCATACCATAGAGCTAAGTTTAATATTTATTTCACAAGTTCTGTGGATCATGATCTCGTAATTCGTTGAATTGAATGTAATGTATCATATAGTTAATAAGAGCGTCGTGTTTGATTAAAAAAATGTTTGGTTCATTAGATCAAGTATGTAGGAAGAAAATGTAGAGAAATTTTCATGCCGTCGAAACAAATCTCAAGACCTAGACAAGAACTCTAAAGCTACTATCAAGAGGGAATTAAGATAACCAATGCCAACACAGAATTGAAAGGGAACTTTCACATCCTGGAAAACACCCGGAGGGTTCGATGAGTCATATCCGATTAGTGGTCACCCATTGGTGGCAATTTAACGACAAGGAACCATTGTCAAAATTACAAGCAAGGCATGGGCAAGGAGGGCAACAATTGGGAGGAAGGAATGCAATTAATATCATAGAAAGTAAGAGTCTAGTTAAGATTTGAACAATGACATAGGTATTTTCAAGCAGCGATGCCCTGGCACGACAATCATATCTCGCAACAAAACCTCGTGGCAATACCAGCGCAAGGACAACATGAGCAAACTAAAGGGCCGATACACATTGTCATCAACACCCACAAGAGCAATAGTCAACAGTGATACGCTGCCATGTAGCCGTCTTCAAACTTGCTGCTCTCTCTCTCCTTTTTTCTCTGTCTCTCCACTCCTTTGATCATAACTTCTTCATCCGAACTCCGATTTGGGTGATCTATAGCCTCAATCGAAAAGCACGAAGTCCTCTACGCATTGATGTAAAGAAAAAAAAATTCAGAGTTATGGAATGCGTTTCTGTTGAAGCATTTCCGAAGTGAACAGGTTCAACAAAATTGATTCTCATCTTCTATTTTACATACAATGTCTTCCGGCACTCGCAAGGGTTCTTCTTCTTCAACAAGGTCCACAACCATTGTGGAAAATGATCCAAAATCTCCTAAGTGTGGAGATAGCAACACAACCACCCAACCAACGACATCGGAAACCATGATCATGGCGTACTTGGTATCATTGCTAGAGACCGTAAACAAACAAGGCAAAGACTTACGAGCACTTGCAATGGAGAATGGCACACTAAGGGTACTTGTGGTTGAGAATGAGAATCTCAAGAGGACACTTGAGATGCAAACAACACGTTTGATGCAACTTGCAGAGGAAGTCAAGGAATGTAAACGCTCTCTTGAGGACTTGAATGCTTTGAAGGAGCGGATGAGCAAAGTAGAGCATGACCATGTATTGAAAGAGGAGAAATTTGACACTATGAGCCAGGATTTATGCGACATGAAAAATGTATGCACAAACAAGTCTTGGGCTGATGTATGTGGTAGCAATGTGGTTTCTAATTCCTCACTCATGCAAGCTATGGTTCAAACAAAGAATGTTGAGAATGTGGATGTGGAGGAGTTGAAGAAACGGGAGCGACGTTCCAAGAACATTGTTATTCGTGGAATTCTCGAAGAGAAGTTAGAGACACCTCCTTCTCTTGCCATTGTTATTGAAGATTTCTTCAAAACCCACTTTGGCATGTCCGTAGTTATGGTCTATGGAGCACATAGAGTGGGGAAGCAAGGAGCTCCTCGCTCGGGAGAACGGCCAATTGTATGCACCATGCCGGATGAGACCAAGAGAAAGATTATCCTTGATAATATTTGGATCTATTTGAGGGATACAAAATGTTTTGTATGTGAAGATCGCACTATTAAGCAACAAAATATGCGTCGCAAGGCATATGAGGAAAAGAATAATAAAAACAAGGAGATCTCTCATGAAGAAAATGTGCCCAAGGAGGAGGCAAGTCTCTCAAGCAAATAGGGATGCATGACCTATGAGACCGAGTTACAATTGAAAATATGCTTTTGGAATTGTAATGGATACCCATGGAATGCGGGGGTTGGCATTGATGAACTAACAAGAAAAGCCAATGTTGTACTTCTTGTTGAAACTTGGGAGCATGATACACAAAGGATTAACGGCTTGGAGGATTACAATGTACATTCATTGATGTGGTCAAAGAATCTCAAGCAACGAAGAGGACAAGGAGGGTTAGCATGTATGGTTAAGAAAGGATTGGAAGATTTTGTATCAATTGTGAAAGATGACAAGTACAAACATTATGTATGGCTGAAAATTATGACACCAAAAAGAGCACCCATTTTTGTAGCCGATTGCTACATTCCTCATCATGATTCTCCCTTTTATGCTTGCATAGATAGAGATCAACCATTTTCTGATTTGGAAGGGGACATTGCTTATTTCAAAGGTGAAGGTGATGTTATTGTATTTGGGGATATGAATGCTCGCACAAAAACATTGCAACATGATACTCAACAATTTGATATACCATACATTTCAAGGGAGTTGGAGGAATTTCACTTGTATGATCGTACTTCAATGGATGAGAAAGAGCCGGATCACTATGGAAAGTTACTTTTACACATGTGTAATAGGACGTGTATGCTCATTGCCAATGGTGTATCTTTGTGGAGTGGAACCAATGGATGCATGTAGGAGACATAATGGGGATAGTGTTATTGACTATATGCTACTCTCTGAAGCCATCATGTATCGCATAAAGAGTTTTATGTTTGGTCAATGGACCCCGGAATTCGACCATCGTACCTTATGTATTGACCTTTCATGTGGAGAAGCAACTAAGAATGATAATCTCAGCCAAAGGAAAGAGAAGTTATCACTATGTATGGATTTCAAACGAGCACCAATGTACATTGAAATGGTTGAGAAAAAATTATGGATGACAAAGCTTCAATGTGATGCACCATTGGAAACTAAATGGGAAGCTTTCAACAAAGCTATTTGTTCTTGTGCGGAAGAATGCTTTGCCATAAAGCATCTCCATGGTATCAACAAAGATAGATCACGCAAAAGGTGGTTTGATAAAGAATGTCAAAATGCTCGAAAGTCCTTGATAAAGCTTGATGCAACTATGGACAAAGACAACTATCAAAGTCATTTGCATACATACAAGGCATTGATTCAAAAGAAGAGAAGAAGATGGGAAGTAAAGCAACAAGAATTTCAAGTCCAAGAAAAGGCACATGCATGTGGAAGATTTTTGAGAAACTTGAGAGGCAAGCGGGTTGAGAATTTTGGTAACTTGAGTCTAGTGGATATGTACACACATTGTAGGCAATTATATGAGCAAGCAAAATGCCATTTTATGGTTCACTCCCATGTATGCCGTCTTTTTTTTACTATTGAGGATGTATGCGGTGGGCTTGAAAAGTTGGCCACTCACAAAGCGGGAGATCTTCAAGGTATCAAGCCGGAGATGATCAAATGGACGGGAGATTTTACCCATGAGTGGATGTGTGATATGTTCAACCTTGCACTTCAACATGGTATGCCTTATGATTGGAGTACTAATTGGGTTAAGCCTTTGCATAAAGGAGGGGATGTAAAGAATGTAAGCAACTACCAGACTATAATGATTGGGTCTCTTATGGAAAAGTTGTTTGGGTGCATCATGGAGATGAAATTTAGTGATTGGTCTGAAGAGAATGACAAGCGTGCAAAGGGACAAGCGGGTTTTCGTCGATGCCATAGCACCATTGATCATCTTGTCACTCTTCGTGTTCTCATGGAGGAAAGTCGGTTGAAAGGAAAGCGATTGTATTGTTGTTTTGTGGACTTTAAGAAAGCCTTTGATATGATTCCACGTAACAATTTGTGGAGAAGGATGGAAGAACTTTAAGTGCCAAGTGAGTTTATGCTTGCGGTTTCTCGAATCTATGAGAAGGTGATTTGTCAATTGCGCATGGGAAGATAAAATTCACAAAATTTTGTAAGCACTATTGGGGTTAAACAAGGATGTCCATTGTCACTAACTCTCTTTGGTCTATGCATCGATCAATTGGAACAAATGGTACTTGACTTTATGCAAGAAGAAGGCATTGAAGAGGTCACTATTTGCAATGCGGTAATCATGCTGTTGTTGTATGCGGATGATGTAGTGCTTCTAGAACACACTTTAGAAGATGCACAAAAGCTTATGGTTGTCCTTGAGAACTTTTGCTTGCATAGTGGGCTGATTGTAAATGAATCCAAAACAAAGGTTATGTTTGTGAAAACCAACCATAAGGAGAAGCCATGCATTGTGTACAACAACGAGACACTTGAAGATGTTGAGAGCTTTAAGTACCGTGGCTATGAGGTTCCATCCAATCACAAGTGTCATGAATGTGCTATGCGTCGTTTGGAAGCGGGAAAGAGAGCATATTATACATTTGAGAACATGTGTAATGCGGGAAACATCAAGTGTTGGGTTCTCAAGAAGTATCTTTTTGATGCATTGGTGACACCGGTTCTTCTTTATGGAGTTGAAGTGTGGGGCGGAAGCATCTCAAAGTCTACTTGGAAAGAGTTTGAGAATGTCCAAAAGCGTTTTCTTACAAACTCTCTCCAAGTTAAGACACAAACACCATATATGCTCCTACTTCTTGAGTGGGGATCTCTTCCAATTGAGGTTATGGGCATGGAAAGGGTTGTGGAGTACATGATAAAGATCCGTCAAAACCCCTCACATCAACTTACTACAATTGCATGGGAAGCAAGAAAAAAAGTTCAAAAGACGCATAAAAGCAAGATCTTGAGCACGGGATGGATGCAAGACATAAAGAAGTGGTTTGGGAGATGGGATGCATGACACTTGCTACATGATGCTTCAATTGACTCTCAAGTGAATGAAGCTTTTCTACAACGCCAATGTATTACGGCTTGGGAGAAATCTGGTGGGTCGCGCTTCATACATTACACCACCTATATTGCCCCCAACTACAAAACCATGTTCTTCGCTGAGAGAGGAAACCGTACTCACACTTACATGCTTGAGCCTATACCCTTGTCCGCGATACGCACTATCGCAGCAATTCGGCTTAGCTCCCATTTCCTTCGATGCGAGATAGGGCATTGGGGCAATGGAGAAGAGTCAAATCGATTGTGCACATTATGCTCACTGCAAGTTCGAGAGTCTGAGTACCACACACTACTAGAGTGCTCACCTTTTGATCACATCCGAACTTGCTTCTCTCACATTTTCAGCCATAACTTAGACCTACACACTTTCCTCTCCCAGCCAAAGTGTGGGCTCTCCATTGCGACTCTCATCACTACAATTTTGGAGCATCGAGAGTCACTCATCAGCCATACACATACTTCATCACATGTAACTTTGGTCCCATAGGTCATATTTGACCTCCGAGGACGATAATAAAATCTATCTATCTATCTCTCTCTCTCTCTCTCTCTCTCTCTCTCTCTCTCTCTCTCTCTCTCTCTCTCTCTCTCTCTCTCTCTCTCTCTCTCTCTCTCTCTCTCTCTCTCTCTCTCTCTCTCTCTCTCTCTCTCTCATGCTGTGGCGAACCACTAGCAAACTCCTTCTCTTTATCGCTGCAGTTCGGTAGGCTTCTACCCACTCTCTCCCTTAACAACCTCTGGTGCCCATATTTTGTAGGTTCTCACATCCAGTCCTCTCCCTTCCAATTTCCCTCATGCGTTCGTGCAACCATAAGTCCTTTGCATGACATGCGAAATCTCTCTTTCTCTCTCTCTCTCAGGCCACCTACGACCACAGGCTGCACATGCGCCTCTCACTCTCCCCCTTTGATCTCACTTAACAAGTGACTTTAGCTGCTATGGTTTTCCAACCCACAGAACCATGCCAACCCACAGAACCACAGAAGTGATCGTCTCTCTACACTGCGACTACCACTCTCTCTCACATCTTTTTTTGAGTCGACTTGAGTCCTCTAACTCTCTCTCAATGACGAACACACCTACAGAGCCTCTCTCTCCATACCCCCCCTCACGTCTGCTGCATCTACTACCATCTCCTAGTTTGGTTACTTGCCGAGAAGAACAAACGCAGCACTTCACAAATGCGGTTAAATTTCGAGCGCTACTGCCCTACGTGGCACTAGCAGTCACCATTGATCTAAAACATGTGGAGATTTTTAATGGCAATGGCTGCTGCCACATAAGCAGCAGCGCTAAAAATTTATCATGAGGAGCGCTTCACCCACTGGAGCCGCTCCCTGTCTCTCTTTCTCCCAGTCCAATGACTTACAGAGATGGACCATTCCGAGGCTCTGCACGGAGTACTGCAAGCAACTCTCGTTCCCCCCACCTCGTTTTATATCCCTCTCTTCCAGTACTCCAAGGATCTCCCTTTCTCTCTCTCCGTCGTAGACAGCTGAGGATGTCTCCATGATGAGCCAACTCTCTATTGTGAACAGCCTCAGTAGATGCATCAAACTCTGCTCTATCTCCCTCTCCCCGACTCCTTGAGTACGATGGCGTACAGAAGCGAACACTGACCAAGCTCTGCAGAGCTTGCTGCTTTAACAAACACCCGATGCCGACAACGCTCATGAAAAAAAAAAAGTTCATTTTCATTTTGATTCTCACTTTACTTCATTTTTTTGCTCCAAGGCATTCGATCAAATTCATATGGATGGTATCCGTTTGGCCTCATGTGCAATCTTGGACTTTTGAAAATTGTTAATATAAGTTCATTTCTCTCTCTCTCTCTCTCTCTCTCTCTCTCTCTCTCTCTCTCTCTCTCTCTCTCTCTCTCTCTCTCTCTCTCTCTCTCTCTCTCTCTCTCTCTCTCTCTCTCTCTCTCTTTGGCTATAACAAACTCCCGGCCACTCTCTCTTTCTCTCTTCCCTCTTCCCCAGTACGGCTACTTACAATGGCGGGCAATGACGAAGCTCTGCAACGGCCGCTGCAATACTTTCTCAGACGACACCCAATGACGGGCATCCTGGGGCATTCAGGATGATGCTACACTTCCTGCGATGATTTCAAACTTTTACTTTTACTCTTTCACTTTACTTCATTTTATTTTAGTCACACTGGTTGTATTAGTTTTTACTCAAATGTAAATTTGGCTATTGTAGGCATTTAATGTAACATTTTATTTCATTTCTCGCTCTTTCCCCCTTTTCTACTGCATCTGACACCTCCACCATAGTGTTTTCCCCTCCCCCCCAAGACTACTTACAACATTGGACATCCACAACACTCTTTCATGACTAATGCAATACGTTCTGCAACGACGCCCAAGGCCAGGCATTCACGAGACTTGACGACCTCGACGATGCTTTTAGTCTATTTTTGTACCCAGACAGTGTATTAGATCCACAAGGATTGTCCCACTTTGTTTTCGTAGGTAATTTTTGCATTTTAAAGACTGTTAATATAACATTTCATTTCATTTTCTCCCTCTCTTTCCCCTCTCAACCAAACTGCTCACCCTACCTTTGTGTTCGATTACCCCCAACCTCGCAAGTTGATGACCTCTTGTCCTCCACACACACACACACATCATTTCCGATGATATACGCATACACACTCACACAAACACACACATACTATAATTATTCTATATGGTCTTTCATAGCTTGAAGTTAATATTCATGGCTACGTGGTGTGAGATTTGTGTGTCTATATTTAAGGTGGCGATAAGTGCTACTATATCTCTTGGTATTTTAGTGTTTGTTGTATCCATTCAAAGATGACCATCGAAAGTAGTTCCTATGAAATTTTTCGCAAGAAATTCTCTTTGGATTAGAGTACTCATAGCAGTGTTTCTCGATCTTGTTAGGGATTACCAAACACAATTTTGCTAATTGAAGACAATAAGGGCACACCTAAAGCTCTTATGTTTTTTGGTCGAATATGCAAGTTTACTTAAAGAAAATCATGGAATCTAGCCGATGTTTTACTATTTTAGCTCGTTTCAATAACACAGGTGAAATTTTAACAGCTTCCAATTTTCTTGCAATGACAATCAATGGTTTAAAAACTTACTCACATATACAGTCTACCTCACCGATATCTGACACCCATCTATACCACTTGAACTTTGGTTTGTTCTAACTTGCATAACATTACTCAAATGATGAATTTTGTTGTTGACCTTTGTTTTCAAGAAATTTTTTAGCATTTGCCAATTTGGACACTAGTACTTCTGCAAATCACCTCCTGGTACGTAGTTTATCGTCGTTTTTCACGGTATTTTAATTCTTCTTAATGAAACCATTCCTATATATATCTACAGCTATCATATTTCTTAAGATCTCATCAATTATGCAACATATCTCATCTGCCTATACTGGAATTACATCCCTTCACATACTCCTACAATAATACTCACTTTCTCTTCTTGCTTGGAAGTTTATTTTGTTGGTGCATATATTTAAGGACACATAGTCAAGCAGTTTGCAATAGGGATAATACCATTGGACAATTTGGAAGCAAAAAGATCTTTTACTCATTTGTAATTTCTTATATCATTTGAAATTAATCATCCCTAAAGTTATGGGTTGTGCTTGCACTGCATGTACCTTCTATTGAGAGGACTTTTCATTAAGCTATGCAGCTACTCATATGAGCTCCGGTGCTTTGACTTCGTGAACAACAATTTGTAAATACTCCACTACTCAACTATACTCCAATGTGGTCTGACATAGGTAGAATTGTTTTTTTCTTTTTATGTCTAGCCTAGGCCATTGGTCACCAACACACAGATTCGCCGATTTAGGCAGTGTGTAAATACTCATCTTGGTGCAGTTCTGCCGATTTAGGTAGCACTTTGATAAAATTCCGATTTATGATTTTTAAACAATATCCAATGCAGATCCGCCGATTTAGGCAGCATTAGTGCAAGTTCGCCGATTTATGCAGCACACTTTATTGGTGTAGACTCGCCGGATGAGGCAACACCAATCACAAAATCATGCTACAGTGGCTGGCCACCACTGCAACTGGTATGATTTTGTTTCCCGGGTATAGAAAGTGAAAGATATTTTGGATTTAGATTTGGAAATGGGATTTGGAATTGGTATATGATGATTTTCTATCACGACAGTATTTATGGAATTGGACTTGAGATTGATGAGATCAATGGATTATTGAATGATGAGTGTGACCAATGATATCCTGATTCATCAGGATATGACATATACTGCTTATTCTAGTGGTATGGGACACTAGAATAGGTAGTATGTGGATGACGGCAGGCATAAACAATGTTGTCTAATTTTATGGATTTTTCTTTTACTATTTGATACAATTTTCTAATCATTGTCTCTGACAAGTATTGTTTGCAGATTTTTATCTTTGCAACTGAGGACATTTGCTTTTCAATGGAGAGGTATGTTATAGAATTGATATTTTATTATCTATTGCAGCTGACAATGGAAAAATCATCAACAGATAATGGATTATGCAAAAGGATATTACATTTTATGTATATTTGATTATTCAAGGGCCAATTATGTCCGGCCGGCCAATTTGTACTCATTTTTGGGCATTCAAGAAATCTATAAATAAATACGTGCAAGAGGGAAATGCTCACTCTTGCATGGGGGGAGATTGCACCCAGTGGTCATGTCTATTCTTCTCCCTTCTCCTCTCCTCTCTCTCTCGTCGTGCTAGCGTAGCACACCGCTCTAGGAGGTGCGCTTGCAAATTTTTCCTCGCTCTACCTTGCTTTCTTTCTCTCTATATTTGTGTTGAGATCGATCATGTTCATGTGCGACGATTGAGGTATGTTGATTTATCATTTCTATGATATGTATTGTGGTATTATGAGTATATTGCAGGGACATCGCGTTTCCGGACTGTAGTAGATATATCCTGTAACCTTTGCTTTCAACATTGCAACCAATTTCGTGCGTTGTGTTTGTGGTACCAAAGCATATGCCAAACAGCGAGACACACGCATGTGCTCAATAGAAGGCTTTCTATCATGCCATGCTTCATATGGAGTAGTAGACTGCAAAGCTTTCGTAGGACACCTATTAAGTACATAAGGGGCACACATGGTGGACTCAAGCCAAAAACAATGCGGAAAAGCTTGACTTTTGACCATACATTGTGCCATTTCCGTGAGTGACTTGTTTTTCCTCTCAGCAACACCATTTTTCTGAGGTGTATAAGGCAACGTACATTGGTGTTTTATCGCACGACTAGCGAGAACTGCATATAAATTCATGAGACATATACTCCCCTCCTCGATTGGAACAGAGGGTGCCCATAGTACATTTCGAGACATTTTCATCCATAGCCAGAAATTGTTTGAAGCACATAAAAACTTCGTACTTTGCTTTAAGCGGGAATACCCCTGCATGCCTGGAGTAATCATCAATGAAAGTCACGAAGTAAAGGTAATTGGCCAAGGAAGGAGTTCTCATGGGCCCACAAAAATCACTATGCACAAGCTGCAACTTGCATGTGGCCCGAACTGAACCATCCTTTGGAAACTTAGAACGCTGCATCTTACCCAAAATACAGCCTTCACAAACATGTTTGACAGGTGCGTCAAGAGGCGGCAAAGAAGCAACCATATCAGATTCCTGCAAACGCAGCAAACTAGTAAAATTCAGATGAGCAAAACGTGCATGCCAAAGTTTTGCATAGCCCTTGAATCTGCAACAGCATTTGCAAAAATTTTCCACACTTGTCATACAAACTGAATTTATACAGCCCACGGCACAAAAGACCAGATGCAACAATTTCATCACCAAAACTAAGATCATGAACTGTACATCTCTCATCCAAAAATTTAACTACAAGTCCATGTTTAGCAAGTGCGGATACAGACAAGAGATTCTTCTTGATCCCAAGTACATAAAGTGCATCAACAAGTGTGAAGGAACTTCCATTTGCAGCAGTAAGCACAATCTTTCCAACTCCCTGAACCGGATAAGAGGCATTGTTGACACAAGTTACTGAATTCCCATGAGGGATAGACTCGAGAGAGGTAAACAATTCACGATGTGAGGTAATGTGCTTTGTAGCACCACTGTCAAAATACCACACATGTAAATCTACAGCAACTGACAAGCATGCATCATGTACAGCAGGATTATAAGTGCACTCTGCGCTAAAAGCCCGTTCTGCATCAGCATCAACATTACAGTCTCCTTTCACAGAAGGCTCGACAATGGATGCATTTGTAGTGGAACCAGCATTTGCAGTGGAGCCACCCTCTTTCTTCTTAGCCTCTTTGGCCTTCAACTTAGGACACGACTTGATCAAGTGATCATTAGCTTTACAATAATGGCAACACATCTTCTTTTTGCCCTTATCACCAGAATTGCCAGACGAAGTGCTGCAAGTAGAAGCATTGGGAACAGAAGTCTTGCCACTCGCAGCAGAACCATAAGAAGTGGTTGCATTGCTGTTACCACCCTTTCTTTGAGAAGCAATAAAAGCCTGTTCAACTGCACGCTGTCTAGTCTTGTTTTTTCTAGAAAGTGACTCTTGCAACAACAATGTACATAATGCATTAAACTTGACAACTTCTGGATTTCCTTGGGTCATAAGTCTCCTAGTACTAGCAAAAGTCTGGTAAGAATCTGGTAAGGCATCAAGAACAGTCTGCACAAGGGAACTTTCTGAAATGCCTTCACCTGCAGAAATAATTTGCTCATTGATATCCTTGACACTAGCAAGGAAAGTGTCCATATCATCTTCCTGATGCATAATCTTCGATTCCAACTCTTTATGTAGCAAAGCAATTTTCGCCTCATTGCGGCTTGCATAAAGACCTGCTACAATATTTTAAGCGTGTTTTGCAGATTATCTGAACGGATGTGAGGAACAATGGTGCGCTTCACAGACAATGTAATCAATGCATGAGCCTGCGCATCCTTTACATCCCAACGAGCTTGTTCTGCCATAGGCAAAACAACTCTAATAGCAGCAGTCCTTACAGCAAGATCTGCAACATCCTTAACATTGCCTACACCCTCAGAACCAGGACGTACATCAATGTCCGGCACAATGTTCCAGACGCCCTTTCACACAAGAACATGCTGCATCATATAAGACCACATAGGGTAGTTGTCCCCATCCAACCTATCCTTAGCAGCAAACATCTTGAACGCATCTGTGTTGTTGTCAGCCATGGTAAATGTTGCACCTGATGTGAAAACTACTCGAAAATAGGAAAAACGGAGTGAAAACAACACGTGCTATATAGCACAAACCGTAGAATACTATAAGGCACCTATTATGTAGAAAAGGGCACTGACAGAAACTCTGCACAAAATGACAAAATAGCCTATATAGTACTTCCTGTAGTGGAAATGGAGGCCGAAATGAGCCCGAATCAGAAATCGGACCAGACTGAGCTCTATGAGCTCACCCAAAATATTTGTTGACCTGCGAGCGCCCGCCAAACCTCTCTGTAATTGGAGAAAGTGAGTAGGCGTGTGCTGAGCAGATGGCGACTAACGCAACCTGCTCTGATACCAATTGTTGGAATTAGGGTTGCAGAGAAACTCACACAGCTTGGAGAAGATGAAGGAAGCTCAAGGCACACAATAGAGAGTATGCTACTTAGTATGCAATGGAAAGATAGATAGCCCTAGAGTGATGGGCGTATATACAATGGTCAGGGGAAAAAACCTCCTAAAGAGGGAAAAAATGCCCCGGTGGTCCTACTGTGTTCACACACATCACTACCAAATGTATATGGTAACATTTATTTCTAAATTTTTCTACTTTGTGCATGCAGCCACCAACGAAGCGACCGATAGTGTCTTCATGTAAGATACAAAACATAAATGACAATCAGAATTACTTTGAACTTACATGAATGAAGATAAAAATACAATTTCACAGTATTAAGACAATAAGGCAGAAGTTTCTCATTAAATTTTGATTACATATTACTAAGGTGGGCATGAATGGCCTCTCTCTTGGTATCAATACGTACATTGTTGTCTCTGATCTTATCCACTTTGGCTTTGGGTTCTTCTACACCTGTAGAGAGAGATAGGATGCCAGTCAACAACACATAATCCTCAAATTTCCAAGTGAAGGTGCATAGTTTGGCTTCGTGGCTAACTAGGATACACTTGTTGGCATTTAGGATGAGGGGGCCATCGCAGAGGTTTGCACTTAGTGCCTTGCATTCTTGTTGTCATTTAGGATGAGTGGGTTACAAGCTAGCACTTAGTACCTTGCACACTATAAGCCGCAATTTGTGCCATGATAAATAGTGGCTCATCCTCCCTTAGGCCTATGCTCTTTTAGACGTCATAGAAAAACAAGTACTCGCACCCATCGACTGCCACTAGAAGGAGCAGCCGTACATCAAACTTGGAAACGCTCTGAAGGACTTCATCTCCTTCAAATGTTTCTTCAGTTTTTTTTGGTGTGGGCCCTAAGTAGAATGAGGTCCATCTAGAAGCTTCCTCATCCTTAGTCAAGATATTCTCATTTTCTTTATCCTCCTCTTGAAATAAGATAGCTAGCCTCCTCCTTCTTCCCTTTTCCCTTCTTTCTTGGTTGGTGATGTTACCGTCATGTCCCAGCTTAGAAATTCGTTTCCTACATTACCATAAGCTAGATATATGTCTGTTGTATCATCAATTTCACGATATTGTGAAATTGTGAGGCCTATCACATATCATTTGAGGCGTAAGGCCTCGGGATGCATGTGGAGTGTGGATCTAAGATCTATATGATATAGCAAGATGGGAGTGTAGATGGCTGGGTTAAGGCATATGGATTGGAGTTTCTCTAGCATGCTTTGGAAGCCATTTGTATGATAGTTTGAGTGTAGAGAGCAAACACACAAGTTGGGACAACCAATCAGTGAAAGAAAAATCTCATTTTCTAGAATTTCACAACCAATTTAATATTTGATTTTAAACCACTAAGCTAAGATTTTAAGACTAAGTACCAAAATGCAAAAGTCAACGTTTATATTACCAAAGAAGGTTACATTGTAAATGGTTAAGGTAAATCAATCCCTCGCTCATATTGTGAGGCATCTCCTCAGTTTGCAGAATGTGCTGGTAAGAATTGCATATGTCATAAGACTAAGAAACTGTCACTTTGTCTCCCATCTGAGTCCACTAAGATGCCTGACAATGGAAGGCAAACTCATTTTGCTCTCCTCAATGGTGAACAACTCCTACCAAGCCTAGTGCATCTGCTTCTCCAACCGAGGGTTATTTGGGTGGCGCTTTTGTATCCACTATAAGGAGACTATGGCTTGTCATAGTTTCTTCTTATCCTCCCTCGTCGTAGCCAAATGAGCTACAGGCTCTGAAAGGAAGAAGTGACTAAGCTTCACAATGCCAACGTCCACTTGAGTAGTAGTGTCCCCCTATGTGGCCATTCTCTCAGATCACAATGCCTCAACCTGCTCTCTAAGATTTAGATCCAGCAAAATCCTCTCTGGGATGCAAACCACAGGGCTACAAAAAGAGCTCACCATGGTTAGAACTATAGTAGGAAGTGGAGTGGGAGAGATAACCATGGCTAGAACTACAACAGAAACTGGAGTGGGAGAGATGACCATGGATAGATCTGCATAACTATATATGTGTACTCAGTGTGTGCTCTCTATACACACTTTGAGGTTCTATTTATGTGCTCTCTCTTTCTCTCTCAACATGGTATCAGAGCAGGACGTTTTTCAGACTACAAACATGTCTGAAAAAGAAACTTTCGCTTTTTGTTTTTTATTTTTCTCCTAATTGAAAATGATTTTGCAAAAACAGCCCGCATGAGGCACTAGAATCGATGTGGTTGCAAAGAAACTTTTTTCAAATTTTGCACAGATTTCGAGTTATCGTTTTTTGACTACGAACATGTCTAAAAAGACACTTAGTTTTTTTGTTTTTGATATTTCTCCTAATTGAAAATGATTTTACAAAAACAATCGAATCGGGCACGGGAATCAATGTGGTCTACAACTTTGCAGAAGAAACTTTTTTCAAATTCTGCACAGATTTCGAGTTATCATTTTCAGACTGCAAACATGTCTGAAAAACAACTTTTGCTTTTTGATTTTGATTTTTCTCCTAATTGAAAACAATTTTGCACAAACAGCTCGCCTGAGCCAGTGGAATCAATGTGGTCTACAACTTTGCAGAAGAAACTTTTTTCAAATTTTGCACAGATTTCGAGTTATCATTTTCAGACTGCGAACATGTCTGAAAAAAAACTTTTTCTTGTTTCTTTTTATTTTTCTCCTAATTGAAAGAAATTTTGCACAAACAGCTAGTCAAGGCCACTAGAATCAATGTGGTCTACAACTTTGCAGAAGAATTTTTTTTTCAAATTCTGCACAGATTTCGAGTTATCGTTTTGAAACTGCGAACATGTCTGAAAAGCAACCTTCGTTTTTTGATTTTGATTTTTCTTCTAATTGGAAATTTATATATTTCTCTTCATCAATTATATATTTGTTGTTGACAAAACTTTGTTGCAGAAGACAGTTACAAATCGAATCAGTGTTATAGAAATCTGTTCTCAAAAGTCTATACTATTCCTTGGTCATGGCTTTATGTTGATACCATGATGATATTTCGTTGATATCATGGCTATTCTCGACGATACCATGATATTGTTTCATTAATACCATGGTTATTCTTGGTGATACCATGATGTTGTTTTGTTGATACAATGTTGTAGAGATGACAAGATTTACCAAGCCATTATCTACTTACTAGTCATTGTCTTGAGGTTTTGCAGATTTTGCACAAAACTAGATGCCATGGTACGTAAAGTCATGATGATTGCTATTTCAAAGTTTTTCCGAGTGTCTCTAATTCCATGGTGAATATCGTGATGCCATGGTACGTAAAGCCATGATGATGATTACTATTGTATAGTTTTTATATGATTTGAAGAAAACGTATTGGATGCCATGGTACGTAAAACCATGATGATTGCTATTTCAAAGCTTTTATGAGTGTCTCTTATGCCATGATGAATACCGTGATGCCATGGTACGTAAGTCCATGATGATGATGACTCCCAGCTATTGAGATCTTGAGGACCCCAATATGTTCATTACATCTCGGCTTTGTATATATGTGTGCACATGTGAACATTGATATTATATTTGTTTCAATGTCGTCTCCAGAGCGGCGTTGCGAACCGTCTCTAAGGACAATGTGATGTGATTATTTCTAACCTTCACATTTTGATATGTTTCTTGACTTGGTATTGATTACATGATGAAAATCACATCAAGCAGCGTATACAAGGGATCAAAGACGCTAAAGCTGCGCTATCAAAACATTTGCAGTGGCACAAGAGTGATGTAGCTCCTGTGGTTAAAACTTTTAATTTTTTTCCATTAGAAGTTTTATGAGCCTTCGTGGCATTTGTTTTATATTATGGAGTGATGTAGCTCCTTAGGAACATATTTTGTAAACTTGAAAATTTATTAATACAATAGTGCATGTATATAGTGCTGTGGGTTTTTCCCTTGTACCCCCCAAGGGTTTTTTCATCCACATAAATGTGTACTCAGTGTGTGCTCTCTATACACACTTTAGGGTTCTATTTCTGCGCTCTCCCTTTCTCTCTCAACAAGATCTACAACAAGAAGTGGAGTTGGAAAGATGACCATGGCTAGAACTACATCAACAAGAAGTGAAGTGGGAGAGATGACCATGGCTAGAACTATAGCAAGAAGTGGAGTGGGAGAAATGACCATGAAGGTGTTTCTTGGAAGGGGTTTAAGCTACGAAAGCTCACCATAGCTAGAGCTACAACAGAAAGTGGAAGAGCAAAGAGAGAAGTGAACATAGAGAAGGAGGAGTGTGGAATAGAGAGAAAAGAGTCCTAAAATGTAGAGAGAGAATGAAAAATGAGGTACAGCTTCTAGAGAGTGAGGAGGGAGATTTTTGAGACAAGTGGAAGTGGAGGGAGTGGGACTGAAAATCATAAAGATAGAGAGAGAGTGTGAATCTCATTTATTTATTTGGAGGGGGAAAAGGAAGGACTAAAAAGAAGAGGGAGGTGCAAGATCTTGAGTAAATCTTATTTTCCCCCTAAATTTTGACAAAAAGGAAGTGTTAAAAGATAGAGAGAGAGTAAATCTCGTTTTTTTCATTTGGAGGTGGGAAAATAAGTGTTGAAAGGAAGAGAGAGGTGCCAGATCTTCAGTGAATCTCCTTTTCCCCCTTAGTGTTGACAAAAACCATTTTGATAAATGAGTATTTTACTTTTCTTTTTTAGGTTTCGAAATAGGAAAATTAACCTCCCTTCCTAATGATGAAACTTTGACCCCTACTTTTCTAGCCCTGCCCAACCCAACATTTTTGTACACTTGGCCTCCCACTATTGGCCCTTTTCTTAATTACCCCTTAGGAATGCTGCCAAGATGAAGGACCCTTCAAAAGCCCACCCTTCCCCTAATGACTCAAGAATATAGCACAAAACCTTTGGGAGCAGATAATTGGAAAACAGAACTCCCTCGGGAATTAGAGAGGATATAAGGGTCTAAAACCATCTTCCATCTTTGGGAATGCCTTATCTAAGTCCAAAAGAAAAGTGGATTCTTTGAAAGGCCCTATGGATGTTATCTAGGGAAGAATAAGAGAAAGAGAATAGTACCATAGCCTCCATTCAAATTCCAACTTACTATATGCACTCATTGAGAGGCCTTGGCAAAGATCAAGAAAACAATGATCACAAAAAAGGAAAAAGAGAAGGTTAAGAAGAAGACAAAGAAAGGCACTTGAAAAAAATATGCACCGTCATTCACAACTCTTTGGGCCTCCGTCTCAATCACTAATGCATGGATCTCTTTATTTACTATAGTTCATTTTGCACGAACATGGTGGGATATAGAAGCAACAAAGTGAGAGAGGCAATTGCTAAACTTGGAGAGCTAGTTAGGTACACATTACAATCTTTCATAGTCCTATGTAAGTTACTACATTGTTATCTCCAATCAATTAAACTTAATGTGTAGGTTTGTTAGCTTAAAGAGATTGATGAAGAGCATGACATATCAGCGACTCAATTACTAGCCCGTGGAAGCTATGTGTGTTGTTGAGGAGATAGTTGTTTGTGGAGTAGTATATACACAGAGGATGTTCTTTCTTGAGAGATTCATGAAGACTCTCAAAGAATTTGTGGGACAATAACTACAACCCGAGGTGAGCATGGTCGAAGGATGGATTATCCAAGACGCTTATGTTTACGTTTCAGATTATCTTGCTGAGATACAACCCTCCTCCATGCCACATGTATGGTCCGATGATGAGGATCCAAGAATGACATCACATGTGCCAATTGACCAAGGCAAGATTGTGATAATGGATGAGAGTATAGCGATCGTGATCGACACTTTTTGCATGCTCAATGCAAAATGCATATAGAAGTGGGTGGACATATGGATGGAGGCAAAGAAAGAGAGGGAGAGGGAAAGAGAGGTATAGAGACAAGAGCATGGGGGAAGTTGAGCATTGACATTCCCTCCTGAAGTAGCTAGTTTTTCCCATATCATTCGGTAAAAAGTGGATACATGCTCGCATGCTTAAGGCCAAAGAAAATAGCCAAGAAATATCAATAAGAGAATTGGAATATGCAAGGGAATGTCTCCCCAAGGTGTATATCTCAATACGTATCTTTGCTTATGTTATGTAATATATTCAAGGTATATGTCTTTTGTTAAGTTCACTCTTTTTCAAATGATATGTTCAAACATATTGGGTTTGAATATATGTATATATAGTGTCTTTCATTTAGGGAACTCATCACTCGGCGCTCGACGGGTAAAATGTTCACTATCAATCTTGCCGACGGATAAACTAAGTGTGAACTGGGGGGGGGGTAACTAGGAGTGAACTAGGGTTAAACTAAGTAGGGGTGTGACCTAGGTTTATCTATGTAGAGTGCACCCCCCATGGCATCATGCGCATGATATTATGATGGTAAACCCTTTCCATGCCACATGGGGGTCATTGGTTCGATTCCCTCCCAAGTGGTGGACAGTGTATTGTACACTTTTTCCCCCGCCCCTAGTTTATCCCTAGTTCACCACTCTGTGTGGTCCCATAGCCATCATTTCCATATAGAAGGAGGGGATGAGCATCAAAAATCAATGGATTGTGGCATCATGGTGGGCAACTTTGATACAACCACCTGTGAGGCATACTATTGTGGAACCATTGAGATGATTCTCAAGATGGATTTTTGTTCTTTTCAAATGTATCTATTCAAATATATATGGTTCTAGAATGTCTCCATAAGATATGCACATGGGCTTTACATGGTAGAGTCCGAATTCTACCAAAGGGAAAGTACGATAACTTAGTACTTCCAAAACATTGTCAGTAGGTATGTTTCCTATGTGACTCAATAGTACGAGAAAATTGAATGGTAAGTGGGAGAGTTGACTGCCAAAAGCTGTGCCATGTTTTTAGAAAATACTAGAGTCTTTTTCCAAAAGTTTTCAGCTAATCCAAGCTGAGAGGGGGTGCTAGTAGCTTGCCTTGGGCATCACTCTTGCTTGTTGTAGTACCTATACATTGGCAAGGAGTGCTCAGTTTTCAGTGCCGTCTATTGCGTCTACTACCACAAGGTAATACATACCTACTATGCAGAGTGGTGCAAGCTTTTCACCACCATCTCCATAATATCTTCTCTCTCGTTTATGGGAAGAAGAAGAAGAAGAAGGATACTCTCTCTCTACTTGCTTACTATCTCCTCTCTTGTTTCACAGTGTACGCGCTCTCCGAAAGCTCTCGTGGTGAAAACCTCTACATAGCTCTCAACACCGCTCTCTTGTGGTAAAAAAAGAACCCTTTTGACAATCCATATTCAATTCTAAATCAAGGCAAGAAGCTCTAAACTCCATAGCCATCATCATCTCTCTCTTTATGTTGTTTTCCTAAGTAAACACCCTCTCAGTGATTGTTTTTTATATACGAGTGTATGTATGGATTTTTCAAGTGCATATGAAGTTTTCCCACAATTATGTTTAACACGCTGATTTATGCACATGATGTGTTTATGATCACATACGTGCATAAAAAGTGCTTTTAGTTTCACGTCATAGAAGCGGTAGGAGCACTGTTTTGGTCATAACTCACAAACCATTATGAATCAACCCCAACCCTTTAAAACAAAGATAAAACACATCATTTAGAAGAGTTTACCTCTAGGTCTCATGTGAAAATTATGCATGAGCTAAGAGATATGGTCAAAAACCAGCTTGCTCCTACCCACTGCACAGTCAAAATTTTGGACCCTAGGCTCCTTGGAGAACCACTATATAGATTCACTGGATGGGCAAACCCACTCAGCCAATTGAAAATCTTGACTAGAATTGATGATAAATGTATTTAGGTCTCGGTTATCACCTTGGGTATGCGAGTTATTAATCCTTCCATAATCGGGTTTACCTACGCGTGTAAGGGTGCTACGAAGGGGGGGTACCATATGACATCGTGAGTTAACCGAGCCGTTCGTGTATGATTTATGGTTTATTTTGGTGAGTTGATTTCAAGTATGAGATGTCCATAAACTCATGTGAGGGTATTTGGCTATTCAACCCGAACCGCATAGGCATATATGAATAAAGGGGCTTTCTTTCTGTGTTACTATTTGTTGTGTGAGTGTCTAATGGGCAAAGTGATCTGACAGAATTTTGTTCCATATTTTATGGAGCTGAAATTGATGCATTGGTTTGAGGTCAAACACTTTCATTTTCATGTTATGTGTGCTCTCAAAAATGGTAAAAAGTTGTTTTTTGCATATGTGTGAAGTTATGGTTTATGGTCGACCTATGCGTCGGAGCTGTTTTAAAAATGAACCCTTAGGTCGACCATAAACCATAACTTCACACATATGAAAAAAATAATTGAGTTGTTGGGGGGGGGGGGGGGGGGGGGAGGGAGAGAGAGAGAGAGAGAGAGAGAGAGAGAGAGAGAGAGAGAGAGAGAGAGTTAAGGCATTCATAGGTGAGAAAGAGATAGAGAGAGATGATGAGATTGGTGAACATGCCAAGTAAAAATATTTTGGCACCAAGTGTGTTTGTTACCATATACATGTGGTGGTGATGTGTATGAACACACTTAGGACCGTCGGGGAATTTTTTTCCCTCACTAGCAGGTTTTTCCTCCCATGCATTGTGTATATGCCCATCATTCTAGGGCTATCTTATCTTTCCATTGCACACTAAGTAAAATACTCTTTGCTGTGTGCCTTCAGCTTCCTTCATCTTCTCCAAGCTGTGCTCGTTTCCCTGAAACCCTCATTCCAACAATTGTTTGGTATCAGAGCAGGTTGTGTCCTCTCGAAAATGAGATACGCATGCTCATGCTTTGATTGCGTTTTCTGTGAAGCGCACTATTACTCCTCATATTTGTTCAACAAAATCTACAAAACAGACTTGGGATATTGTCACGGGAACCGAATAATAGAGATCGATAGCAAAAGATAGAGAAAGAGATCTTTGTATTGATGAATCTTTGTAGAGTTTTGATACAACAGAGGAGCAAAATATATGGGCGCACTCCGTTGTACGGAGCTCGAACCTCCCGACCACCCCCGAGCTTCAGTTCGCTTGCATGCAGCGTCGCACTCGCACTCGCACTCGCACTCACACTCACTCTCACTCTCACTCGCACTCGCACTCGCACTCGCAGAAGAAGAGATCGGTGAATGATCCCCAAACGCACCACCCGTCGTGCTTTTATCCTTCTTTTCCTCGAAAAACCTGCACGATTTTCGTACCAAGTATACCTGCGAGAATAATATAAGAACGTGATCGCTAAGCGATCCGTAAAGTTTAGATTTCTATCATGACACTTTGCACAGATCGTGTTTCACACATTGATTTCTGCGTCGCCTACAAAATAGCCAAAAGAACATACTCGTGCAACCAATTCAACATGATGATCAAAGTAAAAAACATAATTATATACCTTCACAATCTCAATTGCCATACTCTACCATGAAGAAACAATCCACTTCTTGGTTGATAACAGAGAGAATTGTATGATGTTGTAGGTCTGTCTGTCTTTGTGTACATTACACTGCTGCTGCCTTCTATTTGTTTTCATCATAACTTTTACAAAACAACTCAGAACAGAGCAATCCAGGTACTCAAAACGACGGGAATAGGTCTGGTCTACAAGACGACGCGGACAGAATTACAAAAAACGTCTCTGTTTGGCTAAAAACGCAACTTTTAGGTCGAGACTCATTAAACCTCTATTTTTGGGTATCCACTACTTTTACAACTTATTTTAAGCGTACCCATGCATTTTAAGCTAAAACACATAAATATAAAACATTGATATTAATAAAAATCTCAATTTTACTGTTCATAGACAGACTATCTGTTATTCATTAATCTTTATCAAATCCGTCTTTAGTGTATTATTAAAAAAAAAAAAAAGAATATATGTTCTCTCTTAATATTTCAACTCATTCGTATAAGCTCTATTTAATAGACTATTCGACAATCTTTCAAATCGTGCTAACGAAAGATATGCCTTGCTACATTCTTTTCGACTTTAAGAACTTCAAATATTAGTCCTATTACATTCTCCCCTTATCAAAATTAACTCTGTCCTCAGAGTTGGTCTAAAAAGAGAAAAATTCTCTTTGCAAAACACTAAGATCAACCCATGATGCATCCTCTACTGGATAGTTCTGCCACTTAACCAAAACTTCCACAATGTCTCTATTTCTCATATGTTTAAAACGCCTATCTAGTACTAAGTCTGATTCTACAGTCAATGGTCCGTCATCTTTCAACTTAGAGTTATCCTCTAAAACATGATGCACATTAGGAACATACTTTTTCAATAAACTCACATAGAATACATGATGCACTTTAACATGAGAAGGCAATTCCAATTTGTAAGCTAATGAACCAATGCGCTTCAAAATTTTAAATGGACCAACAAATCGTGGAGACAATCTTCTATCATTTCCAAGAATCAAATGAGACTTCTTAGGAATAACCGTTAAAAAACCATATCACTAGTTTCATACTCCACAACACGATGTTTCTTGTCATAATACAGTTTATGTCTCTTTTGAGATTCTCTAATATTCCCCCTGATTTTGGCCAACTCGTTATCCATTTTCTCAAGCATCTCACGTGACAGTTCTACCTTATTCCTCGAGCTAAGAAAATTTATAGGTGTGGGACAGTTATAGCCATACATTGCCTCAAACGGAGTCATCCTAATAGATGAATGATATGAACTGTTGTATGCAAATTCAAGCAAAGGCAAATATTCATTCCAATTAGATTGGTTTTCATTGACATACATTCGTAACATATCTTCTAAAATACGATTCACCCTCTCCGTTTCCGCATCGTTTTGAGCATTAGACATGCGTAACTGGGTACCTATAGAGTCAAAAGTCGCTCTCCAGAAATGAGAAGTGAACTTAGAATCTCTATCAGACACTATGCTCTTGGGCATGCCATGCAAACGAAATATCTCTTTCATAAACAAGTATGCAATGGTCAATGCAGTATAAATTATTTTTACAGGAAAGAAGTGAGCTTGTGTTGTGAGTCTATCTACCACCAGAAAGATCAAATCATACCCTCCACGAGTAGTAGGAAGTCTAATGATAAAGTCCATGGATATACACTCCCACTTCTGTAAAGGAATGTCTAAGGGTTGAAGGTCACCAGGCATCCTCTTATGCTCAATCTTAACTTGTTGACATTGAAAGCACTCACACACATAATTCTTAACATCCAATTTCATATGCAGCCAAAAGAATAAGGTTTTAATCTTTTCATATGTCTTATTTAATCCAGGATGACCACAAAAAGGTGAATTATGACACTCATGCAGAATTTGACTCTTAAAAGAAGAATTTGCAGGAATACACAAGCGGTCATAATAATACAGATTTCCCTTATACAAGTGATATCTGTTCTCATACATCTCACCAATATTCTCACGCAAGAATTTCAAAATAGGCATGTAAAAAGAATCGTTTTCAACTTCGGCATGTATGTCATCAACCAAATTGGATTGCACAACAGTCAACAAATTACACATGGGCCTACGACTCAATGCATCTGCAACTTTATTTTCTTTCCCACACAAACACTTCAAATCAAAGTCATACTCAGCCAGCAATTCAATCCATCTTCTTTGTTTGTTATTTAATAATGGCTGAGTGAAAATATACTTCAAACTTTGATGAACAATACTCAATTCAAATTTGACACCAAGCAAAAGATAACGCCAATGTTTCAATGCATGAACAATAGCAAGCAATTATAGATCATGTGTTGCATAGTTCAATTCATGTCGTCTTAATTTCCTAAACTCATATGCAACTACTCTTCCTTCTTGTGTCAAAACACAACCTAATTGTTCACCACTAGCGTCACAGGACACAACGAATGGTTTGCCCATCTCAGGAACTTTCAAAACATAATTTTCCGCTATTCTAGCCTTCAAGGTCTCAAAAGCAGTCTCACAGCTAGAAGTCCACACAAAACCCTTGTCTTTCTCGGTCAATTCGGTCAAAGGACTTGCTATCTTAGAGAAATCTTTAATGTGTGCTCTCTCATATTGTGCTAGACCCATAAAGCTTCTTACATCTCTTACTAACATAGTCTTAACTTTATCAAGATCAATGTGAATCCCCTCTTTAGAAATCACTCTTCCCAATTACACAATCTGATCCTTTGCAAAAGAATACTTACTTGCTTTGGCATACAATTTATGTTCACGCAAAACCTCAAATATTTTCTTTAAGTGCAATGCATGATCTTCTTCATTCGTAGAATACACAAAAATATTATCCAAGAATACCAGAATGAAGTCATCAAGATACGGGTGAAAAATATTATTCATTAAGCACATGAAAGTTGTTGGTGCATTAGTCAAACCAAAAGCAAGAACTCTAAATTCATAATGTCCATAAAGTGTACGAAAAGAAATCTTTGGAATGTCCTCGACCTTAATGCAGATTTGATGGTAGCCAGAACGAAGATCAACCTTTGAAAATATTGTGGCACCACTCAAATGACTAAGCAGTTTATCTATGTGAGGAAGAGGATATTTTTTCTTAATGGTCTGTTTGTTTAATCCCCTATAGTCGATGTATAACCTATATGTACCATCCTTTTTCTTTTTGAATAACACAAGACTACCCCAAGGAGATACACTAGGCTTAATGAAACCCTTTTTTCAAAAGATCATCAAGTTGTATCTTAAGCTCTTTAAGCTCATCAATATTGAACCTGTATGGAGCTCTTGAATAAGGTGTTGCTCCTGGATATAGATCTATGGCGTGGTCTACCGCTCAAGGCGGAGGCATACCAGGAAGATCGTCCGGAAACACATCCTTAAATTCATGTAAGAGATCCTCTATAAATTCAGGATTTGTCTCTTTATGTTTATCCCCAGATTCTTCTTTAATCTCATTAGCAAACACAAGCAACGTCTCACACTCTTATCTAAGTCACCTTATCAATTCCATTGCCAAAACTAGATTTAGAATCTCTTTCTTTCCACAAAGAGTGTGACTTATCATCATCAAATGATTAAAGATATATTTTTCTTTCTTAACAATCAATCAAAACATGATTTTTAATGATCTAATTGATACCAATGATAACATCATGCATATCAATGTTTATGTTATAGAAATCATCTTTATGATTTCGACTCTTCAACGAAAAAAAAACAATTTTTCTACTAACTCTTTCGTGAAACTATTATTACCACTAGTTAAATCCACAAGACTTTTAACTTCTCGATTTAATTTCAAGTTTAATTTCTCAATCAATTTAGACGATAAGAAGCAATGAATACTATCCAAATCAATTAAGAAATTCAAATTTTAATCTCAACTTCTACGCATAAATTCGATCTCACAGAAGCTTTCAAAGGACGTATCAAAGACATAAAACATCACGAAGAAGGGGTAGATGACTTACCTTTATCGTACGCATCGCCAAAAGTCTCCAATTGAGTCATCTTGGTACGTATTGTCTTACCGGTCACCTTGCTCGAGCATTCGAAAGTCTGGTGGTCGTGTTCTCGATATTGAAAGTATAATCCAAATCTTTGAGTTCTTCAATCCACGCTTCTAAATCTTCGCATATCTTTCTTATGCCATCAAACTCTTTAAGCTTAGACTTCGTTAAGAATGATTTGGTTGTCGCTTCTCCCATATCGTCATCGTTTCTTTTGGCGGTACCACAGCGCCACCAGGATGATTATTGTTTCCAGGTGGATTAGCATGGTTTTCACCTTCATGTTGGCCATCAAGGTCTACATAGATATCAAGCTCTCGTGCTGCTTTGCCCCACAGAGCCTCAGCACACTCTCGATTTGCAATTTTCAGATCTTCTCATAGTCGCCGAATCAGGTCTTCTTGCTCCTTCATCCTCCTCTCGTATCCTTCCATGTCCAGAATCAACCGCTTGCTCTGATACCAATTGTCACGGGAACCGAATAATAGAGATCGATAGCAAAAGATAGAGAAAGAGATCTTTGTATTGATGAATCTTTGTAGAGTTTTGATACAACAGAGGAGCAAAATATATGGGCGCACTCCGTTGTACGGAGCTCGAACCTCCCGACCACCCCCGAGCTTCAGTTCGCTTGCATGCAGCATCGCACTCGCACTCGCACTCGCACTCTCACTCTCACTCGCACTCGCAGAAGAAGAGATCGGTGAATGATCCCCAAACGCACCACCCGTCGTGCTTTTATCCTTCTTTTCCTCGAAAAACCTGCACGATTTTCGTACCAAGTATACCTGCGAGAATAATATAAGAACGTGATCGCTAAGCGATCCGTAAAGGTTAGATTTCTATCATGACACTTTGCACAGATCGTGTTTCACACATTGATTTCTGCGTCGCCTACAAAATAGCCAAAAGAACATACTCGTGCAACCAATTCAACATGATGATCAAAGTAAAAAAACATAATTATATACCTTCACAATCTCAATTGCCATACTCTACCATGAAGAAACAATCCACTTCTTGGTTGATAACAGAGAGAATTGTATGATGTTGTAGGTCTGTCTGTCCTTGTGTACATTACACTGCTGCTGCCTTCTATTTGTTTTCATCATAACTTTTACAAAACAACTCAGAACAGAGCGATCCAGGTACTCAAAACGACGGGAATAGGTCTGGTCTACAAGACAACGCGGACAGAATTGCGAAAAACGTCTCTGTTTGGCTAAAAACGCAACTTTTAAGTCGCGACTCATAAAACCTCTATTTTTGGGTATCCACTACTTTTACAACTTATTTTAAGCCTACCCATGCATTTTAAGATAAAACACATAAATATAAAACATTGATATTAATAAAAATCTCAATTTTACTGTTCATAGACAGACTATCTGTTATTCATTAATCTTTATCAAATCCGTCTTTAGCGTATTATTAAAAAAAAAAAAAAGAATATATGTTCTCTCTTAATATTTCAACTCATTCGTATAAGCTCTATTTAATAGACTATTCGACAATCTTTCAAATCGTGCTAACGAAAGATATGCCTTGCTACATTCTTTTCGACTTTAAGAACTTCAAATATTAGTCCTATTACAGATATTGTGGTTGGTCTTTATGCAAGTCGCAATGAAGCAAAAATTGCATTGTTGTGTAAAGAGTTGAAGTCAAAGATCATGCATGAGAAAGACGACATGGACACTTTTCTTGATGGTGTCAAGTATGTAAATGAGCAACTTATTTGTGCAGGTGAAGTCACATTAGGCAAAATTTGGACTCACAAAGGGGCCCTTTAAGGAGTTTGACTTTACCTCTCTCTACCAAAACGGGCGCATGGATAAATTTTTGCAAACAAACTCCAAAGTTGGAGAAGGTTTGACAGTTAGAATGTCCTCTTCAAGCTCTATCTAGTGATATATAGCACGCCATGAGACTCCTCATATTTTAGAATATTCTTTTCTTGATTCACTTAGATTCCGACAGAGTTGTCACATCATAGGTGAATCAAAAAAAGAAACTTCTAAAATATGAGGAATCTCATGGCGTGCTATATATCATTAGATAGAGCTTGAAGAGGAAATTCTAACTGTCAAACCTTCGCCAACTTTGGGGTTTGTTTGCAAAAATTTATCCATGCACCCGTTTTGGTAGAGAGAGGTAAAGTCAAACTCCTTAAAGAGCCCCTTTGTGAGTCCAAATTTTGCCTAATGTTTCTGACAGTTCCCTTGTGTAGACTGTTCTTGATGCTTTTCCAGATTCTTACCAGACTTTTGCTAGTACTTGGAGACTTATGATCCAAGGAAATCCTGAAGTTTTCAAGTTTGATGCATTATGCACATTGCTGTTGCAAGAGTCACTTTAAAAAAAAAACAGGATTAAACAGCGTGCAATTGAATAGTCTTTTATTGATGCTCAAAGAAAAGGTGGTAACAACAATGTAGCTACTTCTCATGGTTCTTTTGTGAGTTGAAAATATTTTGTTCCTATGCTTCTCCTGGCAGCACTTCATCTGGGAATTTTGGTGATGAGGCCAAAAAGAAGATACGTTGCCATTATTGTAAAGCTAATGATCACTTGATCAAGCAATGTCTAAAACTTAAGGCAAAAGAGGCTAAGAAGAAAGAGATTGGATCAACTACAAGGTCCAATACAAGTGCAGATATTGTAGAGTCCTACGTGAAAGGAGATTGTGATGTTGATGTAGATGTGGAGTGGGCTTTTAGTGTAGAGTGTACTTATGATCCTTATGTCCATGATGCATGCATGTCAATTGCTGCAGATTCACATGTGTTATATTTTGACACTGGTGCTACAAAGAAAATTACCTCACATTGTGATTTGTTTACCTCTCTCAAGTCTGTCCCTCATGGGAATACTGTCACTTGTGCCAACAATGCCTCTTATCCAATTTAAGTAGTTGGAAAGATTGATTGCAAATGGAATCTCTTTCGCACTTGTTGATGCATTGTATGTACCTAGGATCAAGAAGAATCTTTTGTCTATATCTTCATTTGCTAGACTTCGACTTGTAGTCAAATTTTTGGATGACAGATGTACATTACATGATCTTGGTCTCAGTGATGAAATTGTTGCATCTGGCATTTTATGCTATGGGCTGTATAAGCTCATTTTGTATGACAAGTGTGGGTAGAATTTTGCAAATGCAGTTGTGGATTCTAAGGCTATTTCAGATGCAAAACTTTGGTATGCACATTTGGGCATCTGAATTTTGCCAGTTTGCTACGTTTATAGAAATCTGATATAATTGCTTCTTTGCTGCCTCTTGAAGCACCTATCAAACATGTTTGTGAAGGTTGTATTTGGGTAAGATGCAGTTTTTGAAGTTCCCAAAGGATGGTTCAGTTAGGGCCACATGCAGGTTGCAGCTTGTGCATAGTGATGTTTGTGGGCCCATGCAAACTCCATCCTTGGGCAATTACCTTTACTTCATGACTTTCATTGACGATTACTCCAGGCATGCATGGGTGTATCCGCTTAAGGCGAAGCCCAAAGTGTTTTTGTGCTTCAAGAAATTTCTGGCTATGGCTGAAAATGTCTTGAGATGTACTATGGGCACCCTCCGTTCCAATCGAGGGGGGGAGTAAATGTCTCATGAAATAAATACATTTTTGGCTAGTCGTGGAATAAAATACCAATTTATAGTTCCGTATACACCTCATCAAAATGGTCTTGCTGAGAGAAAAAATAGGTCACTACGAAAATGGCATGATGTATGGTCAAAAGGCAAGATTTACCGCATTCGTTTTGGGTTTAGGCTATTATGTGTGCCACTTATGTACTTTATAGGTGTCCTACAAAGCTTTCTAATCTATGACTCCATATGAAGCATGGCATGATAGAAAGCCTTCTATTGAGCACATGCATGTTTTTAGTTGTTTGGCATATGCATTGGTGCCACAAACACAACACGAAAAATTGGATGATAAATCTGTCATATGTATTTTTGTTGGTTATAGTGTTGAAAGAAAACATTACAGGTTGTATCATCCACAAACAAAGTGTATCTTGGTTTCCCAAGATGTTGTGTTTGTGGAAGATTCTCTTTAGCCTTTGATGTCATGTACTAAAGACAATAATGTAAGCTCATAGGACATTGATGACACTTTGTTGCCTCTTTTCAATGGCGGAAGTTTGAATGTAAATTCCAATGAGGCAAATGTACAACCTATGGGGATTTTTGAAAATGTTACAGATCATCCTATTACTGATGCAGATCTACATGATGTACTTGATGAGGAAAGGGTTGAGAATGAGCAGGCTAGAGGTATGCCAAAATGGCTGGTGCATACTTTGTGTGACAGTAAATTGGATGCATCGTTGTCTAGTCGTACTCACTCAGGTTCTCGCCATGCATCATATTGTTATGCTTTGGCTGTGTCTAGCTTATGTGATGTTGAGGAACCTCTGTCTTTTGATGAAGCACAGAATATTGGATGGCTACCATGTAATCTGAATATGATGCACTTACAGAAAATGACACATGGACTTTATTTGATTTGCGTCCTCAAAAAAAGGCCATTGGTACAAAGTAGGTTTACAAGTTGAAATGCAAGCTGGATGGTGAGATTGATTGCTATAATGCTCGACTTGTTGCAAAGGATTATGCACAACAAAAAGACATAGATTATGAAGAGTCTTTTGAGCCCACTTGTTGTATGACTACTGTACATTTTGTATGTGCATTGGCAGCTCATTTTGATTGGGATGTACATCAGTCAGACATTGTTATTGCTTTCTTGAATGATGACATATTTGAGGAAGTTTGTATAGAACAACCTCACAGTTTTGTCAAGAAAGAACAAGAGGATAAAGTGTTTAAATGTAAGCAATCTCCTCGTGCTTAGTATGAGAAAGTTGATACTCATTTGGTCAAACGAGGCTTTTGTTAACAATCCAACAAAAAGCACATTGTATATAAAGCGTGAGGGTGATGTACTTCTCATTGTCGTTCTCTATGTGGATGATTTGTTGATCACTGGACCAAGTGAAAGACATATTGCTAAATTTAAGGCTTCTTTGAAGATAAAAGATTTGGGGTTGTTGCATCATTTCTTGGGCATACAATTTAAGCAATGTGATAGTGGTATTGCCTTATGTCAGACAAGTTACATAGAGACATTGATATGTAAGTTTGGACACTTAAATATTGCAAACCTTTTGCAACTCCCATGGAAATAGGTTTGGAATTGAGTCTTTATGATGCTAGTGATCCTGTCAATGTCACTCTTTACCAAACTGTTGTTGGATTCCTCATTTATGTATGCAACACGAGGCCGGATATTCAGTTTGTAGTCTCACACGTCATCATATTTATGCATAGCCTAGGGTCTAAGCATTGGGAGGTTGTCAAGCACATCTTTCGATACTTGGGTGACACTTTACATCTTGGGTTGTTTTATCCCAAGGGGGGATCAATGCCGCCATATTTACATGCTTTTTTAGACTCAGATTTGGCTGATTGTTTTGACACACAAGTGTCCATGAGTGGTTTTTGTTTTCATGCTCGACAGATCATGCATATCATGGTTAAGCAAGAAGCAACCTCCTATGGCAAGTGCGGCTGAGTATAAGGTAGTATTCACAGCGACAGTTGGGTATGTATGGCTTAGACGCCTTATGGATGATTTGGGTGTCCAATAGGACACTGCCAACACTATCTACATTGACAGTGAGAGTGCATTGGCAGTTGCAAGGAACCCATCTTTTCATGCTCGCACAAAGCACATTGAGGTGCAATACCACTATGTCCGGGAGAGGCTCTCAAGATGAGAGATCAACTTGGCTTATGTGCCAACATAGGACAACCTTGCAAATATTTTCACAAAGGCATTGTCTCGTGAGAAGTTTGAAGCTTTCTACAAAGCTTTGGGTTCCCCTTTGTGTACTGATCATGTCCTCACAAACATGGCACTTCCCTATACATTATGTGCTAGCTCTTGTTCATCGCATCACTCCTAAGGGGGATATATCACCATATACATATGGTAGTGCTGTGTGTGAACTCTAGGGCTATCTTATTTTTCCATTTCACACTAAGTAATATACTCTTTGTTGTGTGCCTTCATCTTCCTTCGTCTTCTCCAAGTTGTGTGCATTTCCATGCAACCCTCATTCCAACAGTGCTAGGTGGATATCATTACATGGAGCACCCACCATAGTTTTGAGTAGTGCCTTGAGAGGCTGCGAATGCATACGAGCTGCATGCCACTGTTTTGTGAGAAAAGGATGGTTGGGCTATAGGTAGATAGTGAGAGAGATAAACCATGAGGGGGTGTAATAAGAGAGAGAGAGAGAGAGAGAGAGAGAGAGAGAGAGAGAGAGAGAGAGAGAGAGAGAGAAATGATAAATGTGGTGAATAATAGGATGTGTGCAGGTAATTGATTTGGATGCTTGCAGCAGTTGGAGTCAAAAAGGAAAAAAATAAAAAGAATTTTTTGTGGCGCTTGAGCTACTGAGGGGTGCACCAAATGAAGAGAGAGAGAGAGAGAGAGAGAGAGAGAGAGAGAGAGAGAGAGAAACAGAAACTCGATGTGTGTGTGGATGAGGAGGTTTGGCCATCGTAAACCACAATGGAAATGGGCAAAACTTGAGATTGTGCAGGAGTGGGGTAGGTAAGTTAGGTTGTGGCCGATAATTCCAAGCCACAGTGGTGGCGCCTCGACTACGAGTGGCAGTGGTGGTTTCTTAGCACTAAATATAGTTAGTGGCCATGTAGCTATTATGAGCTAGTTTTGGTCTAGCCAGAGAAAATAAAGCTTCTTTGGGGGGGGGGGGGGGGGCTCATGGGTAATCTCCGGTTGAGTACCAAGTTTTCAAGTTCAAGGGATGTCGATTAGATCTTCAAGGACTCTTGGGATTGTTTCACATCGACATTAAAGCCGCATCGGAATCCCTTTGGAAAAGGGGTCTTGAGTTCTAAAAGTCATCAATTGTATCTATTCAATCTACTTATTCCTTTTTCTAATCCCTTTTAAACTCAATTCCTATAACATTGAAATTCTCTAAGCCTACTACTTCTACTCCCCACCGGATTCATTTCCCTATGGTCTTTACACTCCTCTTCTTCTTCTTATTCTTAAGCTTGCAACACCAGGCATAGCAAAGCTTTCAAGGAAGAAATTCTATTGACTTAATACACTCTCCAATTAAGTCTACATATTGTCATATGTTCTTCATCCGTTATTCCCTCATGATTGGCTCAATCGACTTTATAATCCCAAATAATCATGGCATATGTATCCTTATAACAAACATCGGATGCTTATTATGTGCAATCAATATGTTTACACTAATTACCTTATTATGATGATAGAAAAATGAATAAATAATTTAATAATAAAATAAAATGGTCTCTAATCAATCCTAATGCCACTAACAATCTTATACAATCAACAAAAATTTCTACAAGTTGACTCAATCTATCAACATCCACAAACATAAGAAAACAAAATACTTACCTATGGAATGTCAATATATGTGGTTACTAGAGCGTAGCCCTTGCTCTTATACCACTACAACAAGTGGGAGTTTAGAGAGCCCTGCAAAATAGTGAAAATAACATGCTATGAGCAATAAAACCAACAAATCTGCTTACTTGAACGACCATGTATACACAGAGACCACAACAAGACTGATACAAGTGCAGTAGAGAGCGAGAGGGAACTTGAAAGAGAATGTGCAAATGCACTTCCTACAACGGAGTGCTACACATGCTCAGTGAGAGAGGAGAGGGAAATGACGAGAAGACAAACATATGCACTAGGTAAAATCTCCCCCCGTGTAAGAGTGAGCATTTTCCTCTTGCGCATTACTTATAGATTTATAAATGCTCAAAAGAGATTACAAACTTTCCACACGGACAGAAAGAGACCATAGCTCGTAAAGAGAAAATTAAATAATAAAATATACATACACTTGTTGTCCTTTTGCATACTCCATAGCTCTTGCCACCTGTTAGTTGCAAGAAATATGACATATTTTGCCATTTCCATTACACCCCATCACCATAGTAGGCACATGATTGCAATTGCTTACCTTGCTAAGAATCGCCCCTTCTCCTTCTTTGAACCTCCTCATCCATCACCTTGCTTTGCACTTCCGGGGTTTCCAATCACGCCACATCCATCCCCAACCTTGATGATTGGGTTTCTCTAGTTTTTTTTTTTTTTTAAAGATACTAACATATTAATAATAATCATCCTCAATTAGGAGGATTGTGATCACATTGGCATCTACTTAAGACACCAATAACACTTATTTAGTAGCAATAAAAAGGACAAAAAAATAGCTTCCCGTAATGACCATGTGTCTAGAAAATGGTGGAAACCCTCATCAAAATATCAGTCTATTTACATAGTCAAATACCAACGTAGATGGTATAGTCTCACAAAGTTTTGCCTAATGAAAATTGCTTCGTATTCTGGAATGCCTATTACTCTTCATGACTTGGTTGTAAAAGCACTTTGCAATCATCATTAATCTAGTATATATGGTCATTTAATCAACTCTTTCTAAAGGATGTACCCCATGTGTAGTTCACTGAATTAGTTTAACTACATCTTAAAATTTGACTTATGAAATAAAAAATTTACTTTCTATTTGCACGCACTTGCAATGGAGAATGGCACTTTAAGAGCTCTTGTTGTGGAGAATGAGCACCTCAAGAAGGTTCTTGAAATGCAAACACCACGCTTGATGCATCTTGAGAATAAAGTTCAAGAATGTAAGCGCTCTCTTGTTGACATGAATGTATTGAAAGAGCGCTTGAACAAAGCTGAGAGTGATCATGTATTGAAAGAGGAAATGATAGATACAATACGACATGATGTATGTGAGATGAGAAATGCATCCAAATCATGGGCTGATATAAGTAAGGATAATGTGGTTTCTACATCTCCTATCACGCAAGCCGTTGTCCAAGCAAAGAATGTAGAGAATGTGGACACTCAAGAATTGCATGAACGGGAAAAACGCTCAAAGAACATCGTCATTCATGAAATCAAGGAGGAAATCATGAAAACACCCCAATATCTTGCAATTGCTAACTAGGAGTCCCTCACTCGAGAGAAAGACCTATTGTATGTACCATGGCTGATGAGGTAAAGAGAAAGATCATCCTTGACAATAGTTGGATCTACCTCAAAGGAACGGGCTGTAATGTATATGAGGATCACACCCTTATGCAACAAAATGCACGTTGCAAAGCATATGAGGAAAGAAGAAAGAAGTTTAAGGTGTCATCTCAAGAAGAAAAGTCACTTGAAGAGGATGCAAGTCCACCCAACAAATAGGGACACATGATCTATGAGACCAACTCATGCTTGCGAATAAGCTTTTGGAATTGTAACAAATATCCATGAAATGCGGGAATTGGAATTGATGAGCTTATCAATGACTCCGATGTGATTCTTCTTGTTGAAACATGGAAGCATGATGCGCAACGAATTCTTGGATTTGACAAATATGATACGCATTCTTTGATGTGGGCCAAAAACACAAAGCAACGTAGAGGCCAAGGAGGCATAGCATCTATGATCAAAAAGGGTTTGAAAGATGTTTCCATTGTCAAAGAAGATAAGTATAAACTCTACTTATGGCTGAAAATCAGTCCACCAAATGATTAACTCATGTTTGTGGTTGTTTGCTACATTCCTCACTATGACTCCAACTTTTATCCTCGCTTGGATATGGATAGAGATCAGCCCTTTGTTGAACTAGAGGAAGAAATTTCTCATTACAAAGACCAGGGTGAAGTCATTGTCTTTGGAGACATGAATGCTCGCACAAATACGTTACAACACGACACACAACAAGTCGACATGCCGCATGTCTCAAGAGCAAATGGATGACCCATACATTTATAATCAAAGTTCTAATGATGCAAAAGAAATGGATCAATATGGAAAGTCACTTCTACATATGTGCAATAGTACTGGAATGCTCATTGCAAATGGTGTATCTTTATGGCAAGACACCAATGACCTTACACGTAGAAAGCACAATGGTGATAGCGTGATTGACTAGTCATATGTTATTTTCAGAAGCCACTCTAGAATGCATATAAAGCTTTACACTTGGTGAATGGAATCTGGAATTTCATCATAGAATGTTATGTATTGACCTCAAGTATGGTAAAAGACCCGAGCATGTAGCCTCCAATCATGATGTAAATCATTCATACCTACGTCTAGACTTCAAACGAGCACTTATATATGCTAATATGGTGGACCAAATGTTAAGCATGATAGAGCATCAAGAGAGCCCAACATGAGAATGCAAGTGGAAAGTTTTCAAAGAAATGATTTTCTCTTGTGTGAAGAAATGCTTTTCGGGGAAACACATGTCTTGCAAAAGGTCTAAGAAGGGTAGCACCAAGAAGAAATGGTTTGACATGGAATAGAGTCAAGCCCGAAAACACTTGCTAAGTTTGGATTCAAGCAAAGACAAGAAAGTTTACTTGGAGCGTTCACACACATACAAAGCACTTGTTCAAAAAAAGAGGAGAAGGTGGGAAGTCAAAAAACAACTTCTTTTAGCACAAGAGAAAGCACATGCATGTGGAAAATCTAAAAGGCAAGCGTGTTGAGAGCTTTGGTGACTTGACTCTTAAGGATATGTATATGCATTGCAAGAACCTCTATGAGCAACCCAATGTTGATAAGATGGAGTGTTGTAGCTCCCTTCCGTTTATGCCTCCCTTATTTACCATTGAAGATGTATGCCGCGCGCTTGAGAAACTTGCTACTCGCAAGGCAGGGGACCTTCAAGGTTTCAAAGCTGAAATGATTAAATGGATAAGCAGGAAAACACGATATTGGATATGCGATATGTTTAACCTTACACTTTAGCATGGCATGCATCATGGTTGGAGTGCCAATTGGATCAAACCTTTTCACAAGAGAAGAGATGTAAACAATGTGAACAACTATCGCACTATAATGGTTGGTTCTTTGATGGAAAATTTATTTGGATGTATCATGGAGATGAAGATAAGTGAATGGGTTGAAAAGAACGGCAAACGTGCGCTTGGCCAAGCAGGTTTTTGAAAGCATCATAGCACTATTGATCACCTTGTCACTCTTCGAGTTCCTATGAAAGCGTCTCGATTAAAAGAAAAAAAGTTGTATTGTTGCTTTGTGGATTTCAAGAAAGCTTTTGACACGATAACGCGAGGATATCTTTGGAGCTGTATGCAAAGCCTTCAAGTGCCGAGAGAATTTATGCATGCAGTCTTTTGCATCTACCAAAAAGTGATATTCGACTACGTATGGGAGATGGAATTTTACAATTTTTTGCAAGCACCATTGGTGTCAAACAAGGATGCCCACTTTCCCCAAACCTATTTTGGCTACTCATTGATGAGTTGGAATGCATGGTTCTTGATTTTATGCAGCAAGAAGGCATAAAAGAGGTCAAGATCGGAAATGCGGTGATCATGTTTTTGCTTTATGCCGATGATGTAGTGCTCTTGGCACATACTTTAGAAGATGCACAAAAGCTTATGAGTGTCTTGGAACACTTTTACCTACACAGAGGGCTGATTGAGAATGGATCCAAAACCAAGGTTATGCTTGTAAAGACCCTCAATGATGAGAATCCATGCATTGTATACAACGATGAGCAACTTAAAGTGGTAGATAGTTTCAAGTACCTTGGCCTTGAGGTTCCATCCAATCATAAATGGAAGGATTGCGCAATGCGTCGCTTGGAAGCCGGAAACAGGGCTTATTATGCATTTGAGAACATGTGCAATGCGAGAGAGATTGAGTGTTAGGCTCTCAAAAAGTACCTCTTAGACACATTGGTGACACCGGTGCTTCTTTATGGAGTGGAGGTGGGGGGTGGTAGCATCAGGAAGTCTGCTTGGAAAAATTTTGAGAACGTCCAAAAGCATTTTTTCACCAACTTTCTCCAAGTCAAGACACAAACACCTTACATGCTCTCACTTCTTGAGTCTGGATCGCTTCCCTTTGAGGTCTTGGGCATGCAAAGGGTTGTGGAGTACATGCTTAAGACACAATGTAGCCCTTTGTATCAACTTCCTAGAATCGCATATGAAGCAAGTCAAAAGATCCAAAAGACATGCATGAGCAAAATACTAAGTTCGGGGTGGATGCTTGACATCAAGAAATGGTTTGGAAGATGGGATGCATGTCACTTGGTCAAGGATGCATCAATCGACTCCCAAGTTAATGAGGCATTCTTACAATGCCAATGTATCACGGCTTGGGAGAAATCAGGAGGTTCTCGCTTTAGCCATTACACCACACATGTTGCCCCAAACTTCAAATCTCTCTTCTTCTCCAAACGAGGTAACGGAACACATCCCTACATCCTTGAGCCCATCCCGTTGAGTGTGATCCACACCATTGCCTCTATTTGTCTTAGCTTCCATTATCTACTTTGCGAGACAGGACGTTGGGGCACTAGCAAGGAGTCTCATCGACTTCGGACCTTATGTCCTCATCAAGTGCGAGAGAGTGAGTACCACACACTACTTGAGTGCTCAGATTTTGACCACATTAGGTCCTCTTTTCCCCATATACTCAGCCATGAGCTCTCCCTACATACCTTCCTCTCCCAACCACGATGTGGACTCTCTATTGCGACGCTCATTTCAGCCATTTTTTAGCATCAAGAGTCACTTATGACCTCCACTCACACCACGTGACATGGTCATTTGGTCCCATAGGTCATATTTGACCTCCGAGGACGATAATAGAACTAACTCTCTCTCTTTCTCTCTCTCTCTCTCTCTCTCTCTCTCTCTGTCTCTCTCTCTCTCTCTCTCACAACCCTAGCCTCTGTTTGTACTCCACTAGATCTGCCAACCTCAATCTCTAATTGATATGATGATACGCGCATCTATCCAATAACACATCACAATCCATGGGATAGATGAGTGTTCATGTAGGCGCTCCCCCCTCCCGTCTGTGTGTGTGTGTGTGTGTGTGTGTGCTTGAATTTAAAAATCACATCATTCAAAACCATATACTGATAAACTTAAATACTGTTTGCAAAATCACATTGTGTATAGAATAATTTCTTGATAAAAAGTACATTACAAGATACTTTGATACATGAGAAAGTAGGAGTTAAAGCCGAAAATCCTACTAGATGAGAGTAGGGATCTTTACCTGCCAACCAACCACAAGTACAATTAGTTAGAATTAATTTTCACTAAATGGGTGACATGTATATCAAGCAATCCCCACTGCTTGTTATTGCTATCACACCCCGGACCCCAACCTCGAACCCCAACCTTACTCCTATACATATCTTATGTTTTCTTTTGCTCATCTATGTAAGTAAGGTTGATTGCGGTCTGTGAAAGTTTTTATGGGTTTACACGGCTTAGAGATAGGGTCCCTAATTGCTATTGGCTTGGTTTTCTTTTTCCTATTATGTGCCGCCATGAGCTTGTCCCGAATCTGTTGTAGCTTAAATATGTCCTGAGTGATGCTCATCCTAGCCGTCTGCCTGTATCCCTGTTTTCCAGCAATAATTACACACAAGTGGTTAATATTTTTGTGTACTATACCTAATTGTTGCCCCAATTATTGGTTTATGACTCCCACCTTCCATGGTATATACATATTAGCTTTGTTTTAATGAGCGGATTTTTTTTTTACAAATTCAACAGCATTTTGTTTGTAATAACACCCATTTTTAAAAAAAAAACCTTTGTTTACTTCTGACTTATGCCCTCACGGGAGGTAGTCATAAACACTCTTTCATATCTTGCCTCATAATAGAATCCCTTTGGTACAATTAGAGGGAGATCTTTTTACTTCAAAAATTACTTTACTGGACCTTCATATACCAACTTGTTTATAAACTGCTTTGAAAAAGGTAACTCTTAAGCCATTTATGTATCATTTTACCTGTTTAGTGCTTGCCGTCGCTAATGCTATTTCTAAAACCTTAGTGTTTTACTCTCTTATGTTGCTACGTATTGCCATTGTAACTTGTGAAAAATTTGCCAGCGTTTCCTTTGTACTATTACTCTTTTTTCAAAAAATCTCAATAACTAGTCATTTTATCTTTTATCCTCACAGGAGGTTTTCATAGCCCAATTGATATATCTTAATCACTTATATCTGCTACTCCTTCTATAATATATATCACAGTGCTACTTTTTATTGAGAAATCAGCCTATTTAGAGAACTTATGCATATAATCAAAGCAATAAGTGTCTTGTTACCTGAACCAAATTAGCCGTCGTCATTTGTATACTGGTACGCCTGTTTTACCACGGGAATGACTCCAACTTTGTTTCTGGATCGAGACTGGTAACAATTACAGTATGCTAATTAGTAATACTATGTTTAGTACTACTCTATGCATATGGTTGTATTTACTTGGATATATGATACTGTGGTGTTTTTTCTTGCATTCCCTCTTTTGTGTAGTGATGGCTCGTATGCCCATGTGTATTTGTACAGAAGCTATAATATGGCCATGTTTTAGTCACGAAAAAAACCCGTTTTGTGAGCCTTCATATGCTTGTGTACATATTGCTTTAAACTATAACTCTTTGGAAGGAATATAGAATACACAGAGTTCTTGCTGCATATGACAAAGCCATCTATCTCGGCCACTCCTAGCGTATTTTTTTAAAGTCTTAAAGCATGTAATTATGCATATGTGTGTATTAAATAAGTCATCCATTATGTAACCCAAAAAACTAAACGATTTTACCTTCTGTGTTTGCACAACCAGGTAGTCTGTTGTTAGCTTTGGCAATCCTAGAGTGTGTATTGCGTCCGTTGCCGTGGGTTCGTGAGTATATGCCCTATGCCACACGAGGCTTGGTGTTTTTCTTGTGGTGAGAGTTGTGTATAGATGGAGAAAGTGCTTTCACTATTGCCTATGAGCACGAGTTGCCATGGCAACTCATACTGTGTGTGTGTGTTATGCAATGTTGCTATATTGCGTTTGTGCATGAGCGCTACAGATAACTCCTTGCATTTTTATTCTTTGCGCAAGCTTTATATATAACCCAAGGACTCATGTGGCGCCCTTAATGCTGCCAACGTGATTTTTTCGGGCCAGTTCTACCCGAGTATGGCTCCATTCTCTTGATCTTATTAGATACTCTTTAAAGAGCTTTTTAACCTTGGCAAGAATAAGATTTTTTTAGAATTGAAAAGTCATAGAAACTCAGGGTCGAGTTGGATTTTTAGCATTTACCATAAAAACTTCACTTGTTTGGAGTTTTTTCGTATAAAACACAACCGGTATATTGTGGACTAAGTACTCGTCCTGCGTTTATTCCATCCATCGAACAACCATATTTAGGATTTAAACATATTTATCAAATGATACTAGAAGGGTTTATACATTCGTCCTTTACTGAAAACCAAAAAAATAATAAGAAAATGTTCCATGCGAGAGGTATATAAGTTACAACTGCACACCTATTTTCCTTGGGCAAGTTTGCTCACGGATCTAATGGTATAAAATGCCAAAAAAAATGTACCCACCATAATTGATACTGAGAGAGAGTATTTATTAAAAAAAAGATTGTACATCTGTTGTTTTGAAACCTACACAACTGTTTCTTGTTGGGGTCATTATACAAAGGATCAGTCTGGCTTGTAAATAACCAAATTTCTATACCGCTTGGAGCCATACTTTGTCATCATTACCGTCCATCACTCCTCTGCAAGTGAAGTAGTTGCCTGTGTCATTTTCTTCAATAAATAAGCATCCCTCAAAAATAAGTACATCTCAAGTGTAAGAGTGTGTGTGTGTGTGTGTGTGTGTGTGTGTGTGTGTGCGCGTGCGCGTGTGCGTGTGCGTGAAATTGTGGGATTTATCTAAATGTGGCCCCTATCAATATATTATGTGTGTGTGTGTGTGTGTGTGTGCACCACATATGGACCTCTCTCAACCCTAACCTCTGATGGTACTCTCTAAATTTTCTAGCCGCAATCTCTAGTTGATGTGATGATGTGGGCATCTTTCGAATAACACATCCCATAGATGAGTGTTCATGTAGGCAGGTCCGATCACAAAACCATCCTCTGTAAGCTCAAGGAGATGCTCTCTCTACAAATCCATCTTCGTGCCAAGCACGCGCATAGGTTGTATCCAAGTGTCTAATTAAATCAAGACACATCTAATTAGCTGAGTGGTCTTTGTCTATGTGAGAGACAAGGAGGGTTCATAGGCCAGTGTTTAACTGGAAAGGGGTAATCTATCCACATCGGGGGGGGGGGGGGAGAGAGAGAGAGAGAGAGAGAGAGAGAGGGAAGAGGGAAGAGGTGGGGGCAAGGAGAGAGAGGGGGGGAATACGAGGGGAGAGAGGGGTGACAGGGGGTGGATACACACACACAAAAAGGATGAGCGGAGGTGGGGGCGCGGAGAGAGAGAGAGAGAGAGAGAGAGAGAGAGAGAGAGAGAGAGAGAGAGAGAGAGAAGGGGGCGCGGAGGGGGGGGCATGAGTATAGAGTGATAGGAAAAGAGAGAGGAAGAAGGGAGTGGAGGACCTTGAGGAAGGGAGGGGGGTTGCTGGAGGACAAGATGGAGGAAGGGAAGGCAGTTATAGGAGTAGATGGAGAGAGGAGGTGGAGGAGAGGGAGGATATTAGTGGAGGAGACTGAGGACGAGGAGCAAGGGAAGATGAGGAAGCACATGGGTGGCTAGAGGAGGAAGGGGAGGTAGGGACGACAATCCTCAAATAAAAAAAAAGCTCGCTTGAAGACCTAAGTCAACCTTTTTCTACCTTCACAAAGTAAGCATAGTCTTTTTCGTCTTTGGACACACCCCATGCTAACAAGGCACATAGATCTTGAACCATTCTTTTTCCTTTCAATTTGACCTTGGAATTGTTGTCATGAAATTGTTTACATTTGCTTTCAACAATCATGATCATCATTGCTATAGAGCCAATCATTGTTGAAGTCCTATTTAATCTATGGTGTATAACGTTTTCATCCTGGTAGGTCCTGCCAATTTTGGGAAGGAGGTGAATTAAGGAGAATCTCATTAGATACCCTCTTGGAAAACTAAACCAAAAGGATGCTCTCGTTGACAGTTGTCATGCAATCATACAAGTGAGAGAGAAACGGGCAGAATTGGCAGATATTTCTCTCCTTGTCCTTTCCGTGGAGTCGCTGAATGTACCGACGGTGATAGTAGGAAGATGTACTTGTAGAATCTCTCTCTCTCTCTCTCTCTCTCTCTCTCTCTCTCTAGTCTTGATCCGAAAGCAGGCCGGGTCCGATGCTTTGTCTCTCCGTCTTGCTTGGTATTGCATCCTCTCTCGCTGTGTGTGTGTGTGTGTGTAGTTTTGAACCGAAAGCAGGTCGGGGGCCGATGCTTTGTCTCTGCGCCTTGCTTGGTATTGCATTCATGTGTGCTCAACCACTGTAATCAGCTGTACTTAATTGAGGTTCATTGAGCGCAAAGAGGTTTGCAGACTTGCGCCCCTTCAAGATGCCCATCGTAGGGGTTGTTCAGATGAGAGAGCGGACAAGGTCAGTGCGAAATAGTGCAGCCAGTGTATGTGTGGAGAGGGGGGGGGGTCGAGGTGGGGATCTTCAAAGCAGGAAGGAGCTGGCCATGCTGCAGGACATCCCAGATCGGTGTGCCGTGAGGGAATTGGACAATAGGTCACTGAAAAGCACGTTGCCATAGGGAATGCATGTTCAAAGCAAGCCGTGGTTGATGTAGTCTAGCCACAAAAACGAATCTGCACCTTGCGCGAGGCATGGAAGGAAGGAGACAGGCCTACATGGGGCACGACGAAGACATGAGAACACCATATTGCACGAGCCATTATCATAGAAAGGAGAATAAGAGGATCTCAAAAGATTCTCTTAATAAACTAGAGTAGACCGAGTAGTAGGTGCCTCTTTTTGGAGTTTTTCAATAGGGTGTGTAAGTGTTGCAATGTGCAGCGATTGACATGAGCGTGTTATCATTTAAGCTTTAGGATTAGCATAATTTTAAGTGGTAAATTAAAGATAAAAACACCTCGAGGGAGACTTCAAAATTATGTAGCATTATTGGGTATCATGAAATGGAAATAATTTGATAGCTACTTTATATAGCCTATGGAAGAATTTTAACAAGATCTTATTGATGCTTTTATAGTATCATTTTAACTGTAGTTTGTGATTTTATTATGGCAATGATTTGAACGTTACTTTTTCAAACAACAGCATGACATTGAAGAATTGGTTACTCATTTTAACAACCTCATTAGCCTTATCATTAAAGTTGGTTAACACTAGGTTGGTAATGGGACATTTTTATGTCCTGTTAAGTGATCATTTTCTTTGAATTATGTCAAGAGTTTCAAAATGAATTTTGAGGTGCTATCTATCTAGAAAGTTGTCTCATGAGCTGAAAAAAACTCGACATTTTTTTGGAATATCAATTCCATCTTTAACCTTGTCCTTGCACAACATTTCACAACCTAAACTGTGTGAAAAAAAGGGTCTTGTTTTTGGATTTTTTCAAAATTTTGCAACTATACCACTCTAGAATTCATGTTTGTGAGGTCTATAATGCTAGAGAACTATCTTTAGTAGTCCTCAACATGTCCTCATGCTTCTAGGGAGAAATAAATGTTAAAGTTGTAAGTTATGACCAAATTACAAAAAATGTCAAATCCTGTTTTTTAGCCAATTTTAGCTCTTCTATGATTTTTTTGGTGGCTTTCATGATATCAAAATGCAATTTTGATTTTCTATGTCGCATATTGTAACATAAAGCTAATATTCCTTGAGTTTTGGGGTACCTAATACCCTATTTTGCATAGTAGATAACGATGGTTGATTTTTTCAATTATAGAAGAAAACAAAACATTCTAGTATATCAAGTATAGCTTTTTCAATATTGTTAGTTTCTTGTGACAACTACATGCATTTTGTAGGTAGTAACCATATCTAGTCATAAGAATCAAATTTGACTAGATATTGAATAGTTTTTATGGGATTCTACAACTCATAATGTTGAACCCAGTTTTTTCATGTTTAATGTATTTAGCACTTCATCTTTGTCCCCTAGATTCCCCTTGGTAAGAGATGTATTATTCTTTTGACATGCTCCATGGCTCCTTATGAACCTAAAGGACAATAGGGAACTAAGAAAACATGCATATATTATTTGTATTGACGTGGCTATAGAAACTTTGATGATAGGTTTGCAAAATGGTAAAAATTCAACTTTTTTGTACCTATTTCTTTTGGCAAAACAAAAAATAGTGAGTGAGAAGCAATCATATGTTCTGATCACCAACCCATTGAAGTTAACTAGGAAATTTATCTCAAGTCCTACAAAAATCCCTAATCTTATTTTTATGCAACAAAACATAAGAAATGACTGTTTTGATGAAAATGTACTGGTCCATCAACTTTGGAGGCTTGGTGTGACCAAAAGATGAGAAATTTTACAAGTTTCTTATTTTTTCCATGCGTAGTAGGCCTTGAACTATAACCTCATGAAAGGATTTTACAAAATGAGTGGATCTACTATGGTTTTGGAGGTTTTTTTCAAAACCCTGAAAGGACACTTTTATGTCCTGTTAGGTTACCAACCTAGTGTTAATACTTTTTCATAAGGACAACCATAGAATCCTACTCAGTCTACTGTAGTTTATTAAGGAGAATCTTTTGAGATCCTCTTATTCTCCTTCCTATGATAATGGCTCGTGCAATATGGTGTTCTCATGTCTTCGTCGTGCCCCATGCAGGCTTGCCTCCTTCCTTCCATGCCTCGTGCAAGGTGCAGATTCGTTTTCGTGGCTTGCACTACATTAACCACGGCTTGCTTTGAACACGCATTCCCTATGGCAACGTGCTTTCCAGTGACCTATTGTCCAATTCCCTCACGGCACACCTATCTGGGCTGTCCTGCAGCATGGCCAGCTCCTTCCTGCTTTGAAGATCCCCGCCTCCCCCCCCCCCCCCACACACACATTGGCTGCACTATTTCGCACTGACCTTGTTTGCTCTCTCATCTGAACAACTCCTACGATGGGCATCTTGAAGGGGCGCAAGTTTGCAAACCTCTTTGCGCTCAATGAACCTCAATTAAGTACAACTGATTGTAGTGGTTGAGCACACATGAATGCAATACCAAGCAAGGTGCAGAGACAAAGCATCGGCCCCCTACCTGCTTTCGGTTCAAAACTACACACACACACACACACACACACACACACACACACACAGCGAGAGAGGATGCAATACCAAGCAAGGCGCAGAGACAAAGCATCGGCCCCGGCTTGCTTTCGGTTCAAGACTAGAGAGAGAGAGAGAGAGAGAGAGAGAGAGAGAGATTCTACAACTACATCTTCCTGCTATCACCATCGGTACATTCTGCGACTCCACGGAAAGGACAAGGAGAGAAATACTTGCCGATTCTGCCCATTTCTCTCTCACTTGTATGATTGCATGACAACTGTCAACGAGAGCATCCTTTTGGTTTAGTTTTCCAAGAGGGTATCTAATGAGATTCTCCTTAATTCACCTCCTTCCCAAAATTGGCAGGACCTAATGGGTCTATTCAACACTAGTGGGTCTACTACTACTCGGTCTAAACCACCAAAATCAATTAATTTGTCATAAACATTCTCCTCGAATCTTGTAAACTCAAAAGGAAAAGGCTTGCAACCCCGGTTCCTGCGCACAAATGCCTTGGCGCTCTTTGCACGGTGTCTTGCATCAATTATGCCCTCCCTCTCCAGAAATGAACAGAGTTTATACTTATCTCCTCAGATTATTAGCATCGCCTGCAACACTCTATACTCTCGGATGGAAGGTTGGCATTAGCACCTCAGTGATAATCCGCTTGCCTTCAGTGGCCTCAGCACCATCGCTCATCCCCGACGTAGGCCAACGACGACCCGCAGATGAAATTTTGATTGCACTCTCTCTCTCTCTCTCTCTCTCTCTCTCTCTCTCTACACCCACCATGCAAGAGCTACTTGGCTCCAATTCTTGGACAACAGGGCACCCCCAGGTCCCTTTTCCTCACTATGTATTCCTACCATCATATGCATGTCAGCTCTGATTATAGCCTACTCGGTTGCTCAGAGGTGAACCCCCCCTCATCAGTGCTCGGCACTGCTGCCTCAACTGGTCCTCACTAGCTACACCTTCTCTTTACTCCACCATTGCTCGTAGATATCACAACGTAGGGAAGCAGACCAAGCCCAACCTTGCCATGCCCATTCAACACAAGGAATGGCAAACACATCAGGTCGAACACACCATGTAAGCAAACCCCTTGGCCCTCAAATCATTGCTCTACGAGAGTGAATTCCTCCCTTTTTGGTGCATGTTGTACCTGTTCCTGACAAAGCTCATCGCTCGCCCAACTTTCACCCTTATTGCGACAAGCTGCAGCATGTTGCACTCTCAAAAAAGCCAAGACAACGAGATTCAAGCCGTCCGTGAATTGCCCACCGAGAGAGAGAGAGAGAGAGAGAGAGAGAGAGAGAGAGAGAGAGAGAGAGGCCAGTCGGGGTCACTCTCTGGTGTTTCTTAGCATATTTGGACTATCGCAGCATGCAAAGCAATGATAGAGAGATTCATGACCCTGGACAGAGGGCCTCTAGTACAGCATCGCAACACACCCCGTCTCTATTCCACGCACCTCATCGACGCGTTTGACACACAGATGCATGCATCATTTCTAGTGCACTCCATCTGCAGCACAATTTGATTAACAACAAAAATATAGCTCCTTCTCTCTCCGCCTCCCAAGCTGCCACCTGTCATCTCTCTCTCTCTCTCTCTCTCTCTCTCTCTCTCTCTCTCTCTCTCTCTCTCCCCCCCCTTGATCTCTTTGCGCACCTCAATCACTTTTTCTTTTCTTTACTTTCAAATTTTCCCTAAAGGCATGGTAGAATCTCCCCTTGATTCCTTTAATAAACCCCAAACTCAAAATTGGCACGGCCTATGGGTCTATTCAACACTTCATTAATTAATTATGCAAATTCGACTCCTTTTGCATCTACCAAGTTAAAGCAAAAGGGGATGGAGCCCATTCTCGCCTGCCTCCATGCCCATCGCAAGTCCATGCTCTATCTCTCTCTATTTCTTCGACAACACCCAACTCCCTCCCTCTCTCTCTCTCTCTCTCTCTCTCTCTCCCCCTCCTGTGATGCTTGCAAGCCTTGCCTCCCATTGCGAGCTCCCCCCCCCCCCCCTCTCTCTCTCCCCCTCTTGTGCTGCTCACTAGCCTTGCCTGCAGAATCCAAACGAGCCGCACACCTCACTGGCTATGTTGTGCTTCGTTCCTTGCACTGGTCTGTAGAACGAAGCACACAAGCCTGGCTACTCTCCCACTTTTCCATCCCTACCCTAGTCCGCAGGTGAATGCAAACATACCCTGGTGCACCCCATTGGCTTCACCATGCCTTGCAGCTCTCACAGGACATGGCAATTCCCATCCGCAAATGATAGTGTAAGCAGCCCTCCCTCATGCCCCACTCTCATTGAAGATGACTACCTTGTGCCTCCTTGAGCATACGAGATGGCTCTCGTTTTGCACATGATCTCATCCATCTCTATAGCCTTGCTGCATGCCACTGCCAGAAGAAGGCTGAGTCTATGTGCACAATTGTCTCGTAAGCCATTATATCGTGGAATTCAGCCTGCAGACCATGTCTTGGCACACACCATCTGTCTCTCCTGCGGAGCCTTCACCAAATGTGCTATCATCCGGGTGTCTGCATTGAAGGGGTTGACACTGCTAGTGAATCTAACACAGCAAGTCCAAGAGAAACAATGTGACTCAAGGTGAGCGCTCACTGATCTAGAACCGACTCACACCCGTAACTCCCCCTTTGATGGACTCTAGCTCTATATGTGCAGGCACGAGAGAGAGAGAGAGAGAGAGAGAGAGAGAGAGAAACTAATATGTCGCTCCCTCTTTACCTTTGTGCAGTCATGCTTTTGTGTCCACCTCCCATTTGTCTTTCTGTGACCTTGTCTCTCTCTTCCAAGCACGTCAACAACGGTACTGCTCCCACAAGGCATCATGAGCGCTACAACCATCATATCCCTGTGTTGTCTCTTGCAGAGCCTACCCCGTGTGCATGTAGTTCAGCCAAGAGACTTGCAACGTGTGCAGCCTAAGGGAACCGCCCAACTAGAGAAGACCCGTGTAAAGGGGGGGAAGAGAGAGAGAGAGAGATAGAGAGAGGGATCCTCTGTTTTTCTCCTCAAAGGCTTGAGAGGATCTTACTAGATTCCCTCTAAAAAGAAATGAAAAAAATCGTTTTGGCCACCTACTTACCTACTTGATCATATCTTTAGACACTCCTACAATAAGCTCAATAAGCTTGTTTTTGTGAGCGCTTTTTGCAATTCTTAATTCATACCAACCCACCTTACATGTCTTTTATAAGACTCCTATATAAATTGATATTATTGAATGTTATTATTTCATTTGTAGCCCTTAAAACTTTCGAGAGTTATTATTTGCTTTTGTCCTACTTAAATGATTGATTGCGATATTTAGTCTAACTATTAATTACACATAAAAATTGGCTAACATAAAAAATAGCTAACGTCGTTATCTTCATTCTGTCTACACAAATTTTTCCTTTTGTCCTACTTAAATGATTGATTGCGATATTTAGTCTAACTATTAATTACACATAAAAAAATGGCTAACAAAAAAAATAGCTAACATCATTATCTTCATTCCGTCTACACAAATTGTTATGCAATACAATTGACTAAACCTAGAAAATTGATTTTGATGATGGTCTTCATTTTTCTTCTAGCTTGTTTAGACTCTAATGGTTTACAAAGAGCAATCACGTAAGTTCTCTCATTGTTTTGGTTTAATTTATTTTTGTGCTCATGTCAAGACTCGGGCCACAACACACTAACAACACGATGTCACATTTTAGGATAACTTCATTACTTGTTGCCTAATAAAACATCCACACGAACCTATAATTTATAGCATTTAGTTGGCTAAGATACTAACTCTCTAATACTAGCTCGTGCCATTATCCTCAAAGAATCTACCAATTCTCTTTAATGAGAACAACAAAGATACACCAAATCAACTTATATTCTTCTGTATCTTAAGATCTCTACATCATGTAGCACCTCTTACAACATCTCCTTATACGACAATCACATAGTTTAACATATTCGTTCGATAAATGCTCACTTTATTTACTTTTTTCTTTTTAAAAGTGACTCTCTTTGCCAATATACCTGTTAAACCCAGAGGAGACTGAATATTGGATCCTCCTCCTAACCAACCTTTTATAAGAGGGCCCATGGCCCTTTGCCCTACATGGATCCCCTGTCCACACCTTCAGTCTAGCCCTTGGCTTAGGTCCTTGACTCCCCTAGGTCGGGCCCTGCCCTCTAGCCCTTGGCGTGACATTACTCCCCCCTTGGAGAAGTGTTTTCATCCTTGAAAACAAAAGTGAAAAACTTCTTCTTAAGAGCACTAATGTTTTCCCAAGTGGCGTCTTCTTTAGGTCTATCTTTCCACTTGATTAAAGCTTCTCGACATACATGATGATGCGTACGTAAATCATGATAGTCAAGAATCCACTCAGGTTCATGTGGTGGGGTAGGAGGCTAAACGAAATCAACCACAATCTGTTGGTCAATGACATTGTCGTCCCCATGTAATCGTTTACGTAAATGGCTTACATGAAATACCGGATGGACACGAGGGTGTGTCGGTAACGGAAGTCTGTAGGCACGATCACCAACTCGCTTGAGTATTTTGAAAGACCCACAATATCTTGGAGATAATTTAGGTGTTGGCCCAGTCTTCAAACTTTCCAAATGCTCTTGTATACGAAAAAGCACTTCTTCCCCTCCCTCAAAGGTAACTTGCCGACGTTTTTCATTAGCGTACTTCTGATACTGATCCTGCGCTTGTTGGACATTCTAACGAGCGAGTTTCAGCATATCCATATGGTCTTGGAGAAAATCCTTAACGTGCTGGAGTTTTTAGGTTGCCAGCCCCACCGTAAGAGGTGACCTAGGTTGAAAACCATACATGAGCATGAAAGGACTAAATCCAATCGTGACATGCTTAGCACTGTTGTAAGCAAACTCAAGAAGAGGTAGATACTCTTCCCAATCTGTTTGTTTCTTGCTAACGTATGCACGTAGCATATCCTCTAGCACTTGGTTAACTCGTTTAGTTTGACCATCCGTTTCTGGATGATCTATTGTACTGAGGTTGAGTTGTGTACCCAACAGCCCTCCAAAAATGACTGTTAAACTTGGGATCATGATCACTCACAATGTTAGTTGGTTAGCCATACAACTTGTATAGATTGTCCACAAATAACTTAGCTAATTCTAGAGTCTTTGTGGTCGACTTTGTTGGAATAAACTTGCATAGTTTAGTCAACCAGTCTACAATCACCCATACTGAGTCATGACCTCGTACAGTGGTTGGTAAACCCACAATAGAATCCATAGAGATAATTTCCCATTTCCCATTGGGAATCTCTAAAGGATGTAAGAGTCCTCCTGCCTTCAGGCGCCCTGCTTTGTTAACTTGACATTTTTGGCAATGCAAGACATAATCTTGAACAAAGCCATGTAAACCTGGACAGTAAAACTGTTGTCGTACGAGAGCATAAGTCTTTTTTATACTTGGGTGCCCTGCACTTGGACTGTCATGACATTCATAAAGAATTTGGCACCCAATGTCTGTGTCCGTCGGTACACAACTCTCCCCTTGTGGAGTAGATACCCATTATCGATGGAAAAATTCTTCCATCGTTGTAGTTCATCACTCGACAGAGGAGAACTGTGCGTGGAGGTTAATAATGCACTACCATCATTGGAGTGAGAAGGATCTCTCATTTGCACATGGCTCCACACTTTGGATTATGCGTCATCATGCTCATATTTGCCCTTCAGAGAATCCAAAAGTTCACCGCGAAGTTCGGTGAACAAAAGAGAATTGATCTCAGACATACAACTAAGAGAATCAGCCACCACATTGTATCGTCCTTTACGATATCGGAGCTTTGCCTCGCACTTCTGAAGGATCTCAGCCCACCTAGCCTTTCTTTGTTTGTTGTGTAAACCATTTTATGCTTTCATGGTCAAACACAATCTCAAAATGAGCTCCATACAAATAATGTCGCCATGTCTTCAAGGCAGACACTATTGCATAGAGTTTGCATCCCAGGGGATTCACCATGGAAAACTTACCGGACCACATAAGTGCAAGGGAGGGGGGTTTTTTTACAAGTTACATAAGCGTATAAGTTAGGGGAAGGTCCTGAATAATTTACCTTCCAAGCTTAAAAATAAGGGAGGGAGGTATCATATTTACAGGGGGGAAGGGAGGGGGACTTGACCCGTCCTGATTACTTGTAACGATTGGTCATTGGTGTGCACTAGAATTTGGATGAATTTGGGGGAAGTTTTCTATCAGGTCACACATCAAAATTTTCATCAAACAGTCATAGATAAGGGCCGATTTGGAGCACATCAAGGGTTGATTTACACCAGCTTTGGATGGAACAAAATTAGACGAGTAGCCAGAGTGCAGGTTGATTGGGCACATAGTTTGAAAGTCAAACTAAGAGACGTTGATGATACATCTAGTTATCAATTGAAGTGGTTCCGTAGTGCATTGCCAGTCACTATGCTACACTCTCTTTGACTAATTTTACTTAGATCATGTGAGACCTAAATTTTATATGTAAGATAGGGGTATGATAGTTTTCTTCATTGATTGTCGTATAAGCGTAGAAAGGGGGGTCATATTCCCTAATATGGATCGTATATAGGGGTTTTATCAAAGTTGTCCGCTCTAAGTGGCGTCCCGGTTTGTATATAGAGTGAATCACCCGGGGTTTGCGTTCATAAGAAGAATAATTTTGTTGCACTGAATCAAGCTTCTTGCTTTTAAATTCAATTGGCCTCCCCTCTTTTAGAAGGACTGCTCCAATAGCACGGTCACTGGCATCCGTTTCCAGAACGAATGGTTTCAAAGGATCCACAACAGCTAGAATAGGTGTTGTAGCTAATGCACCCTTGAGTGTATCAAAACTGTGCAGTTGAGCGGCCCCCCACTGGAAGGACTTTCCTTTGCCTTCAATTGGTCCGTCATGAAAAGAACAATATTAGCATAGTTTTTAACGAACCTTCGATAAAAACCTGCAAATCCCAAGAGAATCTGTAACTCTTCTAGATTTTTAAGAGAAGGACACCTCGGAATGGCATCCGCTTTGGATTGATCCATGTGCAGCCCAGTAGCTAAGATAACATGCCCAAGATAGTGAATTTTCTCCTTGAGAAAATCACACTTGGATATTTTGGCATACAATTTATTTGTTCGTAACAATTCAAACACCTGTCTCATATGTTGTAAGTGTTCTTCATTGAAAGCACTATATACAAGAATGTCATCGAGAAAAACGATAACAAATTTGCCCAAGTACAGTTTCAAGACACTATCAATGAGTGTCATGAATGTTGCCGGCGCATTGGTTAACCCAAAAGGCATAACCAAAAACTCGTAATGTCCAAACCTTGTTCGGAATGCAGTTTTGGGTATATCAGCAAGTCAAATATGTACCTGGTGATAACCAGACTGCAAATCTATCTTCGTAAAAATACGAGCATGAGTGAGCTTGTCGAACGACTCATCCACGCCTGGTAATGGTGAGAGCAAGCTTTTTGAAATGGGGCCTCTAAACCCAAACCAATGGGCCTACCCTCACAAAATGTTCGTAAAGAGATACGCACACTACTTGGGGCACCACCTTCTTTTGGGAGTGGCGAAGGAAACCAATCAAAATAACACTTGCACTCACCCACTCAAGCAACACACTTTGAAAACCCCCTTACTCTATATACACTTTGGACACTTGAACACCATCAACGATTATGCAACCCAATGCTGTGCATCAAAAGGAAATATGCAATTTGTGGAATAGCATTCACCTTCTCCCCATAAGAATACCCATAATACATCGAAACTCTTTCTCTCTCAAGCACTCATCAAAAAATCATGCGCACAAGACTTGCCTCTCAAACACACAAGAGAATCACTTACATCAAACTAACACACTTTGCATAGAGAGCTCATCTCCATCTATGCAATGCCGTGACACAAATAAAATCACCATGAGAGGTAGCCACATGCATATGTAATGAAGCAAAAGAGAGTTGGAGTGAGAAATTTCTTTAGACCAATTGAATAAGTGTGGAGAAACAAACCAATGGTAAATTGAGAATAGAACACTTACTTGATTTCTCGCACACCTTTTAAGCGGAGGACAGACACTGGCGAACCATCACGAATTGCGACACTTGAAAGTTTTGAAGATGATTTTATGATCATTTACATAACCATGAGAGAGATCATGATGTATTTACAAGTTATTGAGGTGCTACAAATGATTTATTGGGTTGATGGAGTAAGAGATTGTAGAATGGAAAGAGTGGAGAATAGAGTTGCACTTCCTCCAAAGAGGAGGGTTAGGAGGGAGGGTGTGAAAGAGGGAGATTTGGGGTTTTCTCTACTATTGATCAAGAAACAACATGAAGTTGAAAATATAGGTGTGTGTCCTTGAGTCTCTCCAAGGGGGGCTATTTATAGTTGTGTAGAAGTGGGATTATGCTACACTTAATTAGAGTAAGTGATTATACCTAATTAAGTGTCCTTTGACCACTCATTGAATATTGGACATAAAAGGGACTATTTATTCACCAAAAATATCATTTTAGACCGTGAAGGCTCCATAGGGGTGCATAATGTAGGTGGGCCCCACCATGAGGCCCTACGGGTGGCTCCTGCGGGGTATCTCAACTTGTCTGTCTTGGCATTTAGAAAGCATCTTTAGGTTGGTCCCATCACATGCAAATGACCTTGAACACTCATTTCTCTTCTAGAAGATGAGTAGGGGAAAAATAAGATCTCACCCTCTTGATTTACTTGATTTACAGTTCCCTTTTGCTGCGAATCTGACAGATTTACACTATTTTGACCATAACTTTTTACCTGTAGCTCGGAATGACATGATTCAAAAGGCAAAATTGACCTTAATCTCAACATGTTTGATATGAATTTGGACTATTCTTCACGCCCATGCACCAAGGAATTCGGTTTGAAGGTCCACACTAGGCTAGGGAACCTTTTGCTTCCAATTAGTCTTCTTGTATGGGCCCTTTGTTTGTATGCATCCAAGGGGATTCATGCTTTTTCAAAAGGCTATGATGCTTAAACAAATAGAGGAGGGCCCAATATTATTTTCTTGTGAAAAGAATATACAATTGGAGTGTTTTTGAAAGGAGAGAAACTATATGTATATTCTTAAGAGATATTGGGCCACCTATGTAGGGGGCATAGAAGACTTGTAGAGAGGGACCATAATCTTTGGTAAAGACAAGTGGAGAGTTGATTTCCATGGGAATTTATCTATATGGGGTGGAAGATGGATATATTATTTTTCTACTACTAATTCACAAGAGGTAAGAAAGTTTGGGGGTATATAGTTGGTTATTGTATGCTTATTCTATTTACAAAGCAAAAAAGAAAAGGGTGGTAATATAAATATATGACTAAAGTGACATTTTTGGGAAGAGTATAATGTATGTGTCTCCACAAAGGTTAAACGAAGAGGGGGAATTTACTCTAAATAACTTAATAGCGTAGAAAAATATATACACATATGAGGAAGAGGACGTTGAGTAGGCTGACAAATGTTGCAAAAAGATGGTTACCATTTTATGCCACTTATATTAGCCCTCCCCCAAGCCTAGAGATATTCATATCTTTAGGAGGACGGTGTTGCTTCTTTTTCTTCTTTTTTTTGTCATTTTTTCTTTTCCACTTTCTTTTTTTTTTTTTAATAGGAGGAGTGTCATGCACTCTTTTACTCCATTACACCTGCTTTTCATTACCTCAATCCCATAAATCGGAGATGGGAGGGTTGCCTTGGGTATGTTTAGATTCCAAGGCTGGTTCTTCTTTGCACATCAAAGCTTTAAAAATAGGTGGAGCATTTGCCAAGCCGAAGGGAGCCATGTCAATTTGGAGCTTAGACGATGTAGACAGATGACTGCCTATCAACGGATTGATACGTTGAAAGTAGGGCTTTAACGTCCATCCATTGACTCTTGTCTTGTGGAGTTTTCCTGATAAATCTGTTAATCTGTAACTACCATTCCCAAACTTTGTTTTTATCATGAAAGGTCCCTCCCATCTTTGCAAAAACTCTTTGTCAAGTCGAGTATCGAGTCGGTTATCATAGCGAAGAACCAACATACCTTCCTTCAATCCTTTCCCCTTGAGCTTCTTGTTGATTTTATCCCTTTGGCTTGTCGCTTTGGTGATGTAGTGATCAATGGACTCTGCTCTATCTAGCTCAAGTCGTTGGAGATCTAAGATCCTTTCATGTAGAACCTCTTTTGGTTTTTTTGCCACTCTTGCAAGAACGCGCAAACTTGAGAGCTCTACCTCAATGGGGAGAAGTGCTTCCTGTCCATAAACTAGATGAAAAGGGGTGAATTGGGTAGATACCTTGAAAGATGTCCTATACGCCCAAAGAGCAGCCGTCAAATGGCGATCCCAGTCATTAGGCCGGTCCACAACCTTCTTAGAAATGATCTTACATATCATTCCATTCACTTTTTCCACCAATCCATTGCATTGAGGATAGTAGGGTGTGGAATGCAGGTGTTTCACTTTTAACCTCCTCAAGAGATCATTCAGAAGGTCAGCCCTAAAACACGGGCCTCGATCTGATAAGATTTCTAGGGGTGTTCCAAACCTACTACAAATATGATCAAAAATAAACTTTGATACCTCTTCAGCTGTGATTCGGGTTGTGCTTGTTGCTTCCGCCCATCGTGTCATGTATTCAACACCCATGATGATGAAAACCTTCCCTGTAGAAGTACGAGGTAGGGGACCCATTGCATCCACACCCCACTTTTCAAAAGGGCCATAAGATATTATTGGGACTCGAGGCTCATATGTTAGTCTTCTATCCCCAGCAATTTGGCATGGCTTACATGCCTTACATCAATATTGGACATCACGGTGTAAGCTCGGCCAAATAAACCCTGCTTGTAAAATCTTCCTACTTGTAATATCTTGAGAAAAGTGACCACCACAGACATCATCATGACATGAAAGAAGAATTTTCTCTATCTCTTGCACACATGGTACTCTCCTCAAGACCAAATCTTTCCCTTTGTGATATAAATCATCCCCGATCAACTGGTAAGGTATGGCCTTCTTAACTAGTCTATGTCTTTGCACCTTGTCTAAGTGTTTGGGACACTCACCTGCTTGTAGAAAGAAGATAATGTCTTTTAGCTCCTCTTGACCTTGATATTTGGGTTCATATAGTTTCACACCTTCTACCGCCATTTGAAGCTTTTCATTTGCGAGTAAGTCTGCTTCCTTGTTATGAGTTCTCACAATGTGTTGTACCTGTGTTGCTTTAAAACCCTTCATCAAAGCTCTTACACTACTAAGCCACTCAAACAATGTACGATTCTTGCACCTCCAAGTCCCTTGGATTTGCCTGACCACTAGCAAACAATCACCTTTTATAATAAGTCTTTGTATGCCTAATTCTTTGCATTCTTCTAACCCAAGGGTTAGAGCAGCATACTCAGCCTCATTGTTAGAGTGAACACTGGGTAGAGTGATACCTTTTCTAACCATTACCTCCTTTTGTGGGTTCAAAATGATGATTCCCCCTGCTGCTTTGTCTTGTTGGCGTTGATAAGCTCCGTCAAAGCATAAAGTATGGGCATTATCAATCTCCTTTACTTTGAACTGTTTTGAGCCTTCCTCTCTTTGTAGTCGTGATCCTTCCCTTTCTCTCACTTTGTAGGTGAGAATGTCTGCAAGTCCTGCTCTTGTGCTACCTTCTACAAGGAAAGTGTATTCAAATTCTTGGAGTTCAAGCACCCACTTTGCTATTCTAGATGAGAGGCTCATGTGTTGTACTACATATGGTAGATTGTGCTCTAAAGTGAGAAAAACAAATGGCACAGGGAGAAGATACGATCGAAACTTCCTTACCACAAACAAGATTTCAAAGACCACTTTCTCCATTTCAGTGTATCCCTTCTCGGCCGGAGTCATCACCTTGCTTGCAAAATAGATCGGCCTCATGTATGATGTTTTAGGATCTTTTTGCATCAAAACAACACCAATTGCTTCGAAACCTACACTTGGAGTGACATAGTAGGTCTCCTTTGGATCTGGTGGCATTAGGATTGGGAGAGAGCTAAGAATGCCCTTCACTTCCTCAAAACATTTTGCATGTTCCCTCCCCCATTCAAATGTAGATTGGCTTGCCAACCTATGCAAAGGGGTGATGGCTTCTGCTAGGAGATGGATGAAGCGAGACATGTACCTCACTTTGTGGTTGAAGGTCATTAGCTCCTTAGTTGTTGTTGGTGGAGATAATGACAAAAGGGCCTCTACTTTAGAGGGATCCACTTGAATTCCTTGTGAAGAAACCACATGGCCTAGCAAAACCACCTGAGATTCACCGATATGACACTTCTCTGGGTTGAGTTGTCCCCCAAATTGATGGAGCCTCTTAAGCCCCTCTTCAACCTTTTGGCAATGAAGTGATCTACAACTATAAATACAGAAATCATCCATAAAGACTCTTATAGATTTTCCAAAGAATGGCTGAAATACAAATATTGTGAATCTCATGAAGGTGCTAGGAGCATTGGTGAGCCCAAAAGGCATTACTCTGAATGCAAAACATCCCCAAGGTGTGATGAAGGTGGTTTTTGGTTGGTCCTCTTCTGCTATTCTAATTTGAAAATATCCTGAATACCCATCACACACAGTGTAGCATTCGTGACCTGCTACTTCATTCAAAATTTTATCTTGGAAAGGGAGAGGGAAGTGGTCCCTCTTTGTCGCAGTGTTGAGGGGTTTGTAATCCACGCAGACCCTCCACTTACCATTCTTCTTGGGAGTGACTACAATAGGTGATACCCATTCGGAGTTGGATACTGGATAGATGAAGCTAGCCTTCAAGAGTCGATTCACTTCTTGTAGGAGAGACTTTTGTTGCACAGATCCTAGTCGCCTTAACTTTTGAGCCACGGGTTTGGTCCCTGGTTTCAATTCAATTCGATGCTCTATTACATCTACACCTCTTATTTGTGAGTAGTCAGTGATAAACAAATTGGGATACCTCCTTAACATATTGATGTAGGACCTCTTCTCCTCACAAGTAAGATCTTTTGCAAGCATCTTCTCAAATCCTTCTTCAAGGTGGTGGCATCTTTCATCCCCTCGTGTGTGATTTTCTGTTGGCTTTTCTTCTACAGGAACATCTTGAGTGTTGGCATTGAATACAATTCCCATTACCTCCAAAGAAGACTCCTCTTCACTGGTTGATGCACTGGTTGATGCTTCCTCATCACTTGAGTAAGGACTCTCCTCCTCGCTCTCTTCATCTGCTGTGGTTTCATAGTTGATATCTAGTTGCTTTCCTTCTCGCCAATCATACACCACCGGTTGACCCTTCTTAAGAATCAAACGACCACTTCCCCATTTTTTATCTGCATTCACAGCAATGAGCCAAGGCCTCCCTAGGATGATGGGATAGCCCTCCCCCTTAGCTGGCATGACATACATATCCACTCGTGCATCTATGTTACATACAGAGACTTTTATATTTTCAATGATCCCCAAACACTTCACACTTGAGTTGTTGGCTAGCTTAGCTTGACAATTGAAGGACTTTGTAATTTCAAGCCCTAACTTGTTCATTGATTTTTCCGTGATTACACACATTTGAGCTCCACCATCAACATATACATTAGACACCTTTTTACCCCTTATGTAAGCATCCACAATTGGTTCCACATCTTTTTGTAGCTTTGAGGCCACAACCTTAATGGAAAGATTTGCTTTCTTTTTTGGAATTCTTGTACTTACCAACTTTGGTCATTGCCTTCTTACTTTGGCTGATAGGTGTAGAAGTTGAGGCCATGAAATGTTTGGCTTTTGGGTTTGTAAATCCTCCAGGATGTTGTAGGGCTCTAGCTCCTTTACCAATGGGAAGTCGTTGATACCAGTTTCCCTTCGCCTTGATCTTTTCTTCCTGCTACTTTCAGCTTCTTCCATCTTTGACTTCTTCTTCTTGTCCCTTCTGGCTGAATTTGTTCCTTCACTTCTCATGTCTTCATCCTTATCATGTGCTCTTGTGCGTTTTTCTGCCGGCATAACATCAAAGTTTAGAGTATGCTCATCTATTACCTCTTCTAGCTTGATGATTTTGACTCCTCTTTCTTCCTCCTCATGTGGGACGGGAGGTATATTTGCTGGTGGTGGTGGTCGACGAAGGATTTGTGAGCCTTGAGCTAGTTCTTGCTGCACGGTGAGAGGAGGCGGTCTGGGGGGGTATATGTCTCCTGGAAGTCGCCTTGGATGTGGACAATTGTACATTGCAAATCTTGAGCTTGTCTTCGTTGATTGCGATTCCCTTCTCTTGGTTGTCGTTGTTGAGGTAGGCCTCGTACTAGATTCAGAGTGAGGTTCTCAAGCTGTTGAGTTAGCCTTTGTAAAACCTCTTGTTGAGAGTTATCTCCTATTTGTGAAGATTGTGCAAGAGGGGCCCTAATTGGTGCTTCCATGGTTTGTGAAGACTCCCTCTCACTCACTTCATTCAAACCCCTTGCTCTATGTGCTTGGAAGTGTAGTTTTCTAAACTTGATGATGGCTACCTCACGTGCTTCTTCGAAGGTGGATGGGAATTTTAGCTCTACTTTAGCCTTTAAAAGTGGATACAAGCCAACCATGAATCTCTCCTTTTTTAGAAAGTTAGGTGCAACACCATGATTTTCTAATGTAGCCTCCCACCTACCCCATAGATTGACAAAGGTTGCTTCATAAGAGGGATAGTCTTCAAGTGATACTTGCTTATGTCCAATAAGACATTTTCATAGTCCTTCAGAAGTATCACCTTGCCCGAACTTGGAGAGGAAGCTTGCTCGCAGTCCCTCCCAATTGGACTTGATTTGGGGTTGCAAGGTCTCATACCATGCTTTAGCTTCTGCTTTTAGAACCAACGGGAAGGCTCGTAGCTTTACTTCCTCTTCATCTCTCCCGGATATGAGATGTGCCATCTCCAAGTTGTCAAGAAACTCTTGCGCATCTTCCCCACTTCTTGCATAGAACGTGGGAAAAGAACTTGACATTTTGTTTAGACTTTTTAAAAGAAACTTTTCTCTTACGGGCCGCACAAGATTATTGACACTATAAATCAGATTACATTAAAATGAAGATGTACACATCCATTGTTAATTCGTACTTTATCATAGGTAGAATAAATGGATTAATTGAAGCATTGATTTCATTGAGGCGAGTGGATCCAAATATCCTCCTTATGATAGACTTAAACCTAAACATAGTTGCAATGAGTATATGAATGGATTGCCGAGCAATAGGCCTAAAAGGTTCATTGTTTTGATCGTGATTCATGTGCTACTCCTCGTTGTTGGTTTGAAGACCTCGTTCCTTCATATGGCCCTTGAGCACCCCTTCACCACTCCTTGTTCCTGCCTTTAAAACAAAATGAAAACGTGAACATCAAAAGAAGTTTCATAATTGATGATTGGAAGTATAATTGGATTGGGTGATGCCAGTATTTCTCTAAGTCTTTCTGCACCAAACATAAAAACAATGCGTTGCTGGAAAAAGACTTTTCTATCTATGTGAACATTTACTCTAATGTGTTGTGCAAAATGAAATGGATAGATGGGAACTCCATTGTTCATCACTAAAAAAATTGAAGGTAACTTGGAAATATGTTCCTCCGTGGGGGCACCACTTTATGAGAGCGAGCTTTTTGAAATGGGGCCTCTAAACCCAAACAAATGGGCCTATTCTCACAAAATGTTCGTAAAGAGGTACGCACACTACTTGGGGCACCACCTTCTTTTGGGAGTGGAGAAGGAAACCAATCAAAATAACTCTTGCACTCACCCACTCAAGCAATACACTTTGAAAACCCCCTTACTCTATATACACTTTGGACACTTGAACACCATCAACGATTATGCAACCCAATGCCGTGCATCAAAATGAAATATGCAATTTGTGGAATAGCATTCACCTTCTCCCCATAAGAATACCCATAATACATCCAAACTCTTTCTCTCTCAAGCACTCATCAAAAAATCATGCGCACAAGACTTGCCTCTCAAACACACAAGAGAATCACTTACATCAAACTAACACACTTTGCATAGAGAGCTCATCTCCATCTATGCAATGCCGTGACACAAATAAAATCACCATGAGAGGTAGCCACATGCATATGTAATGAAGCAAAAGAGAGTTGGAGTGAGAAATTTCTTTAGACCAATTGAATAAGTGTGGAGAAACAAACCAATGGTAAATTGAGAATAGAACACTTACTTGATTTCTCGCACACCTTTTAAGGGGAGGACAGACACTGGCTAACCATCACGAATTGCGACACTTGAAAGTTTTGAAGATGATTTCATGATCATTGACATAACCATGAGAGAGATCATGATGTATTTACAAGTTATTGAGGTGCTACAAATGATTTGTTGGGTTGATGGAGTAAGAGATTGTAGAATGGAAAGAGTGGAGAATAGAGTTGCACTTCCTCCAAAGAGGAGGGTTAGGAGGGAGGGTGTGAAAGAGGGAGATTTGGGGTTTTCTCTACTATTGATCAAGAAACAACATGAAGTTGAAAATATAGGTGTGTGTCCTTGAGTCTCTCCAAGGGGGGCTATTTATAGTTGTGTAGGAGTGGGATTATGCTACACTTAATTAGAGTAAGTGATTATACCTAATTAAGTGTCCTTTGACCACTCATTGAATATTGGACATAAAAAGGACTATTTATTCACCAAAAATATCATTTTAGACCGTGAAGGCTCCATAGGGGTGCATAATGTAGGTGGGCCCCACCATGAGGCCCTACGGGTGGCTCCTGCGGGGTATCTCAACTTGTCTGTCTTGGCATTTAGAAAGCATCTTTAGGTTGGTCCCATCACATGCAAGTGACCTTGAACACTCATTTCTCTTCTGGAAGATGAGTAGGGGAAAAATAAGATCTCACCCTCTTGATTTACTTGATTTACAGTTCCCTTTTGCTGCGAATCTGACAGATTTACACTATTTTGACCATAACTTTTTACCTGTAGCTCGGAATGATATGATTCAAAAGGCAAAATTGACCTTCTCAACATGTTTGATATGAATTTGGACTATTCTTCATGCCCATGCACCAAGGAATTCGGTTTGGAAGGTCCACACTAGGCTAGGGAACCTGTTGCTTCCAAGTCTTCTTGTATGGGCCCTTTGTTTGTATGCATCCAAGGGGAATCATGCTTTTTCAAAAGGCTATGATGCTTAAACAAATAGAGGAGGGACCAATATTATTTGCTTGTGAAAAGAATATACAATTGGAGTCTTTTTGAAAGGAGAGAAACTATATGTATATTCTTAAGAGATATTGGGCCACCTATGTAGGGGGCATAGAAGACTTGTAGAGAGGGACCATAATCTTTGGTAAAGACAAGTGGAGAGTTGATTTCCATGGGAATTTATCTATATGGGGTGGAAGCAAAAAAGAAAAGGGTGGTAATATAAATATATGACTAAGGTGACATTTTTGGGAAGAGTATAATGTATGTGTCTCCACAAAGGTTAAACGAAGAGGGGGAATTTACTCTAAATAACTTAATAGCGTAGAAAAATATATACACATATGAGGAAGAGGACGTTGAGTAGGCTGACAAATGTTGCAAAAAGATGGTTACCATTTTATGCCACTCAATGGATACCTGTTCTTAACAATGACAACATTTAATCCACGGTAGTCTACACACATGCGCATACTACCATCCTTTTTCTTCACTAATAGGATAGGAGAAGCCCATGGTGAAGAACTCGACTGGATAAACTCCCTACTAAGATAGTAAGCAAGCTGACGTTCTACCTCAGCAGCTTCAGAATAACTCATTCTCTAGGGTGGTTTACTGGTTGGTTTATTGTCTGCAACCACGTCGATTCCATGTTGCACAAATCGTGTCGACGGTAATCTTGATGGCAAATCATTAGAAAAAACACCGTGAAAATCCGTTAATAAGTTTTTTAACTCACCGGCAATCTTTGCTTGTTGAGAAGTAGCCATTGCTGGAAGAGATTGGAGAGAAGCAGGCAATGTTGAGGAATGTTCAACAAATTCAACATTGGAAAAGAAAATGACACAATGAGGAACACAAGAAAACTTTGTCTATTTCATTATAAAAAACGAGCTTCATAAGCTTTTCTGTACATATCAGTGGTGAGGAAGGCACATCCTTCTCTCCTAACAACAACACATGTGTTCCATGGGATTCAAACATCAGGCTGTTGTGCTCGTAGCTACACTTCAGTGATGGTCCTAGTCTATGCAATCATTCTCTACCAAGTACCACATCTGCCCTTTCCATATTCATAACCTAGGAATCCAAGGATATGGAATAGCGTTGTATTTCCAACGGTACAACTCTGACTTGAGTATCCCATACTTCGACATCATAACCATTCATCATTGCAACCTTGTAGCGGTGGGAACTCGGAGTTTGGGGCGATTTGATTTTTTTCACTAATCCATAGTGAAATTGTGAGTAGCACCGTCATCGACCAAGATATGCACCTTGTGAACTTGAAGAGATCCGTGCATACACACTAACTCATGTGGACCGAAGGTCCGTTGCCACATGGAAGCTGTGATACAGCATTCATGCACCACCTCGGTGTGTGTTACCTCCACCGTGGAGAAACGTGAGAAAGACTCAAGAGGCAGCAGCTGCACCGTGTGCACTACTTTCTCCTTGCCGTGAGCAGCAAATTTCCCCTTTGGACAATCCTTTTAGCCATGACCTCTTCCCAAGCATTGAAAGCATAACTTCTCTTTTTTAGCCTTCTCAAATCCCTCAGGAAAGAGAGGACCACGAGACCCCTTGGGTTTTTTAGCTGCTTCAGAATTGGCTACTAGAAATTCCTTTTATTGTGTCCATAATGTGTGTGTGTATTAGAAATTTCCTTTTATTGTGCCCATAATGTGTGCGTGTATTAGCAATCACATGATTATTATGTGATTTCTTTTCATTTGGATCATTAAGAATGTGTGCTTTCACTATGGTCTCCTCAAGTGTTTTAGGGTCCTGAGTCTTGACGTGCTTCTTAAGCTTTGGCGTCAGACCACAGATAAACCCACGTACTTGTTGAAAGGTGTCTAGCCTTTCCAACTTGAGGATAACATCCTGATAGTGAGAGATATATTCAAGCAATGATGGGTGTTGGCGCATGGAACACGTGTCCCAAGCCGTCCAATTTCTACCTGCCTCATTCGTGGGCAGAAACTCTTTTCGAAACATAGCCTCAAAGGCTACCCAACTCTGTGGTATGATATTCTTCTCCTTGAGAGACATCCAGCATTTTTAGGCCTTGCCTTCTAGAGTTATACTTGTCTGCAGTGCTCTGACTACATCCGGAGTACGTGTTGTAAGGCATGAATTCCATCCCACTTGCTGCTGACAAAGATATTCACTGCAGCCTTATTGCGATCTCGGTCCTCTCCCTTAAAAACTAGTGGCTTCGTGTTTTTCAACAACTCATCCACCTTCTTTGCAGTGAGAGAGTGCAGAGAATCCACAGATGGACCTTGTCCATGACCAGAAGGGCCTTGCCCCTGATCGACAACGTGCTCATGCATGTGTGTGTCAACAGGGTCCTTGGCCTGCTGCTACATAAATTGTATCACTAAAGTGGATAATTTAGTGACATTTTCATTTAGGGATGCAAAATTTGTTTCCATTACTAAGATGCATGCTTGAAGTGCTCCAAATTCCTAGATATCTAGTAATTCATAAGCGTCATCTCCTACCGTAGCGTCGCGGGCACCCTCCATGAGAGTATCCGGCCGCGAGCCATCATGGGGAGGATCAGGCGTATTCTGCTCGAAATCAAAGGTGATATTGATATCTGAATCCATGGCAACACTGTGCAGTGTGTGAGAGAGAAAAGAATACCTTGATTCCAAAAACAACCACGTAGTTATATAATGCACCACCGATGTCGATAAGTGGCCGGGCTAATGATACCCGCAACCGTATGGTCATCGAAAGTTGCCATTCCGAGATATCAAGCTTGTTGTAGAATCACCATGTATGATTTGCAGTACCAATGCGCTCCATTGAGCTTTCCGAAACAAGGTTGATTTTCTATCCAAAAATATTACCATGCAATATTCTGCAACTTCAGTGACTGGCGGCTTGTCGAAAGATGTGCCAAGCTACGGCACCGTGCTGGGGCCGGGTGTAGGTTTAACATCGCAAGCACCTGCCCAAGGATAAATTTTTTAAATTTTCCCTAAGGCCAAGGGCCTTTGGGCACCGGGTGTGAAAGAAACGGCAAGACATAAGAGCGATGGCGCTCACTGCAGAGCTGCCGAGAGCAAGAAGAGGACCACCCGGTGCATGTGTTTCTTGGCCTCTCCTGCTGCAACGGCGGGTTTCTTACAGGTGACGGGCCTCGCGCTCCTGTAGAGCTCCGCATTGCGAGGTTATGTTGGTGAACCCGTCCTCTCCCTTTCCCTCAAGAGGCCCTGGACATGGGTCCTTCCTCCTTGGCTTCTTCCCCACCTGGCAAGAGAGGAGCTCCACGGCCTTGCATGCACATGCAAAAAAGACCACGCCCTCTACCCCCCAAAAATAGAACCATCTCTAATGCCAATGTAGAACCCAGAGGCGACTGAATACTGGATCCTTCTCCCAGCCAACCTTTTATAGGAGGGCCCATGGCCCTTTGCCCTAAATGGATCCCCTCTGCACACCTTCAGTCCGGCCCTTGGCCTAAGACCTTGACCCCCCTAGGTCTTCGCCTGACAATACCTAACGGGTGTTGGATTTTCAAGCCCTATGTGGTCTACACTCGTAATAACATGCCCTTTGGTATGCAAGTACACTCAGTTGTGAACCACTCCATATGTGGACTTTGCATGGGAAAAGTAATCATATAAATGTATGGTTTTATCAGTAATAACAAATATAGCATTGTTGGTTGTGAGGCTCATCGTTGTCAAACAAAGACGTTGGTGCAACCAAAGTTGGTTCAAGCTAGAAAGTGGTCGATGCCAGGCAAAGGCTGTAGGCAGATGCAGTGCAGAAGCCTAGGGAGGGTACCAAGGACCTGGGCAACCAAAGGGTAGCGGGAATGTATGCTCAATGCGGTTTTTTAGGCCAAAACAGCTTCAAGATGATCCCAAATGGGATAGCACGTGAAGGTGCTCGAAGTGCCAAGTCAGTGTGCTGGAATGTAGTGTTTGATGTGCTCTAGAAGCCGGTCTAGACGGCTCGTCAAACAGAGCCTTGACGCTCGAGATATTGCAGTTCAAAGAGAGAAGCTGTAGCAAATCCTCGACGGCCAGGGCAGCTAGGGACATGTGGCCCAGGCTGATGTTAGTGGATGCATTGGTAGAGCTCAAATTATGGAGCATGCCTGTTTTCTCGAATTGCAAATCGGAGCTCGGGATAGCAAGTTATGATCAGTTGAAGATTTTCTGGGGGCTGGGTGTTAGCGGTTGGACACACCCAATGGAGAATGACTGCTTGGTGGAACACTATTTTTTGTAATGATTCTTTAATTGAGAAAAACCGACATTTCACCCTTGTAAATAGTGGGGCTTGCAGAAGCTTCCAGATTGTGTCCCATTTTTTACATTTAGATTGAGTAGATGGTTAAATTGGAACATTAGGGTTTGAGATTGTACGGTATTTATACCACTTTTGATCTTAATGAAAAAAAACCTTTTGAGTGAGTGTACTGTGTACGAGAGAGATGAGAGTTTCATCCTGACACTACGCATGCACCGGTGGTCAGAATCGAGTGCGGAGAAGTGCAGCGTGTTGCCCCCGACAAGAGCTACGCACTGATACCTACATTGCGGGTGTACGGTTTGGTTTTGTGAGCTCAACCTATGAGCTTCATCTGGTGATTCGGTGAGCATACGTTGTCTGTTTTTTCATTTCAGCATATCATGCATTCGCATTGAGTAGAGCTACACATTAGGCACTTTAGTTTTCAGAAACGACGACCTACAAATTTCAACGAGACATCCTACGTGATTTTTCACCAGGTGTTTAGGGTTGGGATTTTGGTTCATGGACCTTAGGGAGAGTGACCTATTGGTGTTAGTAGGGTCTACTTCAAGTTCTGTGGCATTTCGAGAATGTTTGATGGGTATTTTGTTCTTGAAAGCGTTGTAGGAAACCTCCTCTTATGCACTCCTGAAGGCTGTAGCTTAGACATTGGGTAGAGACCTTTGTAAGAATCAATCGAGAGTCGTTCAAGTGTAGGTTAACACCCCATGCTTTCTTCCACACGCCTGGGGGTCAAGATTCGTCCTTAGCTAAAAAATCTTGTTAGGTGAGTTCTCGTTGTGCTGACGTCCGTCGTGGCGTATCCACCAACATTGGCGCCGCTGTCGGGGACGAAAACCCTAGGTAGGTGACCGAGACTAGTCCTTGAGGATACGGATTCTCTGCCTTGCCAGAGTCTCGTTTTACATTTAGATAGGATCTGAGGGTGGAGGACTCTCTAGGTCTTAGAGGGAGTCTAGAGAGCGTGTGTCTGGCCTAGATCCTTCGACTTAGGAAGACTTAGGTAGTTTTAGGTCTTAGTTGAGTTGATAAGTAGGAGTTAGAGTGGTAGAAGCGGTGAAAGGAGAGGTTGAGAGTCCGGAGAGGCGAGGAAGAAACGAAGACACCAATATCACCATCTCACATGATGAGTAGGAGTAGGGTAAGTAGGACATCATGATTTATGATCTGGAGCACTTCATGCATGCTATACTTGATGTTAGGTTCATCACAAGGTTGTAAAAGACGCAAAAGAGTGTTTGAAAGCTGAAGTGAATTTCAAAAGTTGGTGTGAGTGTTTCTGATAGAGCTACAAAGCATCAGAAGCATTTCTATCAGGAAAAAAAATTATTTTAAGCCAAGAGACATCCTATGCGTAGGATGTCTACAAGCTGATCTGGTGGAAATTTTGAAATTTTGAGTTGACCAGTGTGTTCAGAAGGTAGGTTTTTCCCTATTTTCACCTGGAAAGTGGAAGTTTGACCATATCTTGACAAGATAAGGCTAGATAGACGGAAATTGCCAGACATCCTAGCCAAATTGTGCCAAGGCATTATTTAAAGACCAAAACCACAGGATAGCTGCATGAGCATGATCTGCATGATTTATTGAGTATCTGAGAAAGGTTTCATCTCAATTGGGTGAAAAAATTGGGCTTTAAGCAGACTTTAGCATTTTTTACTGAAGAGGGCTAGAATAGCTAAAATTGGGGTCGTTTGAAATCCAAACCAAAATCTAAGCATAGCACTGGGTTGCTGACATCAAGGGGAAGCTATGGCTCAAGTCTGGGGTCAAACGGGCCAAATAGACATCCTACGTGTAGGATGTGTTCTGTGTGATTTAGCATACTAAATCCAGCTTTGAGCATACCAAAGTGATGAGCACCTTAAGGGGAGTCTATGCTTTGCATTTGAAGCATTTTGATCAGTTAGACATGCTACGGTAGAATGTCTAATGCATGAAATTGAAGCCAAAAATTGACTGTAGGCATAGCAGGGTGTTGTATAGCCTGAGGCAAGCCTCCTAGTCAATTTTGGTCCAAATTGAAGTTGATTTTCTTGGTGAGACCAACATTAGGCTGCCGGAACAGATTTCTGATCCATTGACCAGCTTATAGGTGTCCAAATCAAAAAGTAAAAACAGCTGTGGACTCAGCACATCAAGGGGAATCTATAGTGCAAAAAACCAGGCAAAACAAAGCAGGAGACATCCTACGTGTAGGATGTCTACAGGGGCTTAATGAAGGGAAAAGTTGACTGAGGACATACAGTGATGTTTCAGTTGACTTAAGAGTTCCAGAACTTCTTTCATAAGTGAATTTGGACCTTGTTTGACCTTTGAAGGAGCAAAGATGGAATTAATACTTTCCATGTAAATTGACCAACATCCGAGGGAAGTACAATTCCAGATTAGCAGACCTAATCCAGAACATCAGAAGTGTATAAAATACAGTAGTGGTTGGGGTTAGCCCTCCAGTTATACCAATCATTACTAAGACCACCTCTAGCGGTTAAATGCTTTGATTCATGCCGAAATTAAACGCTTGTGTATAGGTATATTCAGTGGCAAAGCAAGAAGTTGGGCGAAAACTGATCCTTTACCAGGTGAGTGGTTGGATTTGTGTTAAATTGCATTGCTAAGTTTGATGAATTTAAGATCAGGAAGACACATTCCTAGAGATCAAAAGGTGACAGGGGATGAAGGTAGCTTAGTATCCACGGAGGAGAGTGTAACTCAGGCAAGGCTAGATCCACTAGCACTGATTATTGAGGAGGGTAGTGATACTGAAACTTCATCCGATAAGTCCTTCTTCATGATGGGTAGTCAACAGCCAGGAGGTTTCTCCAATGAAGGACCAATGCTAGGAGGAAGCACTTCCCTAAATCCTTTTAACGATTCCAAGTTCACTATAATCTTCACAGAAGGAACAAACTCGAGGGGAGCCCTATTTTATTCTGACTATCAAGGACGCAAGTGTATTTGTATTGAAGAAAGACCCGCTCAGAGACTGGATATAATTCGAGTCTATGATGATAGAGATAGATTTCGAGACAAAAAGGAGAACCACTATCTGATAGTTAGTAACCCTCAGGATTACAATAGATATGGAGATAACGTGGCGAAAGGAAAAATGGATTCAAAAACTCAAGAACCACCTCCAAACATTGATCGACCTGGAGCTCTTTTTATGTATGATAAGAAAACAACCAGGGTCTGAACCTATAATGAGAATGTGGAAATTTACAAGCATGAGAGAGAGGGAATATTCTCTTACTTTCGTTGCAAGGAACCCTACCCAAACGAATTAAGCAAAGACAAGGTTCTTTACTTATTCTCTTATGAAATTGCTATGGGAAAGGATATTGTTTTTGTTGATAGGTACGGGCGAGAATACAAACGTATTCTCCCAGAGGAGGTTAAAAAGGAAACAGTTCTAGAAACATCAACATATTCCCCCGAAGAAGTGCCAAGGGCCACCTACACCCCTAGCAAGTCGACAAATCCCTTTTCAGAGGAGTATGACGCGACCTCACATTCTACCCGACAACAGACTTTCAACTACCAGAACCAACCAGCAACCCAACCATCATTGCAGTCATGACTTAGACAGAGTGCAACATTAGGACAAGACCGAAACTGAGATGGTTATCCAGCCACACAAGGGTTGAGGGATTTACAAGAACCACCACTCTATTCACGGTATCAAGGCGAGAGTAAGCCAAAAACTCAAAGGTCAACAGAGCCTAGAAGACCACCCATAGAATGAGTTTGAAGAGATGAACCATCTCTTGCAAGAACCGTTAGAAATTATGGCTTAGGAGCATCACTAGGAGAGGAAACCGCCCACTACCAAAGGCCACAAGAGTTATATCAATTAGGACAAGGAGATTTAATGATGAGATTTGTAGACCATCGTAGAATTAGACCTTCTCAAGTGCAAAAATGGGTAAACAAGAAATACATGGGAAACAGAGATCCTAGGGATCATGTAGCAGCCTTTGTGCGTGTAATTAGAGTTGAAGAGGTGTTAGACATCCCTACCCAATTTGAAGGGTTTGGACTGACCCTAGAGGAGGATGCTGCTACTTGGTTTGACTATGTGGATCGTAGAGACTTTGAGTCTATAGAGGAGGTGTTTGACGAGTTTATCAAGGAATTCTCACAAAGGGAGATAGCTCATAACTCAGTCTCACAAACCCATAAATTCAAACAGAAAGAAGGGGAGTCTGTGTGAAAGGCGGCCCTAAGATTAAAAAGATAGGTTAAGTTCTACCCTATGGAAGAACTGTCAAATCAGTCCATACTTATGCTTATATTTATCCAAGGACTAAGGAATGCAGATCTCCAGAAGGACTTACATATGAAGAGGAGCACGACGCTAAATGAGTTAACTAAGGAGGCTCTTTACCTTGTAGACAATTGTGCAGTCTAAAAAGAGGGTGAATTCAAGGATCTTGACAACGATTCATCCTCGCAACAAAGTGGAATCAAGTCCGCTAAGGCAACAGCAAAAGGAGAAGTAGCTGTAAGCCAGGAGCAGTTTGTAGAAGAAGTGCTAAAAAAGATTTAACATGTATGCCAAACCTCAGGCCACAAACAGCCAAAGTGGTGTCCTATTGAACAAAAATAGACAAACCATGGGACGGAGGAATGTTATTATAACAAGGGATATGTGAGAGAAAGACCTTATGCTCCCCAAGCTCAGGTAGCATCTCCTCAACTTCCACCGATGCCTAGGTACCAAGCAGGCAACCTACCAGGACCTATAGGTGTAGAAAGACCACAACCAGTGTTGGGGCAACAACCACCGCTACCAGGATTACGACCAGTCGGCATGAGATACACACCAACAGTAACCGAACCAGAAGAGAAAGCTTCCGTGCCTATGCATGCATATTACAAAGATCCCAATGGATATGCAGAAAATCCTGTCTATTATCCACCGGAAGAACCCCCAATGCCAGAACCATGGAGCATGATGGGAAGTGCAGGACCACCAACAGCTGCACAGGCAGCAAGAGAAGAAAGATATAGCTTGGATGAATGAACATTGTTGTTCATAGCCAACGGAGGCATGGGCGGGCAGAGATATGCATACCAACAAAGAGGAGCTCAAGGATCACCTCACACAGCCTAAGGGACCCTGCTACAAGTGTGGTGGAGACCATTGGCTAAGAGACTATCCTCATGATGAAATCATTAGAGTCAACGCATATTGCACCGAGTGTGGAGTTACTCATTTGATTCTTGATTGCCCTAAGAACCTGAGCAAAGGAGAAAAAACTACCTTGAACATATTGGAAGCAGTGCCTTCCAGTGGAGGGTCAGAAAACGAAACAGTAGTACCTATTCAGGCAGTGACACGAGCCCAAGCTCAAAGAATGACGAGCGAACCCATAATTGAAGAGCCAAAAACCGATGCCCCAAGTTCAGAAATGAAAAATCAGAGAAGCACTTGGAAAGCTAGAAAGGCGCGTATGAAAGTCAGGAGAGAACGAGAGCAAACGCTCTATCAGAGGAGTTAAAACACACGAAGGATAGATTAGAGCAGTTAGAGGATCTAGCTAGTCTAAGTTCACACACTGCGGCAACCATAGCACCCAAGGAAATAGCAAAACCCAAAGTGCAGGATCAGGAGGATCAGTGTTGGCAGAAAAGGTAAATGAGCAGTTAGACACACTTTTGAAAGCTTACAAAGCCAGACTCAAAAACAACCAAACCCAAGAGCAAAGATGGATGACTTATCCATATGCCGAAAGAGAAAAATAGAGGTTGGAAATGTGTCGAAAGATGATTGAAATAGTTCCCTTGATAGAAAACCCACTTGGTAAACTTGCAAGTTGGCACGAAGTACCAGCTCCAACCCCTATCAAACCAACTTTAGAGAAACAAGTAGACACGAAGGAGATACTCACGGCTGCCTCTGAGTCTAGGAGAGAACCTATCATAGTGCTGCCAAATACAACAGATGGGACAATTGATGGATTTCAGCCTAAAACATTGGTAGAAATGGGTAAGGATTGTAACGATCTAGATGACCTGTGGAAGCAAATCCGTGATGCCAACGAAGCTAACCGGGTGAGTTACCACATGAATAGCATGAGAAAAGAGAAAAATGAGATCTTACCTCCTATTGAAGAATTTGAGGCAAGATCACAAATGAACTTTGATATACATTCACAAGGGGGAGACCAGGGATCAATCAGCTCGGGGTATAGCCAACCAGACTCACTGAAAACTCTATCTTCTTACCTAGGTGAGTATGAAGCTAAGTCTGAGGTGAGTGCAATCCCATCTCAAAGGCTTTCTTCTAACAAAGTGATGGATTCACAAGGGTTGATTGAGTTATTGTCCACCCCTGTGGCATGCACAATCACATTAGCTGAACACTTGAGGTTACGACCAAACATGTGGACCACCGTAGGCAAATGCTTAGAAAAATTTGGAGTAAAAGACCCCAACTCAAAACTTCAAGGAGGGATCAGAAAATTGGACAAGCCTCAACTAAACACTAGGCCAGTACCTTTACACAAGGTTGGAGAATATTGCGAGGGAGAAGATGGAAACACCACGCTACCAGTAGAATTCCAAGGATTAGTTTCCAAAGCTATTCTTGACAGTGGAGCAGGAGTCGCTATCGCCACCAAGGAAATCTGGAAAAAATGGGGAAAACCAGCTTTGAGAGCTACCTGAATGAAATTGCAATTGGCAGATGGGTTCATGGAAAAGCCTCTAGGACTTTTAGAAAAAGTAATTGTCACCTCGTGCGGAATCGAGTATGAGCATACATTTGCAATAGTCAATTTGGACAAAAAGAACAATTACGAGATCATCTTGGGAAGACCATTCATGAGACAATTAAAGATGGTCACGATTGGGTTTACGACCACATATGCCTCAAACATGGCGAGACTACAACCAAAATTCACTTAAAAGACCATAGTTACAAAGATGTGAACTAGACACCGGTGGAAGAGTTTGATTCAGCTACATTGGCAGTGTCCGAACTCTCAACATGGTTAGGGCAAAAAAAAGATCTATGGATGTGCAGAGCTTCACATTGTGGGAGCTTAAAAAGAGAGGAATGTTTCTTAGAAAGAGCTATTGAGGACAAGGATTATATTCCAGAACCTTTTCCTGAAGATGCCTTAGAACCTCTGGAATGGGAACACATACTAACAACATTGGAGGTCTTTACCATTACAGATAGCCCGACGACAAAATTTTTCCATAAGGATGGCTATGATGTGCTACCCTATTACATGGTAAGCCTTATACCAGGAGGAGATGAGATTGTAGAACCACCAGAACAAGAAGAGTTTTATAAATCCTCTGAGCATCTGGAGGTAAATAATGTTGAGATGTCGAGCTCTACACCTTGAGCTGGCATCCACTACGGGTCTTGGCCGCTTACGGCATTTACTCACTGGCGCGTTAGGTGACCGACACGGAGGATCTCTGCCAGTGATTCTACAGCTGGACTACACTTATAGTGCCAGCCTAGTACGCTTCTAGCGAGTTCACACTTAGTGACCGCATGTACATATGTGTTACTTTTCAGCTTTAGCACTTAGTCATTTTGTACTCTCTTTTTTGTGAAGAAGAAGAAGAAGCTTTCCATCTCTGTGTGCTTTGTGCTTGTCTTGTGTAGCTCTCTTGCATCCTCATTCTTTACATGGTATCAGAGCCTGGTGCAGGCAAGAGAGGCTAAGAGAGCAAGAGCATCACAATCCCTTCGTTCGCAATCTACGACCAAATGCCGCACAAGTTTCTGAACAGGTCTCCAAAGTGCAGTATACAGAGATTTACTGTACAAGTACAGTGGTTGTGAAACGGTTGATTTTGGACACTCGTTGAGTGTAGAAAGCGTTACAGGAACCACGATAGCAGGTTTAGCAGATTTGCAGGTTTTTGCAGATTGCAGCTATTTTGTCTTGGTGCTTCAAGATGTCTGACGGTTTCAGTCAGATTGTTACTGAGAAGCTTGAGAAAAATAACTACCCTGCATGGAAGTTCAGAATAACAAATTTCCTAAAAGGAAAAGGTTATTGGGACTATGTAGAAGGAGACAATGAAAAGGAATCAGAGATTCCCGAGGCAAATGCTACAGCAGAACAAAGGAAAGCTTTGAGGGACTGGCAACAAGGCCAGAGCAAAGTGATTTATTGGCTTTCTATGAGCATCACAGATGGCATGATGGGATATCTAGAGGATGCTGAAACCCCCGCCATTGCATGGAAAAACTTAGGCAGAGTGTTCGAGGTGAACACCAAGGCCAGGAAGCTTCAACTAAAGTCGGAGCTAAATCAGGTTAAGAGGAACAACCTCTCCATCAATGATTATGCTTTGAAGATCAAGAGTATCATTGAGGCTCTTGGATCTATTAAAGTCTCAGTGGAAGACGATGACATTGTCCGTGCATGCTTGGATGGTCTAGGAGATGAGTATGTACATTTTAGGTCTTCCATGAATACAAGAGACGACATCCCCGTGTTCCAAGATTTGATTTCTATGCTTATTCTTGAGGAGAAGAACCTTGACACATCTTCTTCTCATGGCAGAAATAATTCTAAACAGGCCTTCTATTCTAACTCCAACAGAGGTAGAGGTAGAGGTTGTGGTCGAGGCCCAAGGGGTTGCAGGGGCCAATTTCTGGAAGGTCAATCAAATCAAAACAATACAGGTGGCAGGGGAAACCAGTCTCAAGGCAGGGGGAGTCAAAGAGGTCGTGGTGGAGGATCAAGCAGGCAGCAACATACTCCAGATAGTAGAGAATGTTGGACTTGTGGTGAAAGAGGTCACATGTCACGTGACTGTCCAAAGGGAAAAGCAAGTAGAAAGAGAGAACAGGGCAACTATGCATCTACTAGCAGAGATGCAGATGACAGCAAAAACGAGCGCATGTTTGTTATGCAGCATGTAATGAATACAATGACTGCAGAGAATTCCACCCAAGATGATGTTTGGTATGTGGATTCAGGTGCCTCTAATCACATGACGTCTCGTGGAGAGTGGTTTGGAGAGTGTTTGTTATGCAGCATGTAATGAATACAATGACTGCAGAGAATTTCACCCAAGATGATGTTTGGTATGTGGATTCAGGTGCCTCTAATCACATGACGTCTCGTGGAGAGTGGTTTAGAGATATGCGCAAACCAGATGTGTCAGGCTATGTGCAAACAGGAGATGACACAGCTCACCCCATTGCTCATGTAGGGGACATACCTCTAAATACGAAGAGTGGAAAATCAAAGTACTTAGCAGATGTACTTCATGTCCCAAACATTACAAAGAATCTTGTTTCTGTTGGACAAATGGTTGAGCAGGGTTTGCAGGTTCGCTTCAATCCAAATGGCTGTTATGTAGAAGATTTCCAGAATGGGTGTAAGCTGATCACAGAGGGCAAATGTGTGGGCAGAATGTTTACGCTGAATGTAGACATGCCTGAGGTAAAAGCTGCATTATTTGCACAGGGCACAGGTGTTGTGGCTGATGTTGACATTTGGCACAAATGCATTGGCCATGTCAATGAGCAGAGATTGCGCAGCATGCAATCAAAACAGATTGTAAAAGGTTTGCCCAAATTCAAGGTGGATGGTATGCATAAAGTGTGTGCAGCATGCCAGTTTGGAAAACAGTCAAAGGGCTCATTTCCACATGAGCGCAATGTATGTAAAAAGCCACTTGAGGTGGTGCACACAGATGTTTGGGGTCCAAGCGATACTGCAAGTATACATGGTTGCAGGTATTATGTCTCTTTCATTGATGACCATACAAGGAAAGTATGGGTCTACTTCATGCGTAACAAAAGTGAAGTGTTTGGTCACTCTCAAGACTTCAAAGTCATGATTGAGAAGGAGACAGATATGCAAATCAAGACATTGAGGTCAGATGGAGGGGGAGAGTACTTCTCCAATGATTTTTTAGATTTTCTGCGAATGCATGGTATACACAGGCAGTTTACATGCAGATATACTCCACAGCAGAATGGGGTCGCAGAAAGGAAAAACAAGCACATTGCAGAGGTTGCACGTGCATTGATGAATGAGAAGAACATGCCTCATCATTTTTGGGCTGAAGTTGTAAATACAGCTGTGTACATTATGAACAGGACACCTACAGCTACGATGCATGATGTAACACCTGAGGAAAAGTTTACAGGTACAAAGCCTGATTTGGCACACTTGAAAGTGTTTGGCTGCATAGCTTACGTGCATGTACCAGATGAGTTGCATAGGAAATTGGATCCTAAAGCAGAGAAATGTATTCTTGTGGGATATTCCCTTGAACAAAAGGGGTACAGGTGCTACAATCCTACTACACGAGAATTACGAGTGAACAGAGATGTAGTCTTTGATGAGATGAGCAGCTGGTACAGCAATGCACATGGCACTATTGGGGCTGATGTAAAAGATGATGTGGTTGTACAAAATGTGAGGCCACAGTCACAGGTTTTGAGTGGACCACAAGAGTCCTCTTCTCGTGGCTCTGTTGAGAAACCATGGAATGGTAGACTACGTACGCAGGTTACTCCACCAACAGGTACAGGGAATGTATCACGAAAAGGAAAGGAAAAGGTTGATGAACCTCCCTTTATGGTTGATGCATCATCAGGTTTTTCACATGTAGACATGGATTCAGATGGTTCTGAACAAAGTCTTGATGAGGAATTTGGAATTCCGGCTGTCAGGACACCTGGTGTAAGGAAAGTACAAGAAGATGCTAGAGGGCAAAGGAGTGACCCAGGACCGCGCAGATCTAATAGAGTCAGAAATCCAGTTCAGAAATTGACTTATGATGGGTATCTAGCGCATCACCAAGCCTACATGGCTAAGGTGATACAGGATGTGGAGCCCACATGTTTTGAGGACGCAGTTGGAAATGTGCATTGGGATGATGCAATGAATGAAGAGATGGCTGCATTGGAAGCAAATGACACATGGGAGTTGGTGCCATTGCCAAGTGGCAAGAAAGCTATTGGCTGCAAATGGGTGTATAAAACCAAGCATAAGGCTGATGGTAACATTGAGCGTCACAAGGCAAGGCTGGTCGCAAAGGGTTATGCACAGACGTATGGCATAGACTATGAGGAGACCTTTGCTCCAGTGGCAAAGATGACGACTGTGAGAGCTGTCATAGCAGTGGCTTCATCTAGAGGATGGATTATGCATCAAATGGATGTAAAGAATGCCTTCTTGAATGGTGAGTTGCAAGAGGAAGTGTATATGGATCAGCCACCTGGTTATGTCGATCCAGGTTACCCAGATTATGTATGCAGACTTCTCAAAGCTTTGTATGGTTTGAAGCAGGGCTCTAGAGCATGGTATGACAGGATTGCCAAGTATCTTGTCAGTATTGGTTTTAGGAGAGCTCATGCTGATCATTCACTCTATGTACGTGAGAGTGATGTGGGGATTGTGGTCATTACCATATATGTAGATGACCTTATTATTGTTGGTGACAATGCTATGGAGATTGACCATGTGAAGGGTCTTCTCAAACAGGAGTTTCAAATGAAAGATTTAGGCGAGTTGCGCTACTTTCTTGGCATTGAGGTGATCAGGACTCCAGAGGGTGTATGGCTATCACAGAGACAGTATGCTTTGGACATGTTGTCAAAGTATGGTATGGCTGATTGTAAGACAATTTCTATTCCCTTGGATGTGAATGCAAAGCTGAGTGCAGAGAAGGGTGATGTTGTTGAGGATGTCAACATGTATAGGAAGATTGTGGGTAGTCTAATCTACTTGACTATCACAAGGCCAGACTTGAGCTACACAGTAGGCTTGGAGAGTCAGTTCATGCAGCTTCCGAGGAAGCCACATTTGGATGGAGTACGACGCACACTTAGGTATGTGCAAGGTACTCTTGACTACGCATTGTTCTATGCAGCAGATGCACCATTAGCATTGTATGGGTATACAGATGCAGATTGGGCAGGTAGCATTGTTGATAGGAGATCTACGAGTGGCTTCATGTTCTCTTTTGGGAGTGCTGCTGTTACTTGGAGCAGCAAAAAGCAGCCTACGGTTGCTTTATCGAGCACAGAGGCCGAGTACAGAGGTGCAGCAATTGCGGCGTGCGAGGTAGCTTGGCTACGCACATTACTTGAGGACTTGGGAGTGCAGGTGGACCAGCAGATTTTCATCCATTGTGACAACCTCAACAGCATGCAGTTGGCTAGGAACCCAGTGTTCCATGCCAAGACCAAACACATAGAGGTCCATTACCACTACGTTCGAGAGCGAGTGTTGGCGGGCGACATCGACTTGGTCTACGTCAGCACAGAGGAGCAGATAGCGGATATCTTTACCAAGGCCCTCGGAGCTGAGAAGCTTCGACGTTTCCGGACTATGCTTGGACTCTGCGACATGCAGAGCTCGAGGGGGAGTGTTGAGATGTCGAGCTCTACACCTTGAGCTGGCATCCACTACGGGTCTTGGCCGCTTACGGCATTTTGTTGAGATGTAGAGAGAAAGAGAGAGATGAGACAAGAGACACACCATATATGCTCCCAAAGACTGATTCATATTGAGGACAAGATACAAATATATAGGTGAGACCAAGTTGAGTAGAGTGAGCCATATATAGCTCCAACACCCCCACTCAAACAAAGGTCTCTAGCTTTGGATGAAAAAACCCTTGGGGAGTTCAAGGGAAAAACCCAAGCCCCTATACAATGTGAAAATATGAACCAGCGATGATGATGTGAAAGTGAATTGTGCATCTATGTACAAATATTCAAGTGACTTAGAGATCACAATGTGCAAATGTGGAGTGTGCATAGTGCATGGTACCTAAAAGATTACAATGTCATATGTACAAAGCTATTACAATAGCAAAGAAGCTAATCTAGAAAGAGTGAGGTCGAAGAAACTCCAAGCTCCGAGCGCAAGAGGATGAAACGTGACTCGTTGAGGCCTTTAGTCAAAATGTCTGCAATCATCTGGTCACTTGGACAGTGTTCAACCATAATGGTTCCTTTGCGTACTTCATACCTGACATAATGATAATGGACAGCAATGTGCTTTGACTTATTATGTTGAACATAGTCTTTTGCAAGACTAATAGCACTTTGGTTGTCACACCGCAAGGGTGTGCTAGAAAGAGGAGAGTGACCAATATCAACTAGCATTTGTCGAAGCCAAATCAACTCACGAGCTGCAAGTGATGCCGCAACATATTCTGACTCAGTCGTAGAAACTGCAACACAACGTTGTTTCTTGCTAGTCCAAGAAACAAGACAACCATTTATAAAGAAGCAATTTCCACTAGTAGATCGCATAGATAAATGTGAGCTTGCCCAGTCTGCATCTGTGTAACCCAAAAGAGAAAGAGATTGCATAGAATCCGATGTGAGTTGTCGTCGATAGACTAAACCAAAATCTGTAGTGCCTTTCAAGTATTTCAACACACGCTTTGCAGCAGACCAATGCTTAAGAGAAGGACATGCAAGATGTTGTCCAAGATAATTAGCAGCAAACAAAATATCAGGACGAGTGTTCATGCCAACAAACTGAAGACATCCAATCAAGTTAGCATAAGGTTGATTTGTAACAAGTTGACCGCCATTGTCAGAAGTGTTCTTCGTAGAGCTTGCAAGACAAGGTGTGTTGGCTGAATGTGCAGATTCCATACCAAATTTTTGAATAGTATCTGCAATAAACTTTGACTGTCGAAGGAATAAAATACCTTTTGTATGGTTCCGTTGGATTTGAATGCCAAGACACGAGTGAATCTCTCCAAGATCCACCATATCAAATGCAGAAGACAATAACTTTTTCACTTGCTGAAGAAATCCCAAATCATTGGAAACAAGGATGGTATCATCCACATAAAGAGCAAGAATCACAAAACTGCTACCTTGGCATTTTATGTATAAGTTGGGGTCTGACGAGCAAGAGATGAATCCTTTAGAGGTGAGAAAAAGATCAAATTTTGTATACCAGGCTCGCGAAGCTTGTTTGAGACCATATAGTGCCTTATGGAGTTGAGCAACAAGGTCTTCTTTACCTGGAATAACAAACCCTTCTGGTTGTTCCATATAAATTTCCTCTTCCAAGTCACCATTAAGAAAAGCAGTTCGCACATCCATTTGATGAGCTTCTAAATCAAATTGAACAGCAAATGCCAATAAAACTCGAACACTTGTAATGCGAACAACTGGTGAAAAAGTCTCTTGATAATCAACACCAGCTACTTGGGAATAACCTTTTGCAACTAAACGCGCCTTGAACTTGTCAAAAGATCCATCTGCTTTTACTTTTGTCTTATACACCCACTTACATTTAATAGCTGTACGACCAGGAGGTAATTCAGTTAGTATCCATATACCTTTAGAGATAAGAGAATCGTACTCTGCTTCCATAGCCTCTTGCCATTGATCCTTTTGTGGTGAAGAAATAGCTTCATCATAAGTAACTGGATCTTTGGAAGTAGAAAAAGCATTATCAGCAATATCGTCATCATAAACATGACATGAGCCATGTTCAAAATCAATAGGCAGATCAACAAAAATATCAATATCATCATTGGCGACATTCGGAATGGATGGTCGTGAAGAGGAAAGTTGCTCTATAGGAAGAGTTTCATCTTCTGAAAGAAATGGAAAAGCTTGAAGCAATGATTTAGTATCATCAGAATCATCCATGGACCATGAGCCTCCCATAAGCTGTTCGTTAAAAGTAGCATCACGATTCACAATTACTTTCTTGGAGGAAGGGTCATAGAATTTGTAGCCTTTGGAAGTGTCAGAATATCCAATAAAATAACTTTAAGACCAAGAGCATCAAGCTTTGTTCGTGTTTCTTTGGGAACATGAATATAAGCAATACATCCAAAGGTTCGAAAATGAGATACAGAAGGAATGTCACCTGTCCATGCTGTGATGGGTATCTTACCAGAGGGTGCAGTAGTAGGAAGATGATTCTGAATAAATACTGCTGTCAAAGTAGCTTCAGCCCAAAAAACACGAGATAAGGCAGAATGAATCAGCATACATCTTACAGCATTGAGAATAGTGCGATTCTTTCGTTCAGCAACACCGTTCTGTTGAGGCGAATATGGAATAGTGTGTTCATGATGAATTCCACTGTCAGCACAGTAACTCACAAACTCTCGAGAAACATATTCGCCTCCATTGTCACTACGAAGCTTCTTAAGGTGACGACCAGTTTGAAGTTCCGCAGCCTTGTGGAATTGTTTGAAAACAGATAAGGCTTCAGATTTTTGTCTAAGTAGAAATACAGTCGTATACCTTGAGAAATCATCAATGAAAGTAATGAAGTAGCGATATTGTGATCTCGAAGAAGGTAGAGGTCCACATATATCAGTATGAACAAGATCCAATATGTCATGAGAATGAGTTGTATTTGAAAGAGGAAAGGGTTTGCGATTGTGTTTCCCAAGAGCACAAAATTCACAAATTCCCATATGAGGATGGGCTTTAAGATCCATGCCATGAACAAGATCACGACGTTGAAGATCAAAGAGTTTTGAGAAATCAGCATGAACAAAACGGTGATGACATACTTTGCAATCATGATCACCTGGAGCAGTGACAACATTTGCTACAGCATCGTTGAGAGAGAGTTCAAACAAATTACCATTTCGAGGAGCAGTGGCTATAGTCTGTCCATCTTTCTCAATTCGGCATTTGGTATGATCAAATCCAACAAACAGACCAAGATCAACAAGTCTAGCAACTGAAAGAAGATTACGTTGAAGATCTGGTACATGTAATACTCCTCGCAAAATTCGAGTGGAAGAAGATAAGGTACCAAGATATAAGTCTCCAATACCCTTTACTTGACAAGTAGTATCATCGGCAAGATAAACAACACGTTGAACTGGCAGTGGATGATAGTTATGAAGCCACTTAGACTGATATGTCATACTTCCTGTAGCACCAGAATCGACAATAAAAAGTGATCCATCGCGTACATGAAGTATTCTGTCTGGAGCAACTGAACATAGGACGCAGCTTGTTTCTGGTACAATGTTGTTTCGATGTTCAGTAGCATATGCTCTATTCCGATCTGTGTCGAATCGACGCTTATAGCACATATGAGTGGGATGATCAGATCGTCCACAATATTCACAAGAAGAAGAAGAAGAGTCTCTAGATAAACGTGGTTGTTTTGTGGTAATATTGTGTTCTTCATCATATTGACGTGCCCAACAATCATCTTCAGTATAGCCATTTCTGTTGCAGTAAGAACATTGCTTATTAGGAAATTTGAGACGAGAGAAAATATTACCGCGACGGCCACATCTGCGGTTTCCTCGTTGAAATGGACGCCTTCGAGCATAAAAAGCCCGTTCCATCTGTTGTGACTCAGTCTCCTCGTGTGAAATCATAGCTGTTTCATGACTAGCATTACGACGTTCTTGACGTTGAGAGTATTCAATTAAAGACATGCAGGCTTGGTCGAAATCAAGACCATCTTTATTAGAGAGAATAGTAACAATGTTATCATAAGAAGAGTCCTTCACCGTATCAAGGAGAAGTGTAATCAGTTGCTTTTGTGGAACGGGATCACCGGTAGCAGCAAGTTGATTAATAATAGATTTGAAAGATTCAATATGTCCCGTCCTGGCAGTACCAACTTCATATTGTAACTTGTTAAGCAACCCTCTCAAATAAAGTATTTTTGTGACAGATTTCTTCTGAAAGTTTGCAATAAGGTACTTCCATACGTCGTGGGAAGTAGGCAGTTCGTACATATCAAGCAAAAGGGAATCAGTAAGAGCAGAAAGAATATACCGACGAGCTGCTTTATCACGTCGTTGCCAATCCGTATAGGCAACATTCCAATCTTCAAATATAGGTCCTTCAGTGATAAGCACGTTATCATTATCCGTATCAACAGGCTGAGGCGGACAAACACGATTTCCAAGAACAACATCGGAGAGTTCATCGCCTTCAAGAATTAACAACATCTTTGCTTTCCAGCCTGGAAAACCTTGACCTTGGAAAGGAGGAACAGAACGCTGGCCAGAAGGAAAGCCGTTGACGAGAATATTCATAGCCATATCTTGTTGCGAGAAGACGTATAAGATAAGATCGCAGAATTTGCACACCATATATGGTGAAGGCCGCAATTGAGAATGAGAGAGATATGAGGACTGCGTTCTGTCAACGATAAATGTAAGAAGGATGCTCAAGGAACTTCCAAAAATGTAAGAGACGTCACCCAAAAACGGCAGGGTAAAGGAGACGTTAATAATAAAAGAGTCCTCAAAATAGAGTGGTGTGAGATGCAAGATTGACGGACACAATATGAATAGCAAAAAGCTAAATCTTCTCGAAAAAGTTAACGCCAAAATAAGAAAAACGATCGCGGACGCTTCACGAAGAAGTAGGACGAAGAAAGCTGCGTCAAGCTCAATTGCAGTAAAAACAGCATAACTTTCTGCTGCGAACTCCGATTGACGCAAACCTAGAACTCAAATCGAAGAGCTCGAGGAGACGAACAAGTTTTGGATGAAAACTGCTATTGCGCTTTTCCCGTTTCTCCAAATTTTGAGCAGAACAGCGAGAAAAATTGAGATGAAGTTCAGGGTGTCATGAACAAGAAAACGTAATCAACGATTAGATTGATTAGCAATAAACGTCACACAAAACACTAATCATATTCTTCTTAACACAAAACAACCACAATTAACAAGAATCAATGCTCAAAAATAAAATTTGTAGCAATTTTTGAATCTTACATGCAAATCGCATACACATACTGTTTTGTCACCATGAATTGAATCGGCGCATGATCGTTACTGCTCTGATACCATGTTGAGATGTAGAGAGAAAGAGAGAGACGAGACAAGAGACACACCATATATGCTCCCAAAGACTGATTCATATTGAGGACAAGATACAAATATATAGGTGAGACCAAGTTGAGTAGAGTGAGCCATATATAGCTCCAACACATTTACTCACTGGCGCGTTAGGTGACCGACACGGAGGATCTCTGCCAGTGATTCTACAGCTGGACTACACTTATAGTGCCAGCCTAGTACGCTTCTAGCGAGTTCACACTTAGTGACCGCATGTACATATGTGCTACTTTTCAGCTTTAGCACTTAGTCATTTTGTACTCTCTTTTCTGTGAAGAAGAAGAAGAAGCTTTCCATCTCTGTGTGCTTTGTGCTTGTCTTGTGTAGCTCTCTTGCATCCTCATTCTTTACAAATAACGATGCAGATAACGAGTGTTCAGACAGCTCAAACGAGCGTGGAGAGAAAACAACGAATATCAAGTTTTATGATTTTTTTTGGCGAGCCAGGAACACTATCGAAAAAAATGAGCAAAAAACAAAATGAGAGAGAACCCTATGCCCAGGGTAAAAGATAAACCTCACTATCTAATGCTTGTCAAAGCAGAGGATTGTGTAAAAGACCAAATATTAGGGAGATTCTCAAAAGTTCGAAGGGAAGGAACGCAAGAGGAAATAAAACAAGTACGGAAGGCTAAAACAGAAACAAAATTAAAAAAATCCCAAAAATCAAAACAGGAAAAAACAAAAGACCCAGAGTGGACCAAATTGGAGCGTAAAAAGAAATACCAAGAACTAAAACGGTCATTACGAGAGGTATGGACGACTGAGGAAGAAAGTGATGGTAAGGAGGAGTCAGAAAAAGGAAACATGAATGTACCATCCCACTATCCAAAATTCACCATCCAGGACAGAAAAATCATAATGACACCACCAGTCAGGGAAAGAATAAACCAGGAATCTTACGATGGGCCGGAAAATGCAAAACGGAGAGACCTCACTGAACCAGGTGAAAAGCCTCAGCCCGTCTATATCGGAAATGATTTAGAGCCTGGAGAAGAAGAACTGCTAACACAACTTCTCAAGCCGTATAAGGATGTGTTTGCATGGTCCTACAAAGACCTCAAAGGAGTTGACCCATCGATATGCCAACATACAATTCCTTTGAAATCATATGCCAAACCTAGCAAATAGCGTCCTTACACTTATAATGACACATTTGCTAAACGAATAAAAGAGGAGATTGACAAGCTGATGGATGCTGAATTAATCTACAAAATCGAACATACAGATTGGGTGTCACCCATTGTGGTTGTCCCCAAAAAGAACAGAAAACTGCGAGTGTGTGTGAACCTCATAAAAGTAAATGCAGCCACTATAAGGGATAATTATCCCTTGCCGATCACAGAACATGTACTTCAGAGGGTGGCTGGGAAACGGGCTTATTCCTTTCTAGATGGGTTTTCAGGATATAACCAACTGGCAATTGCAATAGAGGATCAACACAAAACAGTGTTTGCCACAAAATGGAGAATATATGCGTATAGAGTTATGCCTTTTGGCTTAACCAATGCCCCAGCTACCTTTCAAAGGTTAATGACTCATGCGTTCAAAGAATACCTCAGAATATTCTTAGAAATATATATGGATGATCTTTGTGTACACTCTCTTCTACGAGAGGAACATATTGACCATTTACAAAAGATATTTGAGAAGTGCAGAATATATCAAATTTGTCTTAACCCGGAAAAGTGCATTTTTATGTGGTTAGGCAAGGCCACATCTTAGGACATATTGTCTCAAAAAATGGCATAACCACTGACCTAGACAAAATCAAAGTCATAGTAGACTTGCCCCGGCTTACTAACGCGAAACAAGTGCAATCCTTCATGAGACACTGCAGATATTATCGAAGATTCATATATATGTATGCAGTCATTGCACAACCTCTGTATCGTTTGTTAGTCAGTTTCGACTGGACTGAGGAGTGTGAAACTTCATTCCAAAAGCTTCAGGAAAACCTTGTATCAACACCTATACTTAAAGCACCAGATTGGGAAAAGATATTCCATGTTCACATTGATGCATCTGTATATGGAATTGGGAGTATTCTAGCTCAACCTGGAGACGGAACAATGGATTTTCGAGTTTGTTATGCAAGCTGTCAGTTAAATAGTTCAAAAAAGAACTACACAACCACTGAAAGAGAGGGGTTAGGAATGATTTATGCTGTAAATAAATTTCGGCATTATTTGCTTGCAAACAAATTTGTGTTCTTCACAAATCATCAAGCTCTTTTGTATTTGGTAAATAAACCATGCAATACTGGAAGAATTGTACGCTGGTTTATTATATTGCTAGAGTTTGATTTCACAATGGTGGTCAAAAAGGGTAAAACTCATCTACGGGCGGATCATATTTCAAGGCTGCAAAACGGGGAAGCTCCTAAAGGAGTAGACGATGACATACCTAATGCTTATCTTTTCAATATTGAAACGATATCCAAATGGTCTCAGGAAATTGTTAGCATTATTTCCTTTGGAGGTAGATTTGATAACAAGGAATACCAACCCAAACAACAAACCATTCGACAAACAAAAAACTTCCAGTTGATTGTAGGACAACTGTATCATCTAGGCTCGGACCAGATTCTACGATTATGTATAAATCCGGAGGAATTCGAGTGTTATCTTGAAGAAGCACATGTCCAGGATTGTGCATTTCATTATTCAATAATGAAAACACACCAGAGATTGAAACAATTAGGGGTTTATTGGCCAACTATGTATGCTGACACACATGCTTATGTTAACAATTGTACTATATATAGTGCCAAACGACCAGTGGATCACGCGACATTGTTTCAATTAAACATTGCACCTCTATGGAGTCAATATATCATTGATTTCTTAACAACAAGGACATTTCTTGAAAACATAACAAAAGCACGGAAAATGGCTATAGAGTTGGAGGCTCGTGACTTTAATTTAATTGGGAATCAACTCTATAAGCGAGGAAAGGATAATCAACTTAGAATCTGTACAAGTGAAAGTGAATAGCTGCTGATTCTAGAACACGCACATGGAGGCATAAGTGGAGGCCATTTTTCAGACGATAAGACAAAAAAAATTGTCTTAACCACAGGAATATGGTGGCCTACATTGCATATGGATGCTGGGGAGTTTGTAAAGCGTTGTGACACATGTTAGCGCACCAAGGTGCCGATAAAGAGAGATGAGATGCCACTACGACCAATGATGGGAGCAAGGGAATTTGCAAAATGGGGCATTGATTTTGTGGGGCCTATTTCACCCCCTGCATATCGCACCCATACCCAATATATCATTGTGGCTACGGACTATCTCACAAAATGGGTGGAAGCCAAGGAAACACAAAAAGCAGACGCACGAATCACTGCACAATTTTTGTATGAGATGTCTTTTTACGATACAGATTACCAATAGAAATTGTCAGTGATCAAGAAACACATTTTCTTAATGAAGTCATTGAATATCTGCTAGAGGAATTCATGGTCATACATAGAAAATCTGCTCTATATCATCCACAGGCAAATGGACAAGCTGAGGCCACAAATAAAACACTGTGCATTTTTCTGACTAAAATTGTATCAGAGTCAAGGACAGACTGGGATCAGCAGCTACACTCAACACTATGGGCATATAGGGTAGCTTACAAAAAATCAATAGGAACAACACCGTACAACATGGTGTTTGGTCTAAACGCTATATTACCCATAGAGTTTTTAATTCCAACTCTACGAGTAGCGCAAAGCTTAGAATGGACAGGGCATGAGCTCTCTTCAAGAATAGATGATCTTGAAAAGCTAGATGAACTATGATTGAGAGTTGTAGCTTCGATCTATGCTAAAAAGAGAAGACAGAAAGAGTTTTTTGACAAGCATGTGCGCATGAAAGAGTTCAAAACAGGTGATTATGTACTTGTTTATACCTTGAAGCAACATACCAAGAAACTTAAAAAGCGAGGGATGGGACCCTTTGTGATTAGTGACTTATCACAAAGTGGAGCTGTCAAGCTTGCTACATTAGCAGGTGAAGAAATGCCAAATTGGATTAGTGGGTGTCGATTAAAAAAGTATCATTTACCACTAACACAGGATATGCTTCAACAAATCCATCAAGAAAAACAACGGATGAAGGAGAAACAGAGGGTAAGAGAAGATGCCCAAGCAGAAGCAAAAGAACACATTGCAAAAAGAAGGCTTCTACGACAACCACAACAATGTGGATCACCATTGCGAATAAATTCTATTCGACTAACGAAGTTTGATGAAGACACAGTGGAGCCAATAATTGCAGTCAAAGTGGGTAGTAATCAAGTTGAATCGACGGCATTGCTTGATTCTGGAGCTCAAGCAAATCTAATCTCTTACAGATTATACAAACAGATCAAGCCCAAAGATCAACTACATTCTACTCCACAAGTGCTAGAAATTAGTACATCACCTTCGCTGAAAACATTGGGCTGGACTATATTGCATGTACAACTACATCAATATATTTACCCACACAAGTTTTACGTGGTTGAGGATGAAATCACACAACACCCCATGTTGTTGGGACAACCTTGGCAAAAGGAATATAATGTGCAGATAGATTGGAATGCGGATGCAGTCAAAATTCAGCATGCACAAGAACAACAAGTGATAGCCTTTTCTCAGCAACCCTGGAAGAACCAGATTGCAGCAACACAATCACTGGAGAAAGAAAAAAAAGGATGGGTGCCACTAAAGAACAACACGATACCCATAATGAACAAACAAGGAACTTCCAACCATGTTCACTACAAACATAAAACAACACAGACCACAGTGCCAAGATCAAGGTTGGCAACACGCGACAAACAAGTATGGGTGTGGAAGGATAGAGGTGACATGGCAGACAAACCACAATACAATAGAAGAAGTCAACAGAAGCATACAGTTCAATCAAAAACCAAGGGAGTAAAATAGATATGGATCCCAAAGAAAATGCTCAACAACAACTTAAATGCGACTCGCATTTGGATCCCGAAACCAAAGCAACAGGAACTCCCTTCAATACAAGCAAAATCAGAAGGCAGACACACACTACATATGAAACTGGCAAACCGATCTATGTGGGTGCCAATCAGCAGCAAAACAATGACAACCGCGGTGGTAGCAATAAACCTACAAAAACCTCCAAAGCAAAGCTACAAATGGAAAGCAAAAGCGACAAAGTCTATGGCCAATTCCGCCACGACCATTCTCTCCAAGGAGATAACCATGGCCATATCGGCTGTAGCGGCAAACCAAGCAACTTTTGCAAGAAAGACGATCAAACAGAGAGCGGTAGAGTTACAACTTTTACTTGCAAAGAGAATCTGCCGACCAATCAACAATAAACAGGAAACCTGGACGGCGAATGCCAATAAGCATCTTGCTTATACCCTCCTCTTGCACAGCATTAATTTTTCCATGCATTGACCGAGTATGCATCATATAGGGCCACATTACACGGCCAAGCATTAGCACAATTTTTACTCCATGCACGGCACATACACCGAGGCGATACCTTGTTGCCAGGAGGACTCCGGCTAGGAGGGGGGGGAGGCATTCTCAAATGCGGACCCAATGGCAGAAAGAGCAAAAAAGGGCATGTTTTTCAACTATCTTAAAGGTTTGTCGTTTGATTGCAAATTTTTTTGGATTAACCCAAGTATATATGCCCTTATACAGCATGAATCTACAAGTATATGGGGCCAAACTCCAAATCAAGCCCCTAGGTGTGTGTATATAGGTAAAAATAGCCATTTTTCGGGCAAAATATTGGTAAAACAGAGAAATCCGGCCATAAAAATTGCATGTGAGTGTATATAGTATTTTGCGGTGATGTTTTTGAATTATTATGATTTTTGGAGATTTTTTGGGTTTAATTTGCTATTTTCTTTTTAATTTTACTAATTATCGGCAAAAAAACTTCAAAAATATAAAAAGCAGGTGAAAAACGGTCATAATGAAAAACAAAAAATATTGAGATAATCAGTGACTATAGGACAACCTATGGTACAATGGGGGTGCAATTATGAAACAAAAAATATTGAGATAATCAGTGAATAGGACAACCTATGGTACAATGGGGGTGCAATTATGTGAATAGAGCGGAAAGCATGGTTTGGCCAGATTTTGACCGAAACGTCGAACTCCTCGGAAATTGGGCAAATGGAGTCCAAATCAAGAAATTTTTGAGCCTAAACCGCATCTCGCAAAAAGTTGGGAGCACATGTCAAATTTCATGTGTTGGAGCTATATATGGCTCACTCTACTCAACTTGGTCTCACCTATATATTTGTATCTTGTCCTCAATATGAATCAGTCTTTGGGAGCGTATATGGCGTGTCTCTTGTCTCATCTCTCTCTCTTTCTCTCTACATCTCAACATGGTATCAGAGTGGTAACGATCATGTGTTGATTCAATTCATGGTGACAAAACAGTATGTGTATGCGATTTGCATGTAAGATTCAAAATTGCTACAAATTTTATTTTTTGAGCGTTGATTCTTGTTAACTGTGGTTTTTTTGTGTTAAGAAGAATATGATTAGTGTTTCGTGTAGCGTTTATTGCTAATCAATCTAATCGTTGATTACATTTTCTTGTTGATGACACCCTGAACTTCATCTCAATTTTTGGGGGTGTTCTGCTCAAAACTTGGAGAAACGGGGAAAGCGCAATGGAGCATAGCACAATGAAACTTTTCATCCAAAACTTGTTCGTCTCCTCGAGATCTTCGATTTAGGTTCTAGGTTTGCATCAATCGGAGTTCGCAGCAGAAAGTTATGCTGTTTTTACTGCAATTGAGCTTGACACAGCTTTCTTCGTCGTACTTCTTCGTGAAGCGTCCGTGATCGTTTTTCTAATTTTGGTGTTAACTTTTTCGAGAAAATTTAGCTTTTTTCTATTCGTATTGTGGCCATCAATCTTGCGTTTCATGCCACTCTATTTTGAGGACTCTTTTATTATTAACGTCTCCTTTACCCTACCTTTTTTGGGTGACGTCTCTCACATCTTTGGACGTTCCTTGAGCATCCTTCTTGCGTTTATTGTTAACAGAACACAGTCCTCATATTTCTCTCATTCTCAATTGCGGCCTTCACCATATATGGTGTGTAGATTCTACGATCTTATCTTATACGTCTTCTCGCAACAAGATATGGCTATGACTATTCTCGTCAACGGCTTTCCTTCTAGCCAACGTTCTGTTCCTCCTTTCCAAGGCCAAGGATTTCCAGGCTGGAAAGCAAAGATGCTGTTCTTAGAAATTGTGTTTGTCCGCCTCAGCCTGTTGATACGGATAATCATAACGTGCTTATCACTGAAGGACCCATATTTGAAGATTGGAATGTTGCCTATACGGATTGGCAATGATGTGATAAAGCAGCTCGCTGGTATATTCTTTCTGCTCTTACTGATTCCCTTTCGCTTGATATGTATGAACTGCCTATGTCCCACGACGTATGGAAGTACCTTATTGCAAACTTTCAGAAGAAATCTGTTACAAAAATACTTTATTTGAGAGGGTTTCTTAACAAGTTACAATATGAAGTTGGTACTGTGTTGGAGCTATATATGGCTCACTCTACTCAACTTGGTCTCACTTATATATTTGTATCTTGTCCTCAATATGAATCAGTCTTTGGGAGCCTTTATGGCGTGTCTCTTATCTCATCCCTCTCTCTTTCTCTCTACATCTCAACATCATGGAAAGTGGTCCGGGAACCCCCACTATAAGATTTTTTCACTTCATTTTAAGCTCATTTCTACTATTGCCTTTTGAGAGAGAGCTCTTGCCACCTAGAGCGAACAGGACTTCCAGCGGCTTCTACGACGCGCACGACCACCCGACAGGCTCCAGACATGAGAGGTAGGCTCACCACCTTGAGCTTTTCGCGCATGTTTGTTGTTTTGTCGCGAAAACTAGCATAGGGTTCACACGGGAAGAGGGCAGTAGAGACCTACAAGTAGAAGTGACCACCTAACGGCTGACCCAAAATCAATGAGGCTTCATCGGCGGCTTACCCTAGCATAGGAGACCACTCTTGGACGCCCAAAGGCGGTAGAAAACCATAGGAAAAAACCAAATGGTGAATCAGCGGAAAGGCGCCCAAATGCTACCAAAACTCATGGGTAGGAGCATCTCGACATGCTCAACAAATCTATATAGCCCACATGGCCATACGGTGACCCGAAGCGGCACTAAACTTCAGAAACAGCATCAGAAACACAAAGTGTCAAATAGCTCTTGCGGCCAAACCGCATGTCCATTTGCCACCAAACTTCACGAGCCCTAGACCATCAACAACAAAGTCCTATGGTGGTAGACCACCATAAGTCATTGACGACATGAAAACGCAACCACGGGTGCTTCTAGAGCGACAAATTGCCAAACGGAGCTCCGGTGAAGCCAAAGTCGACAAAAACCATATGGCAAGGATCCCCAAGGGACCGTGAAGCTATGGAGACCAACATCAAGAAATTTCATCATTGAAAAACACTCCAAGAGTCAAAAAATGGCTCGAAGGCTCTGAATTCCACACAGGGAGTTTCTTTCTATCTATTTTACTTTTTTGTTGAAATAGGGCTTAAAAGGGACTCAGGGGGGCTTAGGGCAAGCACCAGTAGCACTCACCATATAAATTTCATCAGGAGACATCCTACACGTAGGATGTCCCAAGGCCAATTCTGGGCACCAACCCCAACATCTCTCATCACACACTGCTTCTGAATAGCCTGTACATGCTAGCCACCAAGTTTCATCACATTTGGACAAAAATTGACCATCAAAAAATGCAAAGTCAGAGCATAGAGGCAATAATGGGCCATAGACCTACCAAAACTTGTGCAAATCACATGAAACTTGCACAATATACTCATTAGCACATTGCCAAGCTATCTGTGTGGTCATAGGTGAAAAATGATGAAATAGACATCCTACACGTAGGATGTCTAAATGACCAATTTGGCCCACAGATGGTATTTTTCAGTTCTAGATCTCTTTATGACACTTTCATGAGCCCATATATCATGTTTCAAGGCATTCCCATCACATTTGGCCCCCAACATCTCCAAGATGCACTTTTTGAGCCTAAAAACACTACACATTCTCTTACCAACACCAATTCTTGTCCAAATCAAAATCCAAGAGTAGGGCCATGTTCCACATGCCAAGAGCTACCCCCAGAACCAACTTCAAGTCATTTTGATGAAAAAGACATCCTACACGTAGGATGTCTCCAGTATGATTTTGACCTACTGTGCAAGAACTGACTTCGACTACAAGAGGTTGTGTGCTCTTGTGACGCTCTTGTGTGTGTGCATTCTTTGTTTATGTATGTGTGTGTGCGTTTTTGTTTATGTTTGTACTCTCTCTCTCTCTCTCTCTCTCTCTCTCTCTCTCTCAAAAACACTATGTGTGTGTGTGTGAGAGAGAGAGAGAGAGAGAGGAAGAGAGAAAGAGGGGAAGGGAACATGAGAGTGAGGAGAGGGAAGGAGCATACCTGGCTCTCCCTCCTCTCCTCTTGTGTGTGTGTGTGTGTGTGTGGGGGGGGGGGGGGGGGGGGGGGGGGGGGGGGGGGGGAGAGAGAGAGAGAGAGAGAGAGAGAGAGAGAGAGAGAGAGGGAGAGCGTTACCTGCTCCTTGCTTGAGGGCGCCAAAAAACTCAGATCTGAGATCTGAGTTTTTGGGCGCTCTCTGTTATTTTTTTTAGCCCAGCCGGCGTCTCTATGAGCGTCGCAAATTTACTTGTAAATTTGCAACGCTCATAGCGACACCGGGAAATTTTTTTTATGAGCGTCGCTGTGTGAGCGTCGCTAATATGAATAGCCTCTTGCAGTGTTCATAGGGGCCATTAACATGGTGCAAGGAGCCTGTAAATAAATTTTCAACCCATTTGAATATCATTTGCCACCTGTTGAGGACACCCTACCCAATTTGTGAGCCAAAAGCATGAATCTTCCCAGAACTGCACTTTTTGATGCCCAAACCCAATTCCAATCACATAGCCATGTTGCACAAGTGCCTACCAAATTTCACCAAAAACAGGCAAGATAGACATCCTACGCGTAGGATGTCTAAGTCATAATTTTTAGCCAGAAAGTTATTGTGAGCACATGAAGAGTTTCCCTAGTTCCTTTTAAGTTTTATTTTCAATTTTCAAGTCATTTGGATAGTTAGAACTCAATTTCTTAGCTAATATGGAAAAAACGCTAACTTCGGACTACTGAGTACAACAGGATCTATGGCAGCCGCAAAATCACCTGCAAAGAAAAAGAGGATGACAATAAAAGACTACTTGGAAGAAGTGGAGCCGTTTGTGATCCTAGAAGGAACCCTGAATCCCACCAGTACATGGATTCAGGATGATCTGCTAGAGTCCCATGATTTGAAAATCTACCAAGGCATATTCAAAGATCCTGAAGGAAATGCAGTGGAGCTACCCATGCTACCTCGGGAGCTCAATGAGTTTGTCAGAAGCAAGATGGGAGATTAACTGGCAAAGCTGGATCTACATAACTACTTTGAAGCTTTGCTAGCGGGGATTGACATCAAAAGCGTGTGGGAATTTGTAACCACTATGAAAGAAGATGAGATGGCCCGAGTCACTAGTCTGCAAGGCAAGCCAAATACCATGATTTTCATCATAGAGAGGGTGGTGGCAGCCGCACTAGACATCTCAAACAAAGGAGATAGTGTGACAAAGAGGAGAGATGAAGTCAAAGTCTACTAAGAAAAGAAGAACAATTACACATTTGAAGATATTGCAAACCCAAAAGTGGCTATCATGAGCCAACTCTACAACCAATACTTCCACATGTGTACAAAGCGGCCACAAAAGTACAAGATGCCACCTGGAGCCATGGCTACCACCTTCACCTGGGCAATGCAAAAAAGCAAGCCGAAAGTGATCAATTATTTTGCTTACATCCATGACAACCTGGTGAAGATGGGCAACAAAAATCCCACCTACATTGTACCTGGTGAGCTAATAACAAAAGTGGTGTATGGAGGATTGCACGCCATGGGAAACTAGACTGAACCTCCTTCATAGAATGATTGGCTAAAGCTGAAAGAGGTTAAAGAAGAAGAACCTCCCAAGGCCCCCAGAGTAGCCACACGTTTAAAACGCTAGTTAGAGACCGTGCTAGAAGAGCCGCCAGAGTCGAAGAAAGGAAAGAAATAAATTTTACAAGTGCCAATCAAAGAGACCAAGTCACAGAAAGCGGCACGGCTAGAGCGACTAATGGAAATCTTTAGAGCCGAAAGAGCACTCAAGGGAGATCTAAGCGAGTTGTGGAAGCCATCCCTTGAAGCCATGTCGGGATCATCTCGAAGGGTGCACAGAGATCGGTTTGAAGACTACATCAAAAATTTTGAGATTTTAGATGCTACAATAGAAAATATCCCGAATGTCCCTTTTACAGAAGAAGAAGTGAACGAAGTAAGACGGAAACTGCTAGAAGAGTAGGAGGGCCAAGAAAGAGAGGGAAAGACCAAGGCGGACAAGGATTTCAAGAAAAATCCACCGACTCCACCGTCAAGCCCAGAGTCCAGCCCACCCCCATCACCACCTCCTCTTAGCCCTCCACAAACCCAAAAAAAGGAGGATGAACAAGAAGATTCAAAGCAAGAGAAGAGCCAAGAGAAAGAGTAGAAAGAAGAAGCTGAATCAAAAGAGGAGAAGCTAGATCTAGAAGAAAAGAATATATTTCTTGATCTTCTATCTGCGGGTTACTCTCTAGAAGAGGCAGCTACTATGGCCTTTGAGTTGACAAGCACAAGGCCCAAGGAAAAGATGCAGAGCCTTTGGTTATTGGAATTGAAAGAGATGGCCACTGATATAGTGGACCTACAGCCACCAACCAATGATTGGGGTGTGGTGATGCAAAAGCTAACCGGGCTTAGGGCAAGATCAATGGCCACTGAAAGTGAGATTGATAATCTCAAAACCAATGAAGCTCAGATCAAGGTTGAAGTAAACTCACTACAAAGACAGAGCCAAGAGCATATGGACAAACAAACAAAGATGCAAGCTAGTTTGGACGCGGCATTGCAAAGATTCTAGGAGATGGTACAACAAAATCAAGTAGCCAAAAACAAGCTTCAAAGAGCTGAAGAGGTTTACAAGAAAATCAGCAATTCATTGACAGATGGAGAGAGAGAAAGGGACAACCTAACTCTACAACTTGCTGAAGAATCCAAAGAGGTGGAAACCTTGAGAAATGCCAAGGAAAAGGCCGAGATAGAGCATGAAGCGAGCAAGATGAAGTCATCGAGCTAAAAGACTAGATGAAAGTAAAAGATCAAACCATCCAAAGGCTAAGAGCATCTCCGGCCAGAGTCCTAGTTGCTAGCTCGACTAGCACCACTTCAGAGAATGAGCTATATGAAGAACAAATGAAGGAGCTCCAAAAGGAGTTAACACTAGAGAAGCGGCAAAGGCTGATGCTGGCCGAGGGGTCTATGGTAATGTAGAAGTGCCTGGAAGAAGAGAACAAAGCCATGCAAAATGAGCTAGAAGCCATAAAAAGAAAGATGGATGAGGATTTTAAGAGATGGAAAGCAGAAAATGAAGCCATCAAGAGGAAGCTTGAGGAGGCAGAAAAGATAAATGCAGATCTAAATGATCTCCTAGTAAACATGGAAGAGCAATCGGAAGAGGAAAAGAAGACACTTTAGAAGCAGAAAGAAGAGCTGAGAGGCCAGCAGCAAATGGAAGAGCATTAGTTTAGCACCGGGCCAGCAGCCATGGAGGGAATTGACATAGAAAATGTGTCAGTTCCAGTGGACACCACCATGCAAGAGGAAATCCTGGTGGGACCCTCACAAGAGCCCGAGGATTTGACACAAGAAGAAGAAGAAAAGCTACAGAAGGCCATAGAAGCGACAGTGAAAGACACAGCCAGAGGGTCATTGGAATGGGAGCAGAGGGTGTTTAGGTCGATGACTATTCAGAAGATAGATGCCAGTAACCTTCGGCGTGAATGGCTACAGCCCTCTCTCCCATATCCTCTGCTAAAGTATGAAGCTACTACGATCAACAAACAAATAAAAGAGGAGCCAACAGTGCCAATGTACAAAGCAGATATCTCCAAACCTGAAGGGGTCAAGCTGATAGTGGATTCTCAACCCCGGTGGAGAAAGGTATGGCTCACAAAATATCCTCAATATTTAATCCATCTGGTAGAGGCACCTAAAGTGATCAGAGATAACCTCAGTTTCTACCCTCTGCCAAGGATGAGGACATGGAAAGCCCACGATTTCTTACAGAGAAGCCAACCCACTTGGCTCAATTACCCGAAGCTGCCAGTCTTGAAGACAGGCGAGAGCATAAGTGAGCAATACATGGTGAAAACCCTAATGGGCACCATCAAATTTTTCACTGTCTCGCCTGACATATCTTGCATCATGATGAGAAAGATATGTAAAACCCTTTTGGCAGTCTTCGAAACCTTCAAACCAGGCTAGGCGACAGACATTATCTTTTTCTTTCAAGATACATACAAATGTGCATATGATCTGTCTGGTCAGCCTTCTCACGAGGTGATACATGCATTGTATCAAAGACTTATGTTTTTGCCTTCTTATCACCTCTAGGCCTTTGAAGAAGCCTTCTACACCGGCTTCTTCACAATCAGCACCGATATATTTGGCCCGACGCTACTAGCTCAGCATGTGAGATATGAGTCCCTTCTCAAGATGAGAGAAAGCCTACACTGAAGAAGCAGCTCAACTGACATGAACTTGGAGGAGGGGAGTGTTAGCGGCTGGACACACCCAATGGAGAATGACTGCTTGGCGGAACATTATTTTTTGTAATTATTCTTTAATTGAGAAAAACCGACATTTCACCCTTGTAAATAGTGGGACTTGCAGAAGCTTCCAGATTGTATCCCATTTTTGACATTTAGATTGAGTAGATGGTTAAATTGGAACATTAGGGTTTGAGATTGTAAGGTATTTATACCACTTTTGACCTTAATGAAAAAAAACCTTTTGTCATTTTTAAAAAGTTCAATCTGTGAGTGAGCGTATTGTGTACGAGAGAGAGTGAGAGTTTCATCTTGATGCTACGCATGCACCGGTGGTCGGAATCAAGTGCGGAGAAGTGCAGCGTGTTGCCCCCGATGAGAGCTACGTGTCGATACCTACACTGCGGGTGTACGGTCTGGTTTTGCGACCTTGGCCTACGAGGTTCATCTGGTGATTCGGTGAGCATACGTTGTCTGTTTTTTCATTTCAGCATATCCACGTGTTCGCATTGAGTAGAGCTACACATTAGGCACTTTAGTTTTCGGAAACCACGACCTGCAGATGTTGACCAGACATCCTACGTGATTTTGCACCAAGTGTTTAGGGTTGGGATTTTGGTTCATGGACCTTAGAAGAGTGACCTATTGGTGTTAGTAGGGTCTCCTTCAAGTTCTGTGGCGTTTCGAGAATGTTTGATGGGTATTCGGCTCTTGAAAGCGTTGTAGGAAACCTCCTCTTATGTACTCCTGAAGGCTGTAGCTTAGACATTGGGTAGAGACCTTCTTGACCTTGCCAAGGTTTGTGGTGATAGTGTGCATCATGTGGAGCTAGCACAAATCGACATCTCGTCAATCGGGTTCTTGGTCGCCAAGTTGCGACAAGTGAGAACTGATGACAGGTGCTAGAGAGGTTGGGTGCATATAACTTTCTCTCTTTTTTATGGCCTCATATAGCGAGCTTAGAAGGATTAGAAGGCGGCGAGATTGGCATGGCCCTGGATCGACGTGATGATGATCCGGTACGGTTTTACGGCTCAGCCATCGGGCATGGGAGCAGTCAAAGGGAGCATGGGGAAGGAGGGCCCAAAAAAGCATTAAGTGGGGATTTTAATAATAGTGTTTTTGAAATTTATCAAGGCTTAGTGAACAAGGAGCTACCACGTGGCATATGAAGGCCCATATGTGGTACTCTGGCTCATACGGGCATTATATATAAGCTGGGCCGTGAGCCCATTTGGGTGGTATGATGGGGAGAGTGGGCTCCCGTTGGCTTGGTGATGGCATGCTTGATGGTGGCGCTGATCTAGCTCTGCGCGGTGGCACAATGGGACTGGAGGCGGTTTTGCTTAGATGGTGGCACACGACGGCAGTCCTACCTAGTGGCGCACGCTCTCTATTGTCCTGCGCAATGATGACATGGCAGCTCGGTAAGGGTGGAATCCCGTGGCCTACTTGGGCTCCAATCGTTTTGAGACAAGGTGTACAATAAGGGAGGGAATTAGCAATGTCTCTATTGCCTCCCCGTTGCATATAAGGGGTGCATCCTGTAGGTATGAAGAGAGGGAAAGTGTAGGAAGGGCCGAGCCCAATCAAGTGCCAAGGAGACACTCCCACTAGAGAGAGAGAGAGAGAGAGAGAGAGAGAGAGAGAGAGAGAGAGAGAGAGAGAGAGAGAGAGAGAGAGAGAGAGAGAGAGAGAGAAAGAGAGAGGGGGGGGGGGGAGGCCGCCATGTGGACCAAGCAATGAAAAGGCGAGGAATGGAAGGCCTAGCACGCCGGGACCAAAAGAAAGAAATACAGGGAGAGAAGGCAAGGGTGATCCGGAAAGAGGTGGTCAAAGGGTAAAAAAGAAAAGCAGTGCAAGATAAGCCCCCCCAAAGGGATAAAAAATGAAGGAAAAAAAAAAGTGTCCAGGGGCAATAGCGATGTCGCTAATGCCCCCCCCCCCCCCCCCCCCCCCCCCCCCCCAAGTGCAAGAAGAGCAAGAGAGAGCAGATGAAGCCAGAGGCGGTAGAGGTGCTAAAATAAGATGCTAGATGGGCCAATAAAAGGGTAGTTTCCAAAGTTGAAGGCCCCCCACTATAAAGTCAAATTTTAATCAAATTAGGTGGTTTTTTTGGGTCGTTTGGAGCCTGCAAAGTGGAGCTCTCTGACAGAGGAGTGTGCCTGTCAAAGCCCTTTGTACTTTTTTCTTGAAAATGGCCATGGTGATGGTTGTGTAAGCCTTTGTACATGCCTTGTGAAGTGCAATCAAGCCACTGTTGCCCCATCTTTTTCTTGTTTCCCCTTCCCCCCTTCTCTTTCTCCTGCTCTAGTGTTTCCCCTCGATGCCGGCAGTGTGGATGCGTGTGCCCCCTCAGACCGATGGTGTTTTGAGGTAGAGAGTGAGATTGAGTGGATGTGTGTGTGTGTAAGGGTGGAGACACACCGTGGCAGTAGGTGTGCTTTGTGTGGTGGATTTGTGGACTATGTGAGTGATGGTGTGCTAGTCCAAAGTGTGTTTTTTAAAGGTGTTTTTGTAGAGGATAGGGGTGTTGTGGATACCCTGAGCTATAGAGAGGCCTTGTGTTTGTGCCGCATGTGTTCCCCCATTCCCCATCTCCATCTTCTGGTGCCCCCACTGACTAGTGTGTTGATGCTCCTAGTTGAAGTGGAAGTGGTGACTTTGGTGATGCCAAAGGTGCGGCCTTTGAAGAGCAGGTGCTGCTAGTGATGGCTTGGGTGGGCTTTCCCATTTTTAGTGGGGTTGAAGATGCAAAAACCTAGCTTCAAGACTATGAATTGTTCGTGTTGGAAAGTAGTTTATCAAGAGAAGATGTTGCGGCATAGGTGTTCCCACTCCTAGTTCGTGGTAAAGTAAGGCTATGGTTCGATAGCCTATGTGAAGAAGACAAGGCAGATTGTGAATCCCTGGAGGCAACTTTTTGAAAAACATTTGTAGCAAATGCGCAACTGGATGAAGTAAATCGAAATCTGGACAGTTTGAAACAAATCTTGGAGGGTGATTTTCAAGCATTCGAGTGGGAGTTTGAAGCCCTTTGGGGAAAATTGATTAAGGTAACTGCTATGAAAAATGCCAATTTTCTGAAGCTAAGTACATTCATGGATTGCATGCATGAGTAAGTGCGTGATGAGGTGGAGATAGATAGCCCGATGTAGTATGACGAGGTGGTAGCTCTAGCAAAAGGGTGGACCATAAAGATTTTGAAGAAGCGCATGGCTAGACAGGGTTTTTCAAGCGTAGTGATTCCAACGAAGTGTGATGCGATGATGGTCGAGCCACAGGTGGTGCAAAGAGAAATACAGGTGCAAGAAGAACCAAGGGTTCTTTGGTTACAGAGAGACATAGTGGTTCCTATGCCGAAGATGCTGGCTAGAGCAGTTTCAATTGTGGAGGAAGTGAAAGTGATTCTAGAGTGGACAAAGGATGTGCTGCCAAGTTCGAGTGCAGCTATAGAAGCTCCATTGAAGGGTGGTAAAGGTCAAAGAATACGGTTTGCAGACGAGGTCGAAGCGGTAAAAGTAGAGGAGAGTCTGAAGCTGGAAAGAGAAGAGGAGATTGAGTCGAGTGACAATAGCTCTATGGATGTAGGTACAAGTTGGGAGACCGAGTCGTCTCAATCCAGGTATGATGAGTTTGATCTCTTGCATGTGAGTGGAGAGTCAGTAAATATGTGCAAGGAGCATCATGAAGTGCAAGCCGAGGTGCCTAGTGAAGACCAAGTGGAGCAGTCTAGGCCTACAAGTAATGATGTGCATGTAAAGATGGTGTGCAGTGCCATGCTAATGGCCGTGTTGGTAAAGGTAGTTGTGGAATGTGCCATGGTGGTGCAGCAGGTGCAGAATATTTCCAAGAGGGATAGAGCAGCCATGCCTATGGAAGAAGACGAGCATGATGCGCTAGAGAACGAGTTTCTCTCTTCCTTGGCGGAGCTTGATGATGCACCGGCAGAAGAACAGGTGGTTGCAACCGACAAGCAAGTGGTGCTTATCGACCTTGAAGGGCCATTTGAAGAGGAGGAGCTCGATGATGCTGGAATTGAGTGCATGGCAGGTGAGAAAGGCAGTACGGTGTCAAAGATAGAGGTGCTTCCTACGCAATCAATGGCCTCTATGATAGATGATGTGGATTCCAAGGTGGTGTCCAAGATGTCTAAGGAGGTCTGTGAGCGGTGGTTGAAAGGAATGGTGATCAAAGTAGTTGTGCAGTGTGCTGTTGAAGAGGTACAGGATCTGCTAGATGAGGATCTTTGGTTATACAATTGGTTATGTTCTTTGGTGTGGCACTTCACAAAGTTGTTACAGGTGGACAGAAGAAACCAAATCAAGGTGTTTGACCCTAGTGGGTGATTACAAGTAAGGTAGGGGGCTCGGAAACCTGCATGAGCAAAGGTGGTGTGTAGCAGATGCCAATTTATGTACATATGTTAGGAGCTTTGTGGTGTGCAAAGAGTTTGTGTTTGGTGTGAAGTTTTTGGGTGCAATAAGCCCATGTGTGGTTGAACACAAATGTTCAATGAGGGGGTGGGCAATGATGGTGAAACCAAGGTTGGTCCGAGCTAGAAAGTGGTCTATGCCAGGCAGAGGTTGCAGGCAGGTGCAATGCAGAAGGCTAGGGCAGGTACCAAGGTCCTCGGCAGCCCAGTGGCTATGGAAATGTATGCCTAATGTGGTTTTTTTGGACAAAGGTGTGCTACAAATATCTAAGTAGGGTGATGGACTTCTGTGCCCGAGATGTGGATTTTATGTGCTAGAATGTTGTCTCAGTGTGTTTTCCATGCTGGTCCAGACGGCTCGTCAAACGGAGGTCTGGTGTGCAAGTTATTGAAGTTCGAAGCTAGAGGGTATTGCAGATCCTCGACAGGCAGGGCAGCTAGGGACAGGTGGCCCAGGTTGATGTCAGTGCATGCATGGGAGAGCTCGAATTATGGATCATGCATGTCTTCTCGGACTACAGACTGGAGCTCGGATAACAAGTTATGGCCATCAAAAGTTTTTTCGGGGGGCAGTTATGGTCCAAGTCGACCGCATGGGAATCGTGCCATCTCGCATTTCTTGAGCCTCAATAGAGTTCTAGAAGGTGATGCACTTCATGTGGAGCCAATAGGAATTGACTGCGTGTCGATCGGATTCCCGGTTAGCAGGTATGATGGTCAAAGTTGAGGGCTAATGCCAAGCAGGTGAATGCATATGTTTTTTCCAATTTATGGGATGTTGGTTGGAAGCCATGGCAAACTCTAAAGATGACGATATCTATGACGGTTCAAAGCCAACAAGTGAAATTTTGATCGAGCCTTGAGGCTTGGAGATCCGACCCCGGAGCAATAAAGGGTAGCCAGAGGAAGGAGGGCCCAAAATTTAGGGATGCAAAATTTAGTGACATTTTCATTTAGGGATGCAAAATTTGTTTCCATTACTGAGATGCGTGCTTGAAGTGCTCAAAATACCTAGATATCTAGCAATTCATAAGCGTTGTCAGGAGTTTTTTGGAGCAAGGGATTGCGCATATGTACATATACATGCATGGTGCATCAAATAAAGAATTGCCCATTTTTCAGAGCCAGGTGGTTACGTGGGGCCCACATGTGTACAGGTAGGACAGGGTGTACATAGTGCATCGATTTTCACTATTACCAGTACCACTGTGTTTTTTCTACAATAAGGAGGAGTAGGTAGCGCGTAAAACTTCTCGAGGAAGCTATCCGCGGGCCAACGACATGAGGTAAGCAGGTGCGTCAGATGGCATCGAGTGGCGTCAGGAGGCCGAACGGGGCCAATATTTGCACGTGGATGAATACGGACACAAAGTGGTGTTTTCTTGTGAGAGTTATGCAGAAAGGTCATCATTAGCACCACTTTTTGGGGCCACTTCACGTGGTTACGAGACGCATTATTGAAAAGAAATGAGTGCCAGGTGTGCGCATGGATGCAGCAGGGTGACAACTATGCACTGCGAGGTCAGTTTTTGGCCTGTTCGGGGTCCGTTTGAGGTCATCTAAAAGGCCAAGGGTGCCCAACTAATAAAGCTAAGTGTGGGAACTGAAAAAATAGAGAGAAGACCAGAGAAAACGTGGAGAAGAGAGGAGGAACAGCCGCAGGTGTGTTTTTGGGGTTTTTGGAGCCTGTTTTGGCCGTAAACTGTTCATCCGAGGTCGGATTTGAGCACTTTAACATTGTAGACTGGGGTTTTGAGCCGTTTCGGACGCGATGGTGCTGTCCATTTTTCCAAATTCCTCACTCTTTTCCTGCTATTTTCTGTGTAAGTTTCTCCTATGAGCGAAGTTTCTGCTCTAGTTTGTGATTGTATCTGGCTTATTTTACCCATATTGTGTGAGCTATTTGCCCCATTGGTGTTGGCCCAATCTCAATTGTATCTAAACATCAGAAATTCTCCTCTTTTGAGCTGAGTTTTTTGGGTGTGTGTGTGTGTGTGTGTGTGTGGAGTGGGCAAGTGGATAGTCTCTCTCCTCTCACTCTAGAGGTGTGTTCCCTGTCTCGGCCCGGTGTGTTGTGTAAGTCGAGTGGTGCCCCATAGTGTGTGTGTGTGTGTATCTTCCCAAGAGTGTATGTTGGGTTGATATAGAGGCGCTGTGTGTGTTTTCATCCCGCTCGCATTCTTTTGGCGCCCCCACGGAGGATCTTCTTCGAGTACCTTCTGCTTCGAGCTTCGAGCTTCGAGCTTCGGGATTACAGGTTGCACGTTGCAGATTACAGGTTACAGGTTACAGGTTACAGGGACAGAGACAGGTACAGGTACAGGTGCTTCACACAGGTACAGGTAACTTGAGTACAGTGATATACTAGCAGTGATGTCACTTGCAGTTGTTGTGGGTATGCATCACTTGGCGCCTGTTTGAGCGCATTGTCTGCTGGATTGTACATTACTTGTGGAAACTGCCATTGTACACATTTGTGGAGCCATACTTGGTTGTATTTGGCAGTCCCAGTCATTTCTGAGACTTGGTCTGGAAGATAGTCATTTCTGAGACTTGACTATACGCGATTTGCATTAGCCTTCGTGTGAGGGTCGATAGCGTGAGGTTTTTATTGAGCTGGGGGATTCTCAAATGTAGAGATCCTTTCGGTGATACAGGTAGCTGGAGCACCCTTTTTGTGACCTCGCCATAGGCTATGTACTAGGGAGTCCTACTTGATGCTCGGGTTCTATTGTTGACAGTTCATGCATACATATACAGTCTATATTTTGGGTTCCTACTGCTCTATTTCTGGGGAAACTCTGCCAAAATTTTTCCAAGTTATGATGGCTGGTTTTTTGGTCTTTTGAGCCATTTATGCTGTTATGCTGCTGAAATTTTGGCAAAATCAGAGGTTAAGTCAGGTGTGCCTTCTTGGGAGCTTCATGGTTGGCTTTAATGGATGATCAAAATGCCCTCAATTCACTCCATTCATTTAACTCAAAGAATCCAGCTAAATGCTCATGTGTCCAGGAAGATTTTTTTCCAGCAGCGCAAAGTCTTTATGTTTGGGCCAAGAAGATTACGAGAGATCTTGGAATGTCCTTTGCCTGTTGTAATTCCGATGATCAACTATGAAAACTCATTTGATGTGCATGTGTTTGTCCTTATCTAAAGTTGAGCTCCATTGAAGTTTCTAGGGATTGGGTAGTCAAAAGTTTTGGGTTCTTGCACATGTGTTCAAAGGGGTTCTCAAAGCATTGAAACTTGGGTAGCCATGGCTTTCTCTTATCCGGAGTTTCATGGAAGAAGTGATGAAGATGTGGAAGAATTTTTGGAAAAGATGGAGGTTGCCTGCATTAGCAACCGGATTCATGACCCTACGCAAATGTTACGCCTTCTCCAAATTTGTTTGAAGAGTGATCCACGAGTTTGGTCCAAGGCATTTGAAGAGAAGTTGCCTGCAGCGGATCCACCTGTAAGATTAAGTTGGGACAATCTAAGGCATGGATTGGAAGTGGAGTCTGTGAAGATAGAAGATCCTGACAAAGTGTAGCAAGAAGTACAAGGTTTCGTGCAGAAGGAAGGTGAGCCAATAGATGCGTACATACGTAAGTTTTCATTGGCATGGGAGCGAATGTGCAAGGCCTTAGCACCACATCTACCCCCGCCTGACATGATGAAGAAGGACAGGTTCTTGGCTGGTCTTTGGGAGAATATACGTTGGAGAGTGGAGCTAAAGAAGCCTAGGACATATGAAGATGCACTAGAGGTAGCAAGGAACAAAGAGTGGAAGTTGAGGAAAATGAGCCAGTTAGGGGTGGAGTCTTTGCCAATGAGATCTGAATTTCAGCCTATAGAATCTTTACAAGGTCACATGTCAGGGGTTCATCACAAACCAGTGGTTCCTGTTACTACTCAGGTTATGCCAGCAGTGGTCACTACAGCAGTGCAAGATGATGGGCTAAGGCAAGACATGAGGCAAATGGTAGATTTGATGAAGAATCTCAGCCTAAACATGCTAAGTCAAGTGGGAAATAATCGAAGTCAAGGGAGGTTTGCAAATCAACCAGGAGGTGAAGAAAGGCCTAGGAATGGTGTTGGACAAAGCAATGGTAGGTTTTGGAGGTAGACGCCCACATGTTACAATTGTGGAGAGTTGGGTCACATCAGCCCGCAATGTGATAAGCCACCAAGGATGGGGGGAGACATGTATCCATTGCCAAGACAGGTACTAACTAGGTCAAATGATTATGGCATCGAAATTAAGGGAGATGAAGGAACCAGTGGACTGACCCAGGAGGAAAAGGGAAAGACAAAAGTGCTAAGTGTAGTCACCTTGGAGAAGGCATCAAAGCTAGAGGATACATTAGTGATGCCTATTGGGAAGAGGACCACAGAGGACAAGGAAGGAAGAAGTGCCCCAGGTCCTAGTAAGAAGAAGGGAAAGAGTCATGAAGGTGAGGATGTCAAGGCCAAGAGGAAAAGGAGATCTCGTCGAAAGTTTCATGTTTCAGATTTTCCACTAGGGGATGGGCAATTAAGCTATGACTTGAAGCAGGATCTGACAAACAGGAAGGCAGATGCTACTTTTGGGAAGCTTATAGAGATGGTGCCTAAGCTAAAGCAACAGTGGAAGAGGATGGTTAACCCAATGGAGAAAGAGCCAGAGAGAGGTTCAGTAAAGGTGTTGGCAATGGATGAGCTACCAGACATTTGTCCAATAGTAGATGTGTGGCATGAAAGGAAAAATTTGGGACAAGGTTATGTGGATGGCGGAGCCCAAATATGCGTCATAACACACTCATGCGTTGAGAAGATGGGTCTCTCAATGGCTGGGGTGTCAGGGTTTTGGATCAGATTGGCAAACCATCAAAAAGTAAAATTCTTGGGTGTTGTAAAGAGCTTAGAAGTGGAGGCATATGATGCAAAGGCAGTGATTGATTTTCATGTGATGCCAGCAGGGTTGGGAGCATATCCTATTATATTAGGCAGACCATGGTTACGTGCAGTGGGAGCTGTTCAAGATTGGCGACATGGTACGATTAGCCTCTATGGAAAGACAGGTACCAAGAAGCTTTATAATATGGACACAAGGAAACGATTAGAGGAGCTTTATGAAGATGAGGATGAGTCTAGTGATGAAGACTCTCCCACGGTGATAGATGAGGACAGTGATAGCATACCAGCAGTGATGAGGATGCTGATGTTGCATTTCTTTTGATGGACAAAGAAATCCAGGAGTTTGGTTTAGCTGCATTCCCGAATGAGGTTGAAGATGAAAGTGAAGGGCCTTATGAAGTGATTGAAGGGCTGATGCAAACCAAGGTTGAGTTGTCAAAGAAGCAGGAATTGATGACACAAATGATCAGTGGAGACCTCTCAACTATGGAGAAGGATATATATTTGCACATGCTGGCTAGTTTTCCTGATTTGTTCATTACTTCATATGAAGAGATCAGAGGGTTCAAGGGCGAAGAGATGCATATAGAGCTGAAAGAAGGTGCTAAGCCAGTGTGGCAAAGGCTAAGAAGGATGGGTCAAGAGCAAATGGAAGCCTTGCGAGAAGAGGTGGACAAGTTATTGAAGGCAGGGTTCATAGTCCCTGTGGAGACCACAGAATGGGTGAGTCCAGTTGTAGTCAGTCCAAAGAAGGATGGGAAGTGGAGAATTTGTGTAGATTTTAAACCCTTAAATGCAGCCACTAAGAAGAACCCATATCCTCTTCCATTCATTGATCAGATCTTGGATTCAGTGGCAGGTTATGAGAGGTACAGTGTGTGTGATGGTTTTTCAGGCCATTTTCAATTGAAGATTGCTCTTAAAGACCGCACAAAGACAACTTTCATTACGCCATGGGGTTGCTATTGCTACACAGTATTGCCATTTGGGTTGTCAAATGGACCTTCCTTCTATCAAGAGAGAGCAAATTGGGTGTTGGAACCATTCATTGGTAGTTGTGTTAAAGCTTTTATGGATGACTTCTGTGTTTATAGCAGTAGGGCTAAACACCATGAGAAGTTGCAGATGGTATTAGCTCGATATGATGAATGTGGAGGACAACTAAACCCAAAGAATTGTCATCTAGCACAGCCAAGGGTGAAGTTATTGGGCCATATGGTGTCAAAAAATGGCATTGAGGCTGATCCAGATAAGGTTAAGTCTATTATTATTCTTCCATCACCTACGAGTACGAAGCAATTGGCAACCTTTATACACAAAGTGAAGTACATGGCAAGGTTTATTCCATTGTCTTCTCAGATTCTTTATCCATTACAACAAGTGGAAAAGCATGATCCATTGCAATGGGATGAAAACTATGAAGAAGTGTTTCAAGAGGTGAAAGAGGTGTTAGGGGGGTTGTTAGCCATGCAGGCTCCTGATTTGGAGAAAGTGTTTTATGTAAATCCATCAGTAGGGGATGATGCCATTGGAGCCATGCTATTGCAAAAGGGGAAGGGCAGCCATTATATGAGGCCAGTGTATTGTGCAAGCCGAGTGAAGTTGGTAGCAGAGAGAAAGTTCTCGGAAGTAGAGCTAGTGATGGACAGTGTAATATTTTCTTGTCAACAATTTCGTCATTACTTGCTACCATGGCCTTTTGTTTTCTTGACGAGTTATGCCTTTTTGCCACAGTTAATTAATGGTACTAACATGTCAAATGTGGTGAAGAAATGGGTAATTGAGTTGCAAGAGTTTGAGTTCTCTTTTCTAGTGGAAGATAGTACAAGGGCTACCCTAGCTGATTTGTTGACCTACAAGGAGAATCCCATTATTATTAAGGAAGAGGTGGTGAGAAAGGTAGTTAAAGAAGTTCCACAGATCATCAATGCACATGTGTTGTTCTTTGATGGTTCATACAGAAAAAGCCATGATGCAGCTTCAGGGGGTATAGCACTTTATGACCCAGAGGGGAAGCTAGTATGCAAGAGAGGGTTCAAATTGGATGCTCATAGTAACAATGAGGCTGAATATGCTACTCTGGAAGCCGGATTACACATTTGTTTGAAGCATGGGGTTTGAAGGTTGAGCATAAAAGGTGATGCCTTGTTAGTGGTGAAGCAAGTGCTGGGTGTGTGGAAGAGCAAGAACACCTCATTGAAGGAAATGTGCTTCAGAATTAAAGGCCTGTTAAAAAAGTTTGAAGCATGGAGCATCAGACACATTGAACGTGCTCTAAATGGAGAGGCACATGAAGCAGCTCAAGGCATGATTGGGGAGCTATTTGTGTTGAGGACCACTTTACCTCTTTATCATGGCCGGGAAAGTTTGGATCAAGAAGAGGAGTTTTTGCTAACAGGAATCATTCCAAAGGAGATTCAAAAGTCTAAGAAGTATGCCTTTGTGCGTAGAGCATACAGGTACAAATTGATTGGTGATGTCTTATACATGAAAGGGGCTGATCTCATGTTGAGACGTGTACCTTGGCGGGAGGAGCTTTACAGAGTGTTGGAAGAGAGTCATGAAGGCGCATGTGGTGGACATTTTGCTCTAAAGATCACCTTGCATAAGATTTTGCAAGAGGGGTATGTATGGCCTAGTTTGCACAAGGATGTTCACCATTGGTGTAGGTCTTGCAATAGGTGTCAAGCATTTGGGAAGAGAGTGTTGAAGCCAGAGCTACGAAAAACCATTATGGCGTTTTATGTGTTTGAAAAGTGGGGGATTGATGCAATAGGCCCGTTACCTATCCCAAGCAAGGGCAAAAGATATATCTTGATGGCAGTGGACTATCTCTCTAGATGGGCAGAGGCTATAGCAGTAAAACAGATCACTGCAAAGGATGTGGCAAAATTTGTGTATGATGAAATATGTTTGGGGTGCCATTAGAGCTACTTTGAGATAAGGGGCCAGGATTTAGAGCTAAACTGCTAGACTTCTAATGCACAAAGATGAAGATTAGGCACCAGCATACCACTCCTTATTACCCGCAGTGTAATGGCTTAAATGAAAGATTCAATGGTGAGTTGGTACAAATCCTTTCAAAAGTGACAGAGCACCAAGGAAAGAATTGGAATTTGGAATTTCCTAGTGCATTATGGGCTTACCGTACTTCGGTGAAAACAGGTACAGGGTTTACTCCATTTCATTTGGTGTATAGAAAGGAAGCACTATTGCCTATGGAGGTAGAGTTGCCTGCGGTCAAGATGTTAGATAAGTTTCTTGGGCCGCCTAGTGATGCATTCAAAGAAAGGCTCTTGCAGTTACAAGAGGTCCAGTTGCATAGGATGAGTGCATTGGAGCATTATGGGCAGATGCAGGATAAGGCTTTGGCAAAGATAAATGAAAAGGTCAAAAGTAAGGGTATCAAGAAACATGACTTGGTTTTGCGCTACAACAGTAAGCTGGACAAAACCTTCCACAAGAAGTTTCAAATTAAGTGGGAAGGCCCTTTCAAGGTAGTGGAGTGTTTTCCAAATGGCACATATCAGCTGGCTAACCTGGATGGTGTTCTACATAAGTCAAGGTTAAATGGATTGAGTCTTAAATTGTATCATGCTAGATTGATGATGGTGGAGCAAGATGAGTTGTCTTTGGATCAAGCAATGTTGGTGAGGGATGAGGAGACCTATGATGCGGCGAGTCTCATCTCTCTCTTTGCCGCTGCTGATCATGAATGATCTAGCAGGCTAGGGGATGGGCCGGGCAAATTATGTCAGGAGTTTTTTGGTGCAAGGGATTGCGCATATGTACATATACATGCATGGTGCATCAAATAAAGAATTGCCCATTTTTCAGAGCCAGGTGGTTACGTGGGGCCCACATGTGTACAGGTAGGACAGGGTGTACATAGTGCATCGATTTTCACTATTACCAGTACCACTATGTTTTTTCTACAATAAGGAGGAGTTGGTAGTGTGTTAAACTTCTCGAGGAAGCTATCCGCGGGCCGACGACATGAGGTAAGCAGGTGCGTCAGATGGCATCGAGTGGCCTCAGGAGGCCGAACGGGGTCAATATTTGCACGTGGATGAATACTGACACAAAGTGGTGTTTTCTTGTGAGAGTTATGCAGAAAGTTCATCATTAGGACCACTTCTTGGGTCCACTTCACGTGGTTGCAAGACGCATTATTGAAAAGAAATGAGTGCCAGGTGTGCGCATGGATGCAGCAGGGTGACAACTATGCACTGCGAGGTCAGTTTTTGGCCTGTTCAGGGTCCGTTTGAGGTCATCTAAAAGGCCAAGGGTTCCCAACTAATAAAGCTAAGTGTGGGAACTGAAAAAACAGAGAGAAGACCAGAGAAAACATGGAGAAGAGAGGAGGAACAGCCGCAGGTGTGTTTTTGGGGTTTTTGGAGCCTGTTTTGGTCGTAAACTGCTCATCCGAGGTCGGATTTGAGTACTTTGACATTGTACACTGGGGTTTTGAGCCGTTCCGGACGCGATGGTTCTGTCCATTTTGCCAAATTCCTCACTCTTTTCCTGCTATTTTTCTGTGTAAGTTTCTCCTATGAGTGAAGTTTCTACTCTTGTTTGTGATTGTATCTGGCTTATTTTACCTATATTGTGTGAGCTATTTGCCCCATTGGTGTTGGCCCAAGATCAATTGTATCTAAACACCAGAAATTCTCCTCTTTTGAGCTGATTCTTTTGAGCCAAGGTCAATTTCTAACCTTTCTTGGGTGCCAGGGTCGGGTGCTAGGTTTAACATCACAGGCACCTGCCCAAAGATAATTTTCTTGAATTTTCCCTAAGGCCAAGGGCCTTTGGGCACCGGGTGTGAATGAAATGGCAAGACACAAGAGCGATGGTGCTCAATGCAGAGCCGCCGAGAGAGAGAAGAGGACCACCCGGTGCGTGTGTTGCTTGGCCTTCCCCGCTGCAGTGACGCGTTTCTTACAGCCGACACGCCTCGTGCTCCTGAAGAGCTCCACATCGCGAGGTTCTATTCGTCAACCTGTCCTCTCCCTTCGCCTCAAGAGGCCCTGCACATGGGTTCTTCCTCCTTGGCTTCTTCCCTTCCTGGCAAGAGAGGAGCTCCACGGCCTTGCATGCACATGCAAAAAATACCACACCCTATGCCCCCCAAAAATAGAACCAGCTTTGATGCCAATGTAAAACCCAGAGGCGACTGAATACTGGATCCTTCTCCCATCCAACCTTTTATAGGAGGGCCCATGGCTCTTTGCCCTAAATGGATCCCCTCTCCACACCTTCAGCCCGGCCCTTGGCCTAGGACCTTGACTCCCCTAGGTCTTGGCCCTTCAGCCCGGCCCTTGGCCTAGGACCTTGACTCCCCTAGGTGTTGGATTTTCAAGCCCTATGTGGTCTACACTCGTAATAACATGCCCTTTGGTATGCCAGTACACTCATTTGTTGTGAACCACTCCATATGTGGACTTTGCATGGGAAAAGTAATCATATAAATGTATGGCTCTATCAATAATAACAAATATAGAGTTGCTAGTTGTGAGGCTCATCGTTGTCAAACAAAGATGTTGGTGCAACCAAAGTTGGTCCAAGCTAGAAAGTGGTTGATGCTAGGCAAAGGCTGTAGGCAGATGTATTGCAGAAGGCTAGGGCGGGTACCAAGGACCTGGGTAGCCAAACGGTAGCGGGAATGTATGCTCAATGCGGTCTTTTAGGCCAAAAAACCTTCAAGATGAGCCCAAATGGGATAGCACGTGAAGGTGCTCCAACTGCTGAGTCAGTGTTTTGGAATGGAGTGTTCGATGTGCTCTAGAAGCCGGTCCAGACAGCTCGTCAAACGGAGCCCCGACGATCGAGATATTGCAGTTCAAAGATAGAAGTTGTAGCAGATCCTGACGGGCAGGGTAGCAGGGGATGTGTGTCCCAGGCTGATGGTAGTGGATGCATGGTTAGAGCTCGAATTATGGAGCATGCTTGTTTTCTCGAATGCAAATCCGACCTCGAGATCGCAAGTTATGATCAGTTGAAAATTTTTTGGCCGCCGGGTTTGAGACTACTTTGCCCCATTGGAGGACGCACCATGTGGAATCTTCTTGACCTTGCCAAGGTTCTTGGTGATAGTGAGCATCATGGGGAGCTAGCACAATTTGACAGCTCGTCCATCGGGTTCTTGGTCAGCAAGTTACGGCAAGTCGAAATTGATGACAAGTGCTAAGAGGTTGGGTGCATATAAGTTTCTCTCTTTTTTATGGCCTCATATAGCAAGCTCAGAAGGATTAGAAGGCTGCGAGATTGGCGACGACCTGGACTGACGTGATGATGATCAGGCACGTCTTTACGGCTCAGCCATCGAGCATGGGAGCAGTAAAAGGGAGCATGGGGAAGGAGGGCCCAAAAATGCATTGTGTGGGGCTTTTAATAATAGTGTTTTTGAAATTTCTCAAGGCTTAGTGAACAAGGAGATGCCACATGGAGGATGAAGGCCCCATATGGGGTACTCTAGCTCATACGCGCATTATATATAAGCTGGGTCGTGAGCCTATATGGGTGGTATGATGGGGAGAGTGGGCTCCCGTTTTCTTGGTGATGGCATGCCTGATGGTGGCGCTGATCTAGCTCTACACGGTGGCACAATGGGACCTGGCGGCGGTTTTGCTCAGATGGTGGCGCACGACAGCGGTCCTACCCAGTGGCATGCGCTCGCTATTGTCGTGCACAATGATGACATGGCGGCTCGGTAAGGGTGGCATCCCGCGGCCCACTTGGGCTCCAAACATTTCGAGACAAGGTGTGCAATAAGGGAGGGCAATAGCGATGTCGCTATTGCATCCCCGTTGCATAGAAGGGGTGCGTCGTACAGGGATGAAGAGAGGGAAAGTGTAGCCGGTCCGAGCCAAGGGCCCGAGCCCAGTCAAGTGCCAAGGGGAGAGTCCCACTAGAGAGAGAGAGAGAGACAGAGAGGGCCCGAGGAGGCCGCCATGTGGACCAAGCAAGGGCAAAGGCGACGAAGGGAAGGCCTAGCACGCTGGGACCAACAGAAAGAAATAGAGGGAGAGAAGGCAGGTGTGAGCCGGACAGACGTGGTCAAAGGGTAAAAAAGAGAAGCAGTGCAAGCTAAGCCCCCCAAAGGGATAAAAAATGAAGGAAAAAGAAAAAATATATAAGTGTCTAGGGGCAATAGCGAGTCCCTAATGCCCCCCCCCCCCCTCCCAAGTGCAAGAAGAGCAAGAGAGAGCAGATGAAGCCAGAGGCGGTTACCTCCTCCCAAAGACGCTAAAATAAGATGCTAGATGGGCCAATAAAAGGGTAGTTTCCAAAGTTGAAGTCCCCCCACTATAAAGATCAAATTTTAATCAAATTAGGGGGTTTTTTTGGGCCGTTTGGAGCCTGCAAAGTGGTGCTCTCTCACAAAGGAGTGTGCCTGTCAAATCCCTTTGTACTTTTTTCTTGAAAATGGCCATGTTGATGGTTGTGCAAGCCTTTGTACATGCCTTTTGAAGTGCAATCAAGCCACTGTTGCACCATATTTTTCTTGGTTCCCCTTCCCCCCTTCTCTTTCTCCTGCTCTGGTGTTTCCCCTCGACCGATGGTGTTCTGAGGTAGAGAGTGAGATTGAGCGGCTGTGTGTGTGTGTGTGTGTGTGTAAGGGTGGAGACAGACCATGGCAGTAGGTGTGCTTTGTGTGGTGGATTTGAGGACTGTGTGAGCGGTGGTCTGCTAGTGTAAAGTGTGTTTCTTGAAGGTGTTTTCGTAGAGGATAGGGGTGTTGTGGATACCCTGAGCTATAGAGAGGCCTTTGTGTTTGTGTCGCACGTGTTCCCCCATTCCCCCTCTCCATCTTCTGGTGCCCCCACTGAGTAGTGTGTTGATGCTCCTAGTTGAAGTGGAAGTGGTGACTTTGGTGATGACAAAGGTGCGGCATTTGAAGAGCAGGTGCTGCTAGTGATGGCTTGGACGGGCTTTCTAATTTTCACTGGGGTTGAAGATGCGAAAACCTAGCTTCAAGACTATGGATTATTCGTGTTGGAAAGCGGTTTATCAAGAGAAGATGGTGTGGCACAGGTGTTCCCATTCCTAGCTCGTGGTAAAGTGAGGCTATGGTTTTATAGCTTGTGTGAAGAAGACAAGTCAGATTGTGAAGCCCTGGAGGCGAGTTTTTGAAGAAGATTTGTAGCGAATGTGCAACTGGATGAAGTAAAGCGGAAGCTGGACGGTTTGAAACAAATCTTGGAGGGTGATTTTCAAGCATTCGAGTGGGAGTTCGAAGCCCTTTGGGGAAAATTGATTAAGGTAACTGCTACAAAAAATGCCAATTTTTTAAAGTTGAATCACTACAAGAGGTACTTAATATTATTGACGCTCGCAATGTGACGCGCAAATGTGAAAACCCATAGCATCGCTATGCACGTCGCTAAATTATAAGTAACTTAGCAACGCTCATAGCGACGCCTATAGCGACGCCGTCAGGGGTAAAAAAATAACCGAGAGCGCCCGAAAACTCAGATCTTAGATCTGAGTTTTCGGCGCGCGCTCAAGCAAGCGAAGGTAACGCGCACTCTCCCTCTCTCTCTCTCTTTCTTCTCCACACACACACGCGTGCGCGCGCGAGGAGAGGAAGGAGAGCCAAGTATGCTCCTTCCCTCTCCTCAGTCTCATGTTCCCTTCCCCTCTTTCTCGCTCCCTCTCTCTCTCTCTCTCTCTCTCTCTCTCTCTCACACACACACACACACACACGTGTGTTTGATAGAGAGAGAGAGAGAGAGAGAGAGAGAGAGAGCACATGCATAAACAAAAAACACACACACCTGCATAAACAAAGAATGCACACACACATTGAGAGAGGAAAAGGGAGAGAGAGAGAGAGAGAGAGAGAGAAAGAGAAAGAGAGAGAGGGAGAGAGAGAGAGAGAGAGAGAGAGAGAGCATGCATAAACCAAACACGCACACACACATGCATAAACAAAGAATGCACACACACATTGAAAGAGGAAAAGAGAGAGAGAGAGAGAGAGAGAGAGAGAGAGAGAGAGAAAGATATAAAACAAAGAGAGAGAGAGAGAGAGAGAAGAAGAAGAAGAAGAGAGTCTTAACATCGTAGGAAACTATCCCAAGAGACCTTAAAGATCTAGTCGACGAGGAGTTGAACTCAAGACCTGTTATTCATGAGGGAAATGGCATAACCAATCTATCACACTTGGGTGATAGAAAAGTTATACCATTTTTCTCCTTTTATTGGCGTGCACACACACCCACACACACACACCCGAGAGGAAGAGAGTTTTATTTAACGTCCGAGGAAACTAATTCAAGAGACCTTAAAGATCTAGCCAACGAGGAGTTGAAATCAAGACCTGTTATTCAAGAGGGAAATGGCATAACCAATCTACCACACTTGGGTGATAGAATGGTTATACCATTTTTCTCTTTTTATTGGCACACACACACCCACACACACACACACACACACACGAGAAGAAGAGAGTTTTAACGTCGTAGGAAACTATCCCAAAAGACGTTAAAGATTAGGTTAGATGTAAACTTACGTTAAATTAGATTTAGGTTTATTTAAGCTAAATTAGATAAGATTTAGGTTTATTTTTAGTTAGATTTACGTTTGATTAGATTTAGGTTTATTTACGTTAGATTTAGATTTACGTTATATTAGATTAGATTTAGCTTTATTTACGTTAGATTTAGATTTACGTTATATTAGATTAGATTTAGGTTTATTTACGTTATTTACCTGTTATTGAAGAGGGAAATGGCATAACCAATCTACCACACTTGGGTGATAGAAAGGTTATAAAATTTTCCTCTTTTTATCGTTTCAGATAAGGTTAAATTTAGATTTACATTAGATTAGATTTAGGTTTATTTAAGTTAGATTAGATTAGATTTAGGTTTATTTTGAGTACACCGAAGGATTATACTGCCTACACGTTTAAGAGTGGTGTCCCGGCCAGCGTCGGAGATGCTTCGAAGTGATCCAAACACTGCGCTGGGGTCACCTAGAGGCCTGGATGATGAGCATTCATTGGACAAGGTTGCTATAGTTCATGGGAGGGACATGCCAAAGTGATACCCCTACCTCATCAATCGTATGTCCGATGAGACCATTATGACCCCTAAGGGAAAGCAAGTGATGGGCCGCATACAACAGTTATTTAAACAGGTTTTTTGACACACTCTAGTCTGTCATGGTCTCTTAGAGGGATCAGGATAAAGCCTCTAAGGATTATCTTATTGCGACACTGCATCAGGGATAATCCCGTCCTGATGCAAACTCTTGCTGCGTCACTTTGCTGCCTTCACCTGTCTGGATTGGTCGTCCTCTCCTCCCTAATATATTTGACGATGCTTGGATAAGGAGATGCTTGGATTAGGAGATTCTTGGATGAGGAGATGCTTGGATCAGGGAGGAGAGGACGACCAATCCAGACAGGTGGTGGCAGCAAAGTGACGCAGCAAGAGTTTGCATCAAGACGGGATTATCTCATCACCTGGGGAGTGGCGGCTGGTGGGCCAGCTTCGAGGAGGATTTTGTCCCATCACCTGGGGCATGGATCGACGGGGTTGAGAGGTGAGACTATTAAACTCTTGCATTAAATTATTTGTATATGTGAGGCCCATTCACATCTACACAGCTAGTAGCCCCATTGGTATGTCTTTTACCCTTCAATGGAGCGAATCACCACATGTTCAATTAGGTTAGATTTAAGATAAGATTTTGGATTGAATTTTTATATTAGAGTTTACCTTCGAGATTACGGTAAAAAAATTAGAGTTAGATGAACAGTGAAAAGATCTACTGTGAAAAGATGTTAAGATGTTGTGAAATGCTACATCTAGAGAAGAGGCAAAGGGGTTTTGTCCACTACATGCACTATCATGTAGACGTTGGTGTGTAGATTTCTTGTACCCACAAATATAGGCATTGACCAATAAAGAAGAGATTATAACCTGGTGGTTCTGATCTCCGTGCACCTCTAGACCGAGGTGTGCGGGGATTGGACATGACTAGAGAATGTGAGGTAGTTTACAGTGTGAACAAAGAGAGAGAGAGAGAGAGAGAGAGAGAGAGAGAGAGAGAGAGAGAGATAAAAGACGAAGAATGTCAATAGAAGATTAAATTTTTTGTCGAGGTTATAAGATTTTTACCCTCATTATGAGTAGTGACGAGGATGTGGGGCCATCCAACTGAAACACCTATCTGTCAACGAGGATCTTATGTCCTTGTAATCAATGCAAGCATGCTGTGCGATGGACAAGACTTGTTTCTTTGTAGCACGTTCGCAAATTTGGCGAGTTCTATCCATCTATTATAGATCGAGTTGTTGCCAATTATAACTCGTCAGACTCTAACACTGGCCAACAGGCAGCAATCTTGCAACCCAATAGACGTGTTCGCAGGATATGTGAGGCCACAAGATGTAGCCTCTGACAGCTCGGACGATGATCATGCATACCACATTCCCAAAGAGGCAATGTTTGAGCCCGAGATTGATGAAATGATCAAGACGATCATGGATTCAGAAAGGATTATCTAAAATGATATGAAAAGTGAAGCCGATACACCATTGTATAATGGAACACGTGTGTCTAGATTGAAAGCGCTCCTGGTTCTTCTCAACATGCTGGTAAAATTTGGATGGAGTGACACTAGCGTCACAGCGCTTTTCAGGTGATCTATTACAATTATTTTACTTTAATAAAACTCTAAATGTATATTGATTTGATAGATTTTTACACAATTGTACCGTATTTTTATGTTGTGTAGACTGTTCAAAGAGCACATACTACCAGCTGATAATGTGATGCCAGATTCCCGAGAGAAAGCAAGAAAGATTTTGCGAAACTTGGGGATGGATTACAATTCGATCCACGCTTGTCCTAATGACTGCATTCTATTCAGAGGGGAATACATAGACATGGAGAAGTGTCCGAAATGTGATTCCGAGAGATATCGAGTAGATCTCCACGGAACCAAAATTCCGCAAAGATTTTGTGACACTTTTGTCTGATTCCTCGCATCGAGAATTTCTTCGAATGTATGTCCATGGCCAACCTAGCATCATGGCATGAGGTGAATAAATATTCGGATGGTGTGCTACGGATTTTTGCAGATTGCGCAGCCTGGAAACATATAGATGGAACATGGTCGGATTTTGCCAGGGAAGCTCGAAATTTGCGCTTAGTCATGGCTATGGATGGCGTAAATCTATTTGGTCAAAGATCAACATCTTACAGTGTATGGCCCGTTGTCATCGTCAACTACAACATTCCCCCGTGGTTGACTACGAAGAAGTGGCACCTATGGCTAAGCTTGATTGTGCCGGGGCGATATAAAGTGAAAAATATGGATGTGTATCTTCATCCACTATTGGAAGAGCTACAACAATTGTGGATTGGCATAGAAATGGTGGATATGAGCCGACACACAGGTCGACGGAATGCTTTGATCAGAGGCATTCTAATGTGGACCATGCATGACTATCCCGGACTAACAGAATGCTCAGATGATTTACACTCCTAACTCAAACACTGTAAATCTTGGTTTTTCTCAAGCTGATCTATTATCATGTTTATACATGCAGGGATTCAAACAAGCGAATACAGAGCATGTGTCACATGTGCACCTAGACTGAATGCACGTAGGGCGCCCTCATTGAAGAAGCAAATCTATGAAGGTCATCAAGCGTATCTTCCAGAGAATCATGTGTTACATGACAGCTTTTTGGGAAGAGATCCACCAAGGATGTCTGCACGAGCATGGTTAGACCAGAAGGAGATGTGTGATGACGGATTGCCCCTACGGATGAAGAGACTAGATTGATGATGGTGGAGCAAGATGAGCTGCCTTTGGATCAAGGAGTGTTGGTGAGGGATGAGGAGACCTATGATGCGGCGAGTCTCATATCTCTCTTTACCGCTGCTGATCATGAATGATCTAGCAGGCTAGGGGATGGGCAAATTATGTCAGGAGTTTTTTGGAGCAAGGGATTGTGCATATGTACATATACATGCATGGTGCATCAAATAAAGAATTTCCCATTTTTCAGAGCCAGGTGGTTGCGTGGGGCCCACATGTGTACAGGTAGGACAGGGTGTACATAGTGCATCGATTTTCACAATTACCAGTACCACTATGTTTTTTCTACAATAAGGAGGAGTTGGTAGCGTGTAAAACTTCTCGAGGAAGCTATCTGCGGGCCGACGACATGAGGTAAGCAGGTGCGTCAGATGGCATCGAGTGGCGTCAGGAGGCCGAACGGGGTCAATATTTGCACGTGGATGAATACTGACACAAAGTGGTGTTTTCTTGTGAGAGTTATGCAGAAAGTTCATCATTAGGACCACTTTTTGGGGCCACTTCACATGGTTGCGAGACGCATTATTGAAAAGAAATGAGTGCCAGGTGTGCGCATGGATGCAGCAGGGTGACAACTATGCACTGCGAGGTCAGTTTTTGGCCTGTTCGGGGTCCGTTTGAGGTCATCTAAAAAGCCAAGGGTGACCAACTAATAAAGCTAAGTGTGGGAACTGAAAAAACAGAGAGAAGACCAGAGAAAACATGGAGAAGAGAGGAGGAACAGCCGCAGGTGTGTTTTTGGGGTTTTTGGAGCCTGTTTTGGCCGTAAACTGTTCATCCGAGGTCGGATTTGAGCACTTTAACATTGTAGACTGGGGTTTTGGGCCCTTCCGGATGCGATGGTGCTGTCCATTTTTCCAAATTCCTCACTCTTTTCCTGCTGTTTTCTATGTAAGTTTCTCCTATGAGCGAAGTTTCTGCTCTAGTTTGTGATTGTATCTGGCTTATTTTACCCATATTGTGTGAGCTATTTGCCCCATTGGTGTTGGCCTAAGCTCAATTGTATCTAAACATCAGAAATTCTCCTCTTTTGAGCTGATTTTTTTCGGGTGTATGTGTGTGTGTGTGTGTGTGTGTCTGTGTGGAGTGGGCAAGTGGATAGTCTCTCTCCTCTCACTCTAGAGGTGTGTTCCCTGTCTCGCCCAGGTGTGTTATGTAAGCCGAGTGGTGCCCCATAGTGTGTGTGTGTGTGTGTGTGTGTATCTTCCCAAGAGTGTGTGTCGGGTCGATATAGAGGCGCTGTGTGTGTTTTCATCCCGCTCACAGCGTCAACTCCTCCTGTAGTGTCGCGGGCACCCTCCTTGAGAGTATCCGGCCGGGAGCCATCATGGGGAGGATCAGGCGTATTGTGCTCAAAATCAAAGGTGATGTTGATATCTGAATCCATGGCAACACTGTGCAGTGTGTGAGAGAGAAAAGAATACCTTGATTCCAAAAACAACCACGTAGCTATAGAATGCACCACCGATGTCGGTAGGTGGTCGGGCTAATGATACCCGCAACCGTATGGTCGTCGAAATTCGCCAATCCGAGATATCAAGCTTGTTGTAGAATCACCGTGTACGATTTGCAGTACCAACGCGCTCCATTCAGCTTTCCAAAACAAGGTTGATTTTCTATCCAAAAATATTACCATGCAATATTCTGCAACTTCAGCGACGACTCGCGGCTTGTTGAAAGATGTGCCAAGCTACGGCACCATGCCAGGGTCGATTTCTAAGCTTTCTTGGTTTCCGGGGTCGGGTGCTAGGTTTAACATCACAGGCACCTGCCCAAGGATAATTTTCTTGAATTTTCCCTAAGGCCAAGGGCCTTTGGGCACCGGGTGTGAATGAAATAGCAAGACACAAGAGCGATGCTGCTCAATGCAGAGCCGCCGAGAGAGAGAAGAGGACCACCCGGTGCGTGTGTTGCTTGGCCTCGCTCGCTGCAGTGACGGGTTTCTTACAGCTGACAGGCCTCATGCTCCTGTAGAGCTCCACATCGCGAGGTTCTGTTCATCAACCTGTGCTCTCCCTTCGCCTCAAGAGGCCCTGCACATGGGTTCTTCCTCCTTGGCTTCTTCCCTGCCTGGCAAGAGAGGAGCTCCACGGCCTTGCATGCACATGCAAAAAATACCACGCCCTATGTCCCCCAAAAATAGAACCAGCTTTGATGCCAATGTAAAACCCAGAGGGGACTGAATACTGGATCCTTCTCCCATCCAACCTTTTATAGGAGGGCCCATGGCTCTTTGCCCTAAATGGATCCCCTCTCCACACCTTCAGCCCGGCCCTTGCCCTAGGACCTTGACTCCCCTAGGTCTTGGCCTAAAAATACCTAACCGGTGTTGGATTTTCAAGCCCTATGTGGTCTACACTCGTAATAACATGCCCTTTGGTATGCGAGTACACTCAGTTGTTGTGAACCACTCCATATGTGGACTTTGCATGGGAAAAGTAATCATATAAATGTATGGTTCTATCAATAATAACAAATATAGAGTTGCTAGTTGTGAGGCTCATCGTTGTCAAACAAAGATGTTGGTGCAACCAAAGTTGGTCCAAGCTAGAAAGTGGTTGATGCTAGGCAAAGGCTGTAGGCAGATGTATTGCAGAAGGCTAGGGCGGGTACCAAGGACCTGGGTAGCCAAACGGTAGCGGGAATGTATGTTCAATGCGGTCTTTTAGGCCAAAAAACATTCAAGATGAGCCCAAATGGGATAGCACGTGAAGGTGCTCGAACTGCTGAGTCAGTGTTTTGGAATGGAGTGTTCGATGTGCTCTAGAAGCCTGTCCAGACGGCTCGTCAAACGGAGCCCCGACGGTCCAGATATTGCAGTTCAAAGATAGAAGTTGTAGCAGATCCTGACGGGCAGGGTAGCAGGGGATGTGTGTCCCAGGCTGATGGTAGTGGATGCATTATTAGAGCTCAAATTATGGAGCGTGCTTGTTTTCTCGAATGCAAATCCGACCTCGAGATCGCAAGTTATGATCAGTTGAAAATTTTTTGGCCGCCGGGTTTGAGACTACTTTGCCCCATTGGAGGACGCACCATGTGGAATCTTCTTGACCTTGCCAAGGTTCTTGGTGATAGTGAGCATCATGTGGAGCTAGCACAATTTGACAGCTCGTCCATCGGGTTCTTGGTCAGCAAGTTACGGCAAGTCGAAATTGATGACAAGTGCTAAGAGGTTGGGTGCATATAAGTTTCTCTCTTTTTTATGGCCTCATATAGCAAGCTCAGAAGGATTAGAAGGCTGCGAGATTGGCGACGACCTGGACTGACGTGATGATGATCAGGCACGTCTTTACGGCTCAGCCATCGAGCATGGGAGCAGTAAAAGGGAGCATGGGGAAGGAGGGCCCAAAAATGCATTGTGTGGGGCTTTTAATAATAGTGTTTTTGAAATTTCTCAAGGCTTAGTGAACAAGGAGATGCCACATGGAGGATGAAGGCCCCATATGGGGTACTCTAGCTCATACGCGCATTATATATAAGCTGGGTCGTGAGCCTATATGGGTGGTATGATGGGGAGAGTCGGCTCCCGTTGTCTTGGTGATGGCATGCCTGATGGTGGCGCTGATCTAGCTCTACACGGTGGCACAATGGGACCTGGCGGCGGTTTTGCTCAGATGGTGGCGCACGACAGCGGTCCTACCCAGTGGCATGTGCTCGCTATTGTCGTGCACAATGATGACATGGCGGCTCGGTAAGGGTGGCATCCCGCGGCCCACTTGGGCTCCAAACATTTCGAGACAAGGTGTGCAATAAGGGAGGGCAATAGCGATGTCGCTATTGCATCCCCGTTGCATAGAAGGGGTGCGTCGTACAGGGATGAAGAGAGGGAAAGTGTAGCCGGTCCGAGCCAAGGGCCCGAGCCCAGTCAAGTGCCAAGGGGAGAGTCCCACTAGAGAGAGAGAGAGAGAGAGAGACAGAGAGGGCCCGAGGAGGCCGCCATGTGGACCAAGCAAGGGCAAAGGCGACGAAGGGAAGGCCTAGCACGCTGGGACCAACAGAAAGAAATAGAGGGAGAGAAGGCAGGTGTGAGCCGGACAGACGTGGTCAAAGGGTAAAAAAGAGAAGCAGTGCAAGCTAAGCCCCCCAAAGGGATAAAAAATGAAGGAAAAAGAAAAAATATATAAGTGTCTAGGGGCAATAGCGAGTCCCTAATGCCCCCCCCCCCCCCCCCCCCCCCTCCCAAGTGCAAGAAGAGCAAGAGAGAGCAGATGAAGCCAGAGGCGGTTACCTCCTCCCAAAGACGCTAAAATAAGATGCTAGATGGGCCAATAAAAGGGTAGTTTCCAAAGTTGAAGTCCCCCCACTATAAAGATCAAATTTTAATCAAATTAGGGGGTTTTTTTGGGCCGTTTGGAGCCTGCAAAGTGGTGCTCTCTCACAAAGGAGTGTGCCTGTCAAATCCCTTTGTACTTTTTTCTTGAAAATGGCCATGTTGATGGTTGTGCAAGCCTTTGTACATGCCTTTTGAAGTGCAATCAAGCCACTGTTGCACCATATTTTTCTTGGTTCCCCTTCCCCCCTTCTCTTTCTCCTGCTCTGGTGTTTCCCCTCGACCGATGGTGTTCTGAGGTAGAGAGTGAGATTGAGCGGCTGTGTGTGTGTGTGTGTGTGTGTAAGGGTGGAGACAGACCATGGCAGTAGGTGTGCTTTGTGTGGTGGATTTGAGGACTGTGTGAGCGGTGGTCTGCTAGTGTAAAGTGTGTTTCTTGAAGGTGTTTTCGTAGAGGATAGGGGTGTTGTGGATACCCTGAGCTATAGAGAGGCCTTTGTGTTTGTGTCGCACGTGTTCCCCCATTCCCCCTCTCCATCTTCTGGTGCCCCCACTGAGTAGTGTGTTGATGCTCCTAGTTGAAGTGGAAGTGGTGACTTTGGTGATGACAAAGGTGCGGCATTTGAAGAGCAGGTGCTGCTAGTGATGGCTTGGACGGGCTTTCTAATTTTCACTGGGGTTGAAGATGCGAAAACCTAGCTTCAAGACTATGGATTATTCGTGTTGGAAAGCGGTTTATCAAGAGAAGATGGTGTGGCACAGGTGTTCCCATTCCTAGCTCGTGGTAAAGTGAGGCTATGGTTTTATAGCTTGTGTGAAGAAGACAAGTCAGATTGTGAAGCCCTGGAGGCGAGTTTTTGAAGAAGATTTGTAGCGAATGTGCAACTGGATGAAGTAAAGCGGAAGCTGGACGGTTTGAAACAAATCTTGGAGGGTGATTTTCAAGCATTCGAGTGGGAGTTCGAAGCCCTTTGGGGAAAATTGATTAAGGTAACTGCTACAAAAAATGCCAATTTTTTAAAGTTGAATCACTACAAGAGGTACTTAATATTATTGACGCTCGCAATGTGACGCGCAAATGTGAAAACCCATAGCATCGCTATGCACGTCGCTAAATTATAAGTAACTTAGCAACGCTCATAGCGACGCCTATAGCGACGCCGTCAGGGGTAAAAAAATAACCGAGAGCGCCCGAAAACTCAGATCTTAGATCTGAGTTTTCGGCGCGCGCTCAAGCAAGCGAAGGTAACGCGCACTCTCCCTCTCTCTCTCTCTTTCTTCTCCACACACACACGCGCGCGCGCGCGAGGAGAGGAAGGAGAGCCAAGTATGCTCCTTCCCTCTCCTCAGTCTCATGTTCCCTTCCCCTCTTTCTCGCTCCCTCTCTCTCTCTCTCTCTCTCTCTCTCTCTCTCTCTCTCTCTCTCTCTCACACACACACACACACACACGTGTGTTTGATAGAGAGAGAGAGAGAGAGAGAGCACATGCGAGGTTTTGAAGAAGATTTGTAGCGAATGTGCAACTGGATGATGTAGAGCGGAAGCTGGACGGTTTGAACAAATCTTGGAGGGTGATTTTCAAGCATTCGAGTGGGAGTTCGAAGCCCTTTGGGGAAAATTGATTAAGGTAACTGCTACAAAAAATGCCAATTTTTAAAAGTTGAATCACTACAAGAGGTACTTAATATTATCGACGCTCGCAATGTGACGCGCAAATGTGAAAACCCATAGCATCGCTATGCACGTTGCTAAATTATAAATAACTTAGCAACGCTCATAGCGACACCTATAGCGACGCCGTCAGGGGTAAAAAAATAACCGAGAGCGCCCGAAAACTCAGATCTTAGATCTGAGTTTTCGGCGCGCGCTCAAGCAAGCGAAGGTAACGCGCACTCTCCCTCTCTCTCTCTCTTTCTTCTCCACACACACACGCGCGCACGCGCGAGGAGAGGAAGGAGAGCCAAGTATGCTCCTTCCCTCTCCTCAGTCTCATGTTCCCTTCCCCTCTTTCTCTCTCCCTCTCTCTCTCTCTCTCTCTCTCACACACACACATTGTGTTTTTGATAGAGAGAGAGAGAGAGAGAGAGAGAGAGAGCACATGCATAAACAAAAAACACACACACATGCATAAACAAAGAATGCACACACACATTGAGAGAGGAAAAGAGAGAGAGAGAGAGAGAGAGAGAGAGAGAGAGAGAGAAAGAGAAAGAGAGAGAGAGAGAGAGAGAGAGAGAAGAAGAAGAAGAAGAAGAAGAAGAGAGTCTTAACATCGTAAGAAACTATCCCAACAGACCTTAAAGATCTAGTCGACGAGGAGTTGAACTCAAGACCTGTTATTCATGAGGGAAATGGCATAACATATCTATCACACTTGGGTGATAGAAAAGTTATACCATTTTTCTCCTTTTATTGGCGTGCACACACACCCACACACACACACCCGAGAGGAAGAGAGTTTAATTTAACGTCTGAGGAAACTAATTCAAGAGACCTTAAAGATCTAGCCAACGAGGAGTTGAACTCAAGACCTGTTATTCAAGAGGGAAATGGCATAACCAATCTACCACACTTGGGTGATAGAAAGGTTATACCATTTTTCTCTTTTTATTGGCACACACACACACACACACGAGAAAAAGAGAGTTTTAACGTCGTAGGAAACTATCCCAAAAGACGTTAAAGATTAGGTTAGATGTAAACTTACGTTAAATTAGATTTAGGTTTATTTAAGCTAAATTAGATAAGATTTAGATTTATTTTTAGTTAGATTTACGTTTGATTAGATTTAGGTTTATTTACGTTAGATTTAGATTTACGTTATATTAGATTCGATTTAGCTTTATTTACGTTAGATTTAGATTTACGTTATATTAGATTAGAATTAGGTTTATTTACGTTATTTACCTGTTATTGAAGAGGGAAATGGCATAACCAATCTACCACACTTGGGTGATAGAAAGGTTATAAAATTTTCCTCTTTTTATCGTTTAAGATAAGGTTAAATTTAGATTTACATTAGATTAGATTTAGGTTTATTTAAGTTAGATTAGATTAGATTTAGGTTTATTTTGAGTACACCGAAGGATTATACTGCCTACACGTTTAAGAGTGGTGTCCCGACCAGCGTCGGAGATGCTTCGAAGTGATCCAAACACTGCGCTGGGGTCACCTAGAGGCCTGGATGATGAGCATTCATTGGACAAGGTTGCTATAGTTCATGGGAGGGACATGCCAAAGTGATACCCCTACCTCATCAATCGTATGTCCCATGAGACCATTATGACCCCTGAGGAAAAGCAAGTGATGGGCCGCATACAACAGTTATTTAAACAGGTTTTTTGACACACTCTAGTCTGTCATGGTCTCTTAGAGGGATCAGGATAAAGCCTCTAAGGATTATCTTATTGCGACACTGCATCAGGGATAATCCCGTCCTGATGCAAACTCTTGCTGCGTCACTTTGCTGCCACCACCTGTCTGGATTGGTCGTCCTCTCATCCCTAATATATTTGACGATGCTTGGATAAGGAGATGCTTGGATTAGGAGATGCTTGGATGAGGAGATGCTTGGATCAGGGAGGAGAGGACGACCAATCCAGACAGGTGGTGGCAGCAAAGTGACGCAGCAAGAGTTTGCATCAAGACGGGATTATCCCATCACCTGGGGAGTGGCCGCTGGTGGGCCAGCTTCGAGGAGGATTTTGTCCCATCACCTGGGGCATGGATCGACGGGGTTGAGAGGTGAGACTATTAAACTCTTGCATTAAATTATTTGTATATGTGAGGCCCATTCACATCTACACAGCTAGTAGCCCCATTGGTATGTCTTTTACCCTTCAATGGAGCGAATCACCACATGTTCAATTAGGTTAGATTTAAGATAAGATTTTGGATTGAATTTTTATATTAGAGTCTACCTTCGAGATTACGGTAAAAAAATTAGAGTTAGATGAACAGTGAAAAGATCTACTGTGAAAAGATGTTAAGATGTTGTGAAATGCTACATCTAGAGAAGAGGCAAAGGGGTTTTGTCCACTACATGCACTATCATGTAGACGTGGGTGTGTAGATTTCTTGTACCCACAAATATAGGCATTGACCAATAAAGAAGAGATTATAACCTAGTGGTTCTGATCTCCGTGCACCTCTAGACCGAGGTGTGCGGGGATTGGACATGACTAGACAATGTGAGGTAGTTTACAATGTGAACAAAGAGAGAGAGAGAGAGAGAGATATATAAAAGACGAAGAATGTCAATAGAAGATTAAATTTTTTATCGAGGTTATAAGATTTTTACCCTTATTATGAGTAGTGACGAGGATGTGGGGCCATCCAACTGAAACACCTATCTGTCAACGAGGATCTTATGTCCTTGTAATCAATGCAAGCATGCTGTGCGACGGACAAGACGTGTTTCTTTGCAGCACGTTCGCAAATTTGGCGAGTTCGATCTATCTATTATAGATCGAGTTGTTGCCAATTATAACTTGTCGGACTCTAACACTGGCCAACAGGCAGCAATCTTGCAACCCAATAGACGTGTTCGCAGGATATGTGAGGCCACAAGATGTAGCCTCTGACAGCTCGGAGGATGATCATGCATACCACATTCCCAATGAAGCAATGTTTGAGCCCGAGATTGATGAAATGATCAAGACGATCATGGATTCAGAAAGGATTATCTATGATGATATGAAAAGTGAAGCCGATACACCATTTTATAATGGAGCACGTGTGTCTAGATTGAAAGCGCTCCTAGTTCTTCTCAACATGCAGGCAAAATTTGGATGGAGTGACACTAGCGTCACAGCTCTTTTCAGGTGATCTATTACAATTATTTTACTTTAATAAAACTCTAAATGTATATTGATTTGATAGATTTTTACACAATTGTACCGTATTTTTATGATTTGTAGACTGTTCAAAGAGCACATACTACCAACTGATAATGTGATGCCAGATTCCCAAGAGAAAGCAAGAAAGATTTTGCGAAACTTGGGGATGGATTACAATTCGATCCACGCTTGTCCTAATGACTGCATTCTATTCAGAGGGGAATACATAGACATGGAGAAGTGTTCGAAATGTGATTCCGAGAGATATCGAGTAGATCTCCACGGAACCAAAATTCCGCAAAGATTTTGTGACATTTTTTTCTGCTTCCTCGCATCGAGCATTTCTTCGAATGTATGTCCATGGCCACCCTAGCATCATGGCATGAGGTGAATAAATCTTCGGATGGTGTGCTACGGATTTTTGCAGATTGCACAGCCTGGAAACATATAGATGGAACATGGTCGGATTTTGTCAAGGAAGCTCAAAATTTGCGCTTAGGCATGGCTATGGATGGCGTAAATCTATTTGGTCAAAGATCAACATCTTACAGTGTATGGCCCGTTGTCATCGTCAACTACAACATTCCCCCGTGGTTGACTACGAAGAAGTGGCACCTATGGCTAAGCTTGATTGTGCTGGGGCGATATAAAGTGAAAAATATGGATGTGTAAAGCTACAACAATCGTGGATTGGCATAGAAGTGGTGGATATGATCCGACACACAGGTCGACGGAATGCTTTGATCAGAGGCATTCTAATGTGGACCATGCATGACTATCCCGGACTAACAGAATGCTCAGGTGATTTACACTCCTCACTCAAACACTGTAAATCTTGGTTTTTCTCAAGCTGATCTATTATCATGTGTATACATGCAGGGATTCAAACAAGCGGATACAGAGCATGTGTCACATGTGGACCTAGACTGAATGCACGTAGGGTGCTCTCATTGAAGAAGCAAATCTATGAAGTTCATCAAGCGTATCTTCCAGAGAATCATGTGTTACATGATGGCTTTTTGGGAAGAGATCCATCAAGGATGTCTGCACAAGCATGGTTAGACCAGAAGGAGATGTGTGATGACGGATTTCCCCCAGGGATGAAGAGACTATCTCTATGGTACGAGTTACCATACTGGACCCGACTCATGATCAATCACTTGCTTGATCCAATGCACATATTCAAGAATGTGGGTAATCTACTATGGGACATCTGACCGGCAAGAAAGATACTTTGGGAGCCAGGGTTGACCTTAGAAATGTGGATCATATGGAGCAATATTGGCCGCAAACAGCGTTCGATGGATCGATAAAACTCCCTAAAGCACCATGGATTTTCACATGAGCCCAAGAACACAAAGTAAAAGAGACCATTCAATGTTTGCGGACCCCCACTTGCGTAATACACTCGCTCCGAACGTGTTTTACTAAAGAAGAAAAGCTTACCGATTTGAAGTCACACAACTGGCATAAAATGTGTCAGGTATGTTCATAGTGGAATATATCATAGTGGGAATTGTGTAACAAATTCGTGTGTGGACTTTAATATCATTGATGCACGTGTTTTGCAGTTTATTTTATCGGTTGCCATTGAGGGATGTTTGTCTCTTCACGTCCGTAACACAATCTACAAACTTGCGAAGTTGGTGCAGTGGATCTCACAAAAGGAGATCAACGTAGACTCCATACCATTCACCAAACTAAACGCTGCGGAGGTTGTGTGCATGTTTGAGAAACATTTTCCTACTACCATGCTAACCATTCTGGTGCATCTTCTTGTTCACATAGTTGATGAGGTGGAAATAGCTGGCACATTACATTCCAGATGGATGTTCTTTTTAGAACGTTTCATGAAAACGCACAAGGGATATGTCCGAAGGCACGTCCGGAGGGTAGAATGGCAGAAGGTTGGCTGGTATTAGAGTCCCTAGTGTACATTGGAGAGTGGCTAGACGGATTTGATAAAGCCCAGGATACGCTATGGCGAACCATAGATGATGAGCGCATATATGGGATTGTCATGTGCAATCTCGGTGTTGAGAAGAAGATGACGGAAGATCTAGAGGCTAAAATCAACCGATTTTGCATGCTTCACAATCCAGTGATGCAAAAGTGGATTTCACAATATGAGTATGCAAAGCAAGAGCGACAAAGGGCACGAATCGAGTGGAGACGGGGAAGACGACCACCGATGCACTATCCGACGAGTCTGGAGAGCCTACCAACATTCATGAGCTTAACATGGTTGCACAACCAATTGAAAAGCGCAGAACAGTGCGGTGAAGAAGTGACTGAGGAAGAGTGGGAGTACTCTCGCGGTTGCGCGACCAAGGTAAGTTTTCAATGTACGATAAATGACTTTCTAGATGTTTGAACGGCCACTCATAATCTTTGTTTGTTGTAGTATAAGTCATCTATGAGCAGATACGGACTTCCTTCGAGCATCTATGAGCAGATACAGACTTCCTTCGCGGTGCAGCTTCAGTTTCCATCGCACCCAGAGCGCAGTGCTTTTACAAATTCACCCTCATTCAACGAAAACTCTCTACACAGGAATCCCTCCTCCTCTCTCTCTCTCTCTCTCTCTCTATCTATCTATCTATCTATCTATCTATCTATCTATCTACTTGTCCATGTCTTCTACTCCATTCATTCAATATTAAGTTTAAATGTTTGTGTGTTTAATGCAGGTATGGATGATGAGGAGTTTCTTTCTTCTTTGCCACCCCAGCAGAGACAATGGTACATGGAGCGTCATCTCTCTGGCGCACCATCACGCGTTCCTACTCCATCTGCATCTCCCTCTATTTCGGAGCATTCAGCGCGTTCCGAAGCTTCGGTGTCGACGAGACAATCTTCACACTTGTCTAGGCACCAGCGCTCTAGTGGTGGCGGTGGTGGTTGTTGTGGGGATGCCGTCGCCGATGCTTCAACACCACCTCGTGTTCGACGAGGCTCTTTGCCTGTCCCGACACCAGCCACGGCATCTCCATCGACACCAGGTTTTTCATGACTGACTGTGATTCCTAGCGGCTACACACCACTAGCTACTCCTCCAGGAGTCACTCCAGTGGACACTCCTCGCTTCGAGGCTTAGACTCCAGTGGAGACACCTGACGTCCGTACCCCCGTCGACACACCGCTAGAGACCCCTGCTGGGACACCTTGGTTCACGCGTCAGCGGCGAGCGGGCTTGCCTTACTCCGTCGACTTCAGCAGCGGTATCATTTTGGATGATGAAGGCAAGAAGGTGATTTCGCGCATGCGCGGTCTTTGCTCTCAGGTGTTTAGACACTACATACTAAACACCTAGAGTGAAGTACCGAATGATTTAAAAGACAGAGTCATAAGCATGCTTCATGACAAGTTTCCCGTTCCAACACGGTATGACCGCTTCAATGAAGACGTGATGAAGGTTCGAATGCGCGAATATTGCAAGCACAAGCGTTCCGAAGTGCAAAAAGCAATCAAGCATGGGTAGAATAGACCAGATTGGCTGGCCAAAGAAGATTGGAAGAATGCAAAGAAAGCAACGTGCAAGAATCCCGACAAGTGGAAGCAACAAAAGGAGGCAGCCAGAGCGCGAGTAGAGGCAGGGAGCTCGCACCACTTGGGGAGCGGTGGGTGGGCATCATTTGAGGCCAATTTTGTAAGTGTTTTCCCATTGATCTTTATTTTTTATAGTTTAGGGTTTATGGGTTTTTAAATTCTAACATAATGGATTCTTTGTATGTTTTGACAATGGTCGATGACAGGACGTGATCCCACACCATACGAGCGCGAGTACGCAGGCAAGAAGGGCTTAAACACCCTGATGGACATTCTGAGTTCTCGCGGTGGCACGGTTAGTATTAGGGTTTACTCTTTTCTATTTGTTGTATTGTTTTATAAACATCGCTATATGTTTATACTTACAAAAAGCTATCTTATTGTTTTTTTTGCAGAATCCGACAGATACATCGCTTGGACGCGATGAGACGTCCGACTAGACGATGTTAGTCTAGCCGTTTTTAGATAGCATTAGTTTCTTTTTGTCATACCTTATGTATCATGAGACGACTTTTATACGTCTTTTTGAAAACCATGTATATTTTTTCAACAATGACAATGGAGTTGTAACTATTACATTTGCAAAGTTTAACAATCAAGTGATTTTGCCTATGATATGTACAATTGTCATTGATTTACTTTCATCAATTCATGCTTGTCAGTTTTGTATCTTTATTTTGCAAATAGTACGTACTATGGATGATGGAGTTAGTGGTTATATTGTCTTGTGGGTGACTATTTTGGGTCTATATCTATCTTTGCACTTTTTTTCAAAGGTGAATCAATTAATGAAACATTCAATATGGTTGATGGGTGAATGCCCTGGCACCAAAAACAATTTCTCTCGGGCGTTGCTATGAACGTTGCTATATAAGGCTCTACAACGTCGCTATAAACGTCGCTATAGATGGCCTGCAAACGTCGCTATAATCGTCGACACATATAGAGGTTGTTATAGCGATGCTTAAAGCGATGTTCCCATAGCGACGGTCTTAGAGACACCGGGGGTTATAAAAACCCAATGTATTTCCGTTGCTCACACCGTCACAAGACCACACAACCTCTTGTAGTGAGTAAATTCATGGATTGCATGCATGAGGAAGTGCGTGATGAGGTGGAGATAGATAGCCCGATGTCGTATGACGAGGTGCTAGCTCCAGGATAAGGGCGGACCAAAAAGATTTTGAAGAAGCGCATGGCTAGATAGGTTTTTTCAAGCGTAGTGATGCCAGTGAAGTGTGATGCGATGATAGCCGAGCCATAGGTGGTGCAAAGAGAAATACAGGTGCGAGAAGAACCAAGGGTTCTTTGGTTACAGAGAGACATAGTGGTTCCTATGCCGAAGATGCCAGCTAGAGCAGTTTCAATTGTGGAGGAGGTGCAGGTGATTCCAAAGTGGACAAAGGATATGCTACCAAGTTCGAGTGCGGTTGTAGAAGCTCCATTGAAGGGTGGTAAAGGTCAAAGAATATGGTTTGCAGACGAGGTCGAAGTGGTAAAAGTAGAGGAGACTCCGAAGCTGGAATGAGAAGAGGAGATTGAGTCGAGTGACAATAGCACTATGGATGCAGATACAAGTTGGGAGACCGAGTCGTCTCAATCCAGGTATGATGAGTTTGATCTCTTGCATGTGAGTGGAGAGTCAGTAAATATGTGCAAGGAGCAGCATGAAGTGCAAGCCGAGGTGCCTAGTGAAGACCAAGTGGAGCAGTCTAGGCCTACAAGTGATGATGTGCATGTAAAGCTAGTGTGCAGTGCCATGCTAATGGCCGTGTTGGTAAAGGTAGTTGTGGAATGTGCCATGGTGGTGCAGCAAGTGCAGAATATTTCCAAGAGGGATAGAGCAGCCATGCCTATGGAAGAAGACAAGCATGATGCGCTAGATAACGAGTTTCTCTCTTCCTTGGCGGAGCTTGATGATGCACCGGCAGAAGAACAGGTGGTTGCAACCAACAAGCAAGTGGTGCTTATCGACCTTGAAGGGCCATTTGAAGAGGAGGAGCTTGATGATGCTGGAATTGAGTGCTTGGTAGGTGAGAAAGGCAGTATGGTGTCAAAGATAGAGGTGCTTCCTACGCAATCAATAGCCTCTATGATAGATGATGTGGATTCCAAGGTGCTGTCCAAGATTTCTGAGGTCTGTGAGTGGTGGTTGAAAGGAATGGTGATCAAAGCAGTTGTGCAGTGTGCCATTGAAGAGGTACAGGATGTGCTAGATGAGGATCTAGCCTTACATGGTTGGGAGGGTGGGTTAAGTATGCCACGTCTATTTGGTGCAAGTGATGGTGCAAGTATGTCTTTGGATGGTGAGCACGAGGGTGCTCTATTCGGTGTTCTTGGAGGTGCTTCATTGCGAGTGGGCAATTTGCCAATGAGTGCTTGGAGTGGTAGAAGCATGATCTTGGCAGTTTGGCTAGCAGTTGGTTATGTGCCTTGGTGTGGCACTTTACAAAGTTGTTAAAGGTGGACGGAAGAAACCAAAGCAAGGTGTTTGACCCTGGTGGGTGATTACAAGTTAGGCAGGGGGCTGGGAAACCCGCATGAGCAAAGATGGTGGGTAGTAGATGCCAGTTTTATGTACATATGTTAGGAGCTTTGTGGTGTGCAGAGAGTTTATGTTTGGTGTGAATTTTTTTGGTGCAATAAGCCCATGTGTGTTTGAACATAAATGTTCAACGAGGGGGTGGGAAATGATGGTGCAACCAAAGTTGGTCCGAGCTAGAAAGTGGTCTATACCAGGCAGAGGTTGCAGGCAGGTGCAATGCAGAAGGCTAGGGCAGGTACCAAGGTCCTGGGCAGCCCAGTGGCTATGGAAATGTATGCCTAATGTGGTTTTTTTGGACAAAGGTTTGCTGCAAAGAGCTAAGTAGGGTGATGGCCTTATGTGCCTGAGATGTGGATTTTATGTGCTAGAATGTTGTCGTGTGTTTTCCATGCTGGTCCAGACGGCTCGTCAAACGGAGCCCCGGTGTGCAATTATGGAGCATGCATGTTTCTCGGATTGCAGACCGGAGCTCGGGATAGCAAGTTATGGCCATCACAAGTTTTTCGGGGGCCAGTTATGGGCTAAGTCGACCGCATTGGAATCATGCCATCTTGCATTTCTTGAGCCTCAATAGAGTTCTAGAAGGTGATGCACTTCGTGTGGAGCCAATAGGAATTGTCTGCGTGTCGATCGGATTCCCGGTTAGCAGGTATGACGGTCAAAGTTGAGGGCTAATGCCAAGCAGGTGAATGCATATGTTTTTTCCAATTTTTGGGCTGTTGGTTGGAGGCCACGGCAAAGTCTAAAGATGATGGGATCTACGACGGTTCACAGCCAACTGGTGAAATTTAGATCGAGCCTTGCGGCTTGGAGATCCGACCCCGGAGCAATAAAGGGGAGCCAAAGGAAGGAGGGACCAAAAAAGCATTGTGTGGGGGTTTTAATAATAGTGTTTTCGAAATTTCTTGAGGCTTAGTGAACAAGGAGCTGCCACGTGGTGGATGAAGGCCCCACATGCAATACTCTGGCTCATACATGCATTATATATAAGCTGGGTCGTGAGCCAATTTGAGTGGTATCATCGGGAGAGTGGGCTCCCATTGGCTTGGCGATGGCGTGCCTGATGGTGGTGCTAGTTTGGCTCTACTCAGTGGCGCAATGGGACCTGGCGACGGTTTTGCTCAGATGGTGACGCACGGCGGTGGTCTTGCCCACTGTCACACACTCGTTGTTGTCCTGCACAGCGATGACATGGCATCCCGGTAGGGGTGGCATCCCGTGGCCCAGTTGGGCTCCAAACATTTCGAGACAAGGTGTGGAATAAGGGAGGTCAATAGCAATGTCGCTATTGCCTCCCCGTTGCATAGAAGGGGTGCCTCCCGTAGGGATGAAGAGAGGGAAAGTGTAGCAGTCCTAGCCAAGGACCCGAGCCCAGTCAAATGCCAAGGAAAGGGTCCCATAGAAAGTGAGAGGAAGAGAAGGTCGGGAGCCCAAAGAGCGACCAAGAGGGGCGCCATGTGGACTAAGTGCAAAGAGAGAAGATGGAGCCAAAGACGGTTACCACCTCCCAAAGATGCTAAAATAAGATTCCACATGAGTCAATGAGAGGGCAATTTCCAAAAATTGAAAATCCCCCCACTATACAGGTCAAATTTTAATCAAATTAGGGGCTTTTTTTGTGTCATTTGGAGCCTGCCAAGTGGAGCTCTCTGACAGAGGAGTGTGCCTGTCAAAGCCCTTTGTACTTTTTTGTTGAAAATGGCCGTGGTGATGGCTGTGAAAGCCTTTGTACATGCCTTGTGAAGTGCAATCAAGACACTGCTGCCCCGTCTTGTTGTTGATTCCCCTTCCCCCCTTATCTTTCTCCTTCTCTGGTGTTTCCCCTCGCTGCCAGTAGTGTGGATGCGTGTGTCCCCCCGGACCAACGGTGTTTTGAGGTAGAGAGTGAGATTGAGCGGCTATGTGTGTGTGTAAGGGTGGAGACAAACCGTGGTAGTATCTGTGCTTTGTGTGGTGGATTTGTGGAGTGTGTGAGTAGTGGAAATTGAGCAGGCGGTGGTCTGCTAGTGTAAAGCGTGTTTTTGAATGTGTTTTCTGAGAGGATAAGGGTGTTGTGGATACCCTGAGCTATAGAGAGGCCTTTGTTTTTGTGGTGAGTGTGTTCCCCCCATTCCGCCTCTATATCATCTGGTGCCGAGAAGATGGAGCGGGGGAATGGGGGAACATGCTCGGCACAAACACAAAGGCCTCTCTATAGCTCAGGGTATCCACAACACCCCTATCCTCTCGAAAAACACCTTCCAAAAAACACTTCGCACTAGCAGACCACTGCGTGCTCAATTTCCATTGCTCATACAATCCAAAAATCCACCACACAAAGCACACCTACTGCCACGGTCTGTCTCCACCCTTACACACACACACATAGCCGCTCAATCTCACTCTCTAGATCAAAACATCGTCGGTCCGGGGGGTACACACATCCACACTGCTAGCACCGAGGGGAAACACTTGAGCAGGAAAAAGAGAAGGGGGGGAGGGGAAACAAGAAAAAGACGAGGAAATAGTGTCTTGAGTGCAATTCACAAGGCATGTACAAAGGCTTGAACAGCCATCACCATGGCCACTTTCAAGAAAAAAGTACAAAGGGCTTTGACAGGCAGACTCCTCTGTCAGAGAGCTCCACTTTACAGGCTCCAAATGGCCCAAAAAAAACCCCTAATTTGATTAAGATTTGACCTTTATAGTGGGGGGCCTTTAGCTTTGGAAAATACCCTTTTATTGGCCCATCTGGCATCTTATTTTAGCATCTTTGGGAGGCGGTAATCGCCTCTGGCTTCATCTGCTCTCTCTTGCTCTTCTTGCAATTGGGGGGGGGGGGGGGGGGGGGGGGGGGGGGGGGGGGGGGGGGCATTAGCGACGTCGCTATTGCCCCTAGACACTTATATATATATATATATATTCCTTCATTTTTTATGCCTTTGTGGGGCTTAGCTTGCACTGCTTCTCTTTTTTACCCTTTGACCACGTATGTCCGGCTCACACCTACCTTCTCTCCCTCTATTTCTTTCTTTTGGTCCCGGAGTACTCGGCCTTCCCTTCCTCGCCTTTGCCCTTGCTTGGTCCACATGGCGACCTCCTCGGGCCCTCTCTCTCTCTCTCTCTCTCTCTCTCTCTCTCTCTCTCTCTCTCTCTCTCTCTCTCTCTCTCTAGTGGGACTGCCCCCTTGGCACTTGACTGGGCTCGGGCCCTTGGCTCGGATCGCTACACTTTCCCTCTCTTCATCCCTGTGGAACGCACCCCTTCTATGCAACGGGGAGGCAATAGCAACATTGCTATTGCCCAGGGGAGGTCACCTAATAAAAATGTAACCTATCACATGAGTTCAACATAAGGTTAAAATTCTTGAAACTTACAGAAATATATACACAGAAGGGCATTATTTTTTCAAATTTGAAAAAAAATTACAGATTTTAAAAGAAAAGGGTACATTATATTCTTAACAAAATTCACAGATAAGGGGTTTTACAAACATGTCTTGAACGCACGTGATATGGTAGTTTTACACATAGTGAATCCCCTGAGGCTATTGCCCTCCCTTATTGCACACCTTCTATCACAAAGTTTGGAGCCCAACTAGGCCGTAGGATGCCACCCCTACTAGGTCGCCATGTCATCGATGCGCAGGACAACAACGAGAGTGCGCCACTAGGCAGGACCGCCGCCGTGCGCCACCATCTGAGCAAAACCGCCGCCAGGTCCCATTGCGCCACCCCATAGAGCGAGATCAGTGCCACCAGTAGGCACGCCATCTTGAAGCCAATGGGAGCCCACTCTCCCCATCATACCACCCAAATGGGCTCAAGGCCCAGCTTATATATGTTGGAATTAGGGTTGTAGAGAAACACACACAGCTTGGAGAAGACGGAGGAAGTCCAACGCACACAATAGAGAGTGTGTTACTTAGTATGCAATGGAAAGATAGATAGCCCTAGAGTGATGAGCGTATATACAATGCTCGGGGGGAAAAACCTCCTAAAGAGGGAAAAAAAGCCTCGGCAGTCCTAGTGTGTTCACACACATCACTACCACATGTATATGGTAAAAAATCCCCCCTGGCGTGATGCGGTGAACGAGAGCTGAGTGAAGGGAAGTGCCATGCCCTAAGGACATGATCAATCCACAAAGGGGAGTAAGCCCAAAGCTTTGTGGAAATCTTCAAGCTTCTCACGAAACAATGCCTTTGTGAAAAGATCTACAAGGTTGTCCTGTGTTGGCACATAAGCCAAACTAATCTCTCCTGTTGAGAGCCTCTCTCGTGGGGTTCACTATGTGTAAAACTACCATATCATGTGCATTCAAGACATGTTTGTAAAACCCCTTATTTGTGAATTCTGTTAAGAATATAATGTACCCTTTTCTTTTAAAATCTGTAATTTTTTTTCAAATTTTAAAAAATAATGCCCTTCTGTATATATATTTCTGTAAGTTTCAAAAACTTTAAATACCCTTCTGTTGAACTCACGTGATAGGTTACATTTTTATTCGGTGACCTCCCCGGGGAGCCTCTCCCTGACATAGTGGTAATGCACCTCAATTTGCTTTGTGCAAGCATGAAAAATTGGGTTCCTCGCAACTGCCAATGTGCTCTGACTATCAGTGTAGATAGTGTTGGCAGTGTCCTGTCCAACACCCAAATCATCCATAAGGCGTCTGAGCCATACACACTCAATCGTAGCTGTGAAGACTGCCCTGTACTCAGCCTCACAACTTGAAGTGGCCAAGCATGAAACAAAAACCACTTGTGGACACTCGCGTGTCAAAACAACCAGCCCAATCTGAGTCCGAAAAAGCATGTAAGTGTGGTGGCAATGATCCCCCCTTGGGATAAAACAAGCCAAGATGTAAAGTGCCACTAAGGTAGCGGAAAATCCTCTTGACAGCCTGCCAATGCTTAGACCCTGGGCTATGCATAAATCTGCTGACTTGTGAGACAACAAACTAAATATATGGCCTCGTGTTGCATACATAAATGAAGCAGCCAACAACAGTTTGGTAAAGAGTGACATGAGCAAGATCGCCAGCATCATGTAGACTCAACTTCAAACGTGTTTCCATGGGAGTGGCAATAGGTTTGCAATCCTCAAGTCCAAACTTACATGGCAATGTCTCTATGTAACTTTTCTGACACAATGCAATACCACCATCACACTGCTTAAACTGTATACCCAAGTAATGATTCAATAGCCCCAAATCTTTCGTCTTGAAAGTAGCATTCAAATCAGCCTTAAATTCAGCAATATGTCTCTCATTTGGTCGAGTGACCAGCAAATCATCGACATAGAGAACCACAATGAGAAGTACATCACCCTCACGCTTTACATACAATGTGCTTTCTGTTGGACTGTTACGAAAGCCTCGTTTAACTAAATGAGTGTCAGCTTTCTCATACCAAGCACGAGGAGATTGCTTCAACCCATACAAAGCCTTCTTACATCTGCACACTTTGTCCTCTTGTCCTTTTATGACAAAACCGCGAGGCTGCGTTACATAAACTTCTTCAAATATGTCACCATTCAAGAAAGCAGTAACAACGTCTGATTGATGTACATCCCAACCAAAATGAGCTGCCAATGCACATAGAAAACGTACAGTAGACATACGACAAGTGGGAGCAAAAGTCTCTTCATAATCTATGCCTTTTTGTTGTGCATAACTCTTTGCAACAAGTCGAGCCTTATGGCGATCGATCTCACCATTAGGCTTGCGTTTCAACTTGTAAACCCACTTCATACCAATGGCCTTTTTGCTAGGAGGCAAATCACATAAATTCCATGTGTCATTTTCTATAAGTGCAGCATATTCTGATTGCATGGCAGCCATCCATTTTTCTGAATTCTATGCTTCATCAAAAGACAAACTCCTCAACATCATGTAAGCTAGACACAACCAAAGCATAACAATATGATGCATAAGATGCATGGCGAGAGCTTGAACGCGTACGACTAGACAAAGGTGCATCCAGTTTACTGTCACACAAAGTGTGCACTAGCCATTTTGGCATACCTCTAGCGTGCTCATTTTTAGCCCTTTCCTCATCAAGTACATCATGTACGTCTGCATCAGTAATAGGCTGATCTGTAACATTTTCAGAAACCCCCATAGGCTGTACATTTGCCTCATTGGAACTACATTCGTATTTCCACCACTAAAAAGAGGCAAAAAAGTGTCCTAAATGTCCTGTGAGCTTACATTACTGTCTCTAGTACATGACAACAAGGGCTGAATAGAATCTTCCACAAACACTACATCTCGTGAAACCAGAATATGCTTTGTTTGCGGATGATATAACCTGTAACCTTTGCTTTCAGCACTATAACCAACAAAAATACATTTGACAGGCTTATCATCCAATTTTCTGCACTATGTTTGTCGCACCAAAGCATATGCCAAACAGCCAAAAACACGCATGTTCTCAATAGAAGGCTTTCTATAATGCCATGCTTCAAATGGAGTAATAGACTGCAGAGCTTTCGTAGGACACCTTTTAAGTACATAAGTGGCACACATGATGGCCTCAAGCCAAAAAGAATAAGGCAAAGATTGACTTTTCACCATACATCGTGCCATTTTCGTAAGTGACCTGTTTTTCCTCTCAGTACACCATTTTGATGAGGTGTATAAGGCACTATACATTGGTGTTTTATCCCATGACTAGTCAGAAATGCATTAAATTCATGAGACATATACTCCCCACCTCGATCAGAATGGAGGGTGCCCATAGTAAATTTCGAGACATTTTCAACTATAGCCAAAAATTGTTTGAAGGACATAAAAACTTCGGACTTCGCTTTAAGCGGAAATACCCTTGCATGCCTGGAGTAATCATCAATGAAAGTCACGAAGTACAGGTAATTGCCCAAGGACGGAGTTTGCATGGGCCCACAAACATCACTATGCACAAGCTACAACCTGCATGTGGCCCGAACTAAACCATCCTTTGGAAAGTTAGAACGCTGCATCTTACCTAAAATACATCCTCCACAAACATGTTTGGCAGGTGCTTCAAGAGGCGGCAAAGAAGCAACTTTATGAGATTTCAACAAATGCAGCAAACTGGCAAAATTCAGATGACCAAAACGTGCATGCCAAAGTTTTGCATCTGAAATAGCCCTTGAATCTGCAACAGCATTTGCAAAATTTGGTCCACACTTGTCATACAAAGTGAGGCTATACAGCTCACGACACAAAAGGCCAGATGCAACGATTTCATCACCAAAACTGAGATCATGAACTGTACATCTGTCATCCACAAATTTGACTACAAATCCAAGTCTAGCAAGTGCGGATATAGACAAGAGATTCTTCTTGATCCCAGGTACATAAAGTGCATCAACAAGTGTGAAGAAACTGCCATTTGCAGCAGTAAGCACAATCTTTCCAACTTCCTGAACCAGATAAGAGGCATTGTTGGCACAAGTGATTGAATTCCCATGAGGGACAGACTAGAGAGAGATAGACAATTCACGATGTGGGGTAATGTGCTTTGTAGAACCACTATCGAAATACCACACATGTGAATCTGCAGCAATTGACAAGCATGCATCATGGACAACAGGATTGTAAGTGCACTCTGTGCTAAAAGCCCATTCTGCATCAACATCAGCAACACAGTCTCCTTTCACAGAAGACTCAACAATGGCTGCATTTGTAGTGGAACCAGCATTTACAGTGGAACCACCCTCTTTCTTCTTCGCCTCTTTGGCCTTCAACTTAGGACACGACTTGATCAAGTGATCATTAGATTTACAATAATTGTTGAACTGCACGCTGTCTAGTCCTGTTTTTTCTGGAAAGTGACTCTTGCAACAGCAATGTGCATAAAGCATCAAACTTGACAACCTAGATTTCCTTGGGTCATAAGTCTCCAAGTACTAGCAAAAGTCTGGTAAGAATCTGGTAAGGCATCAAGAACAGTCTGCACAAGGGAACTGTCTGAAATGACTTCACCTGCAGAAATAACTACTCATTGATATCCTTAACACTAGCAAGGAAAGTGTCCATATCATCTTCCTTATGCATAATCTTCGACTCCAGCTCTTTACGCAACAAATCAATTTTAGCCTCATTGCGGCTTGCATAAAGACCTGCTAGAATATCCCAAGCCTGTTTTGTCGATTTTGCTGAACGAATGTGAGGAACAATGGTGCGCTTCACAGACAACGCAATCAATGCATGAGCCTGCACATCCTTTATATCCCAACGAGCTTGTTCTGCCGTAGGCAAAACAATTCTAATAGCAGCTATCCTTGCAGCAAGACCTGCAACATCCTCAACATCGCCTACATCCTCAGAACCAGGACATACATCAATGCCCTCCACAATGTTCCAGACGCCCTTTGACACAAGAACATGTTGCATCATATAAGCCCGCATAGGGTAGTTGTCCCCATTCAACCTGTCCTCAGCAGCAAACATCTTGAACACATCTGTGTTATTGTCAGCCATGGTAAATGTTGCACCTGATGTGAAAACTGCCCGAAAATAGGAGAAACAGAGCGAGAACAACACGTGCTATATAGCACAAACCGTAGAAGACTATGAGGCACCTATTATCAAAAAACGGCACTGATAAAAATTTTGCACAAAATGACGAAATAACATGTGCAGTACTGCCTGTAGTGGAAACGAAGGCCGAAATGAGCCAGAATCAGAAATCTGAGCAAACTAAGCTCTGTGAGCTTTCCCAAAATTTTTGTCGACCTACGAACGCTTGCCAAAGCTCACTGAAATCGAAGAAAGTGAGTAGGCATGTGCTGGAGCAGCTTGCGACTAAGCGCGGGAGGACGCAACCTGCTCTGATACCAATTGTTGGAATTAGGGTTGCAGAGAAACATACACAGCTTGGAGAAGGCGAAGGAAGCTCAAGGCACACAATAGAGAGTGTGTTACTTAGTATGCAATGGAAAGATAGATAGCCCTAGAGTGATGGGCGTATATACAATGCTCGGGAGAAAAAACCTCCTAAAGAGGGAAAAAATGCCCAGGCGCTCCTAGTGCATTCACACACATCACTACCACATGTATATGGTAACAATATATAATGTGCATATGAGCCAAAGTACCGCATATGGGGCCTTCATCCGCCACGTGGCAGCTCCTTGTTCACTAAGCCTTGAGAAATTTCAAAAACACTTATTAAAACCCCCACACAATGCTTTTTTGGGCCCATGCTCCCTTTTACTGCTCCCATGCCCGATGGCTGAGCCGTAAGCCGTGTCGGATCATCACCGTGTCAGTCCAGGGCCATGCTAATCTCGCCGCCTTCTGAGCTCGCTATCCAAGGCCATAAAAAACACGAAAAATTATCTGCACCCAACCTCTCTAGCACCTGTCATCAATTTCGACTTGCCGTAACTTGCCGACCAAGAACCCGATTGACGAGCTATCGATTTGTGCTAGCTCCACATGATGCACACTATCACCGAGAACCTTGGCGAGGTCAAGAAGATGCCAGATGGCGCGTCCTCCAATGGGGGCAATTGGGCTCAAACACGGCCCCCGAAAAATCTTCAACTGATCATAACTTGCTATCCTGAGCTCTGGTTTGCAATCCGAGAAAACAAGCACGCTCCATAATTCAAGGTCTACCCATGCATCCACTAACATCAGCATGGGCCACATGTCCCCAGCTGCCTGCTCGTCGCGGATCTGCTATAGCTTCTATCTTTGAACTGCAATATCTCGAGCGTCGGGGCTCCGTTTGAAGAGCCATTTGGACCAGCTTCTAGAGCACATCGAACACTGCATTCCAAAACACTGATTTGGCACTTCGAACACCTTCACCTGCTATCCCATCTGGGCTTATCTTGAAAATTTTTTGGCCTAAAAACCCGCATTGAGCATACATTCCCGCTACTCTTTGGCTGCCCAAGGTCCTTAGTACCTGCCCTAGCTTCTGCACTACATCTGCCTACAGCCTTTGCCTGGTATCGACCACTTTCTAGCTTGTACCAACTTTGGTTGCACCAACGTGCTCATTGACGCAAGACATACCAGCAATTTCATAGGCTTGCATTTCAAAAGTCCATCATCACTAGGCATGAGCAATAGGCAACATATCAAAACACCAACAATCCGGTTGTAGTGAAGGTAGTCACCATTCGACTAGCATATCAAAACGTTGTCTTCTGCAGAGCTAGTTAGTGTGCAATCGGTGAGCATCTCAAAATGCTCAAAGGGGGAAGCAATTCTTAGACGACCTATTGAAACACTGTCTTCAAAGGTCATAGTCAGAAAGCACTCATTATAGGGTGAGTTTGTTAGTAGTTTTTGCATGCGTATCAAAACACTGCAGAGGTAACAACATTTTTTGAAGTATTTTCTAGAGCGGTTGCAGTAGGCATCATTTTGAGAGGTGTTTTGATAAGCATGCAAAACTGCTAACAAACTGACCCTATGATGAGTGCTTGTCAACTTTGACCACTGCAGACAACGTTTCTCAATAGGTCGTCTAAGAACTAATTCCCCCCTTTGAGCATTTTGAGATGCTCACCGATTGCACACCGACTAGCTTTGCAAAAGACAACGTTTTGATATGCTAGTGAAATGGTAACTACCTTCCCTACACGCCATCTCCCATGGCTTCTATTCGTTGGCATCCACCCTAGCCATCTCCTTACAATGAACCACACCCAAGTAGTTTTGCAACAAAGGAGATAAACCGATGGATAGTTTTTGAACGCACGCCAGTTTTATCTCCCTGCATTGGCCTATGAGCTATGAAATAAGAAATCCCTAACGTCGTGGCTTGTACTTGCACTGAATGGAAATTCAATTTATAAGGTACAACATTGCATTGATCCTAGTCTGTATTGTGTATCTAGCAGCGGTAAGTACCAATATAAAGTAGTGTAAGTTTACTAAGCAAAGCCGTGTGCCCTTTTTACATACATTACAATCAAATACTCTCTGTCGTGGTGTGCCTATTATTCGGAACTTAAACAAAGGCTCTGAATTGTGCACCTTCATGGTATAACAAGAACTTGTGATATTCTATCAAAACATCTGTGGTACCTCGGGTCAAGTGGCACAACAGAATTGTAGTATGTGCCCTTTTTTTTTGGGAGTGGTGCTTGCAGAGCATGCTGGGGCTGTTTTGTGTTTGTTTTGGATGCAGAGGACCTGAAGTGGCACTACATGGCTCCTATTACTGGTATGTGGGTCTCCCTAAGCATGTCTCTCTTATTGTTGTATGCGTTTACCCTTGTATGGCGGGTGATTTTGCAGCAGTTGAAGAATTTCAGCTCTTCACATCAAGAGGCAAAGACACATAATTATCTCAAGGAAAGGCATATCATTATCGGCTAGCTACGTTACGTGACCAATGTTAAGTATGGAGCCTGATTTACCCTTGTAATTTTCTGTGGTAAAAGCGCACATTTGTAAGGCCCCCATTATGAGGAGAAGCCATCGTGCGTAAGAAAAATCACTCACCGGAAACCAAAATTTTCACGGACAAGAATCAAGGGCAACTTTAGAGGCCTCGGGGGTGGAGGCCCCCGACACTTTTTTTCGCCGGAATATTATGGCCGGACGGCGGCCGGAAAGTGGTCGGAAAACAACCGGCCGGTTGGCCGGTGGCCGGTGGTCGGAAGTCAATGGCCGGTGGCCGGTGGTCAGAAGTCAATGGTCGGTAGCCGGTGGCCGAATTCGAAAGCGGACTTGTCTTCTCAAGGGCGGCCACACATGGGCGAATTGGAGGGTCCGATTTGGACTTATTCGCACAAGGGCGGCTACACATGGCTGTCTCTCATAAGAGAGGGCAGCCCTTTTGGCCTATAAAAGGAGGCCAATTCTACACACATTTCATAGTGTGAAATTGATGCAACAAGGTGAGTGTGAGGTGGTGAGAGTGAAGCAAGGCGGGAGCTCCATTAAGGGTATAATCCCTTTGTAAATTACTTCTTGTTTTGAAGTACTAAAGCCATTGAGTGGCTGCTTTCCCGTGGACGTAACCCACATTGGGTGAACCACGTATATCGTGTGTACTCTCTCTCTCTCTCTCTCTCTCTCTCTCTCTCTCTACTCTATAATCTCGTGTATGTAAATCTGTCTCTCTCCATTAAGTAATCTACTCAATTATCTATTTAGCTACGTCTTATTTCCTAACAACCAAATCCCATATCATTGGATATCGTCTCTACATCAATTTATTGAACTGCTCTTTTGAAGTTCTTATTGTTTCACGTAAATAATATGTAATCTTGAATCCAAAGGTACTTTATTGTCAGGAAGCTGTTTAGCTCCGCAATGACTACTACAATGTTCTGGAGCTTCCAAGACATTGTATTCTAGAATTTTATGACTTCTTGGGTGCATTGCACTATTTTGCAAGGCTGGTCCGGAATTTACTGAAGTGAAGTCTCCGAAAAACTTGGTGCTTGCTTTTCAGAGGTGGATTGTATCAAAGAGACTTGTCTTCTTATGGTGGCTGAGATGACACAAGAGTTCGCCGTTGACAATCATCTCTACATACTCGTTTACTATTCTTTGATATCAATCCCTCAGTTCATTCAGAGGATGTCTGCTATTGATTAGCATCTCTACATACAGAGGATGTCTGCTATTGATTATCATCTCTACAAACTCGTTTACTATTCTTTGATATCAATCCCTCAGTTCATTCAGAGGATGTCTGCTATTGATTGTCAACGGCGAACTCTTGTGTCATCTCAGCCACCATAAGAAGACAAGTCTCTTTGATACAATCCACCTCTGAAAAGCAAGCACCAAGTTTTTCTGATGCTTCGATGCCCTCTCTTTTTTTTCATCATGACAATTGTGGGCAGGTTGTTTTCCTGTGCCTGCCCAAGATACAGATTGTAGCAAAGCAACTTCCACTTTAGAGGTGGTTTGCAGAGTACCTCACTTGAGGAGTGCTTAGTTTGTTGATGTTCAAACTTCAGTTATTTGGTGGTTTTCAATATAAATTTGCCAGACCTTATATACACAAGAAGCCATGCAGTAAAATTGTGTTCTGTAAAGCTATGCTAAGCTGAAGTGGTTGGATAGCTGGAGTGATGCTTGCGGTCGGACTGCCTTGTCGAAGTAGAACTCATCAGGGGTGAAAGCTGCATGCGCACCAGGATGACGAACTAGTAATCATCGGGCAAATACAGATTTTGTGTTGGTGGTGCCAGTCCATGTGGGTTCTTGTCCTGGGTAGCTTAGTGGCAGAGCTGTTGATCTCAGTCAACAAGGCGCAGGTTCAATTCCTACCCGGGGAATGTGCTAGGCCCTGGTCTTCTATACTGAATAGCCCTTTGAAGCAGCCCTTGCTACTCTGGACTGAGTATCTCTCTCTGCTTGTGCAGAGTCGGTGGTTCATCGCTTGATGAAATAGACTGCCATTCAGTAGTGGCCGTCTCTCAGCAAATCCAGTTTTCTTTAAAGGTGGAATCCATTTTATGAAAGCATTCTGTGCTTCTAATCAGCTTTTGAGATGTGTTGAAAACAGGTCATCATAGCTGGGAGACCATGGAAACCCTGGGTGAGAAGCTAATTTATTAGAACTCGCAAACCTTTGTTGGTGAATGTACAGAGTCTTGAGTGTCCATGGAAAGGGACTGTCACAAAAAGCTAGTGCTAATCCAAAAGCCGTGCCAAATTTGACAAGCACCTAAAGATCCATGAATTGTGATGTGAATTACAGGCTGCCACATCAACATCGTATGGCTTATCTGCTATGTCATCTTTGTGATCTCCTTGCAAGCTGTACCACGTTATCTTTGTGATCTCCTTGGTTTTCCCTTTGTGATGGCCTTAAGTGCCACATCATCACTTTTGTGACATACCTCCCTTTTGCAAAACAAACAGTGGATAGAAACTAGCCCAGTAGACACCGACTCTAAGCTCACATGCATTTAACCACTTCAAACCATACACTTGCACAAAGATCCAAGCCATTGAATATTCGCAATCACATTCATACCACTATCTTGAACTGCGATCATTATGACGTATCTAGCCACCACATCCAGTCCGTATTGATCATTTACAGATGTCTTGATGTACTAAATCTCGTCACACCTGATTCACATCAACAAGATAAAAATGTTGCAATCATTTCATCATTAACACATACTCTGAACAAAAACAAAAACATATTGAAAAGGTGCATGTTTCATTCATTTGTTTAGGAATTCTAGCCACAAGCCCACACCTAATGGCAATTGTTTATTTAGATATCATAAAGTCACTACGCAAAGTCAAACACCCACAAAATCTCACAGAGAAGTTGATTGACTTTACTCCCTTGTGGATAATCTGTGACAAAGGAGTGGGTGGCTTCCCGCTCATGCAGCACATACTGCATCAGATTCACTCAATTGATTTCATGTGCACTCTTAGAATAGTCGGTGTAATAGGAGGGCACAACGTGCCAACATTAAAGAATAGATGATATAATTTTAGACACTTCAAAACAATTGAGTTTAGAGAGAGTGCACAACACACGAGACGAGGAGTGGCAGAGTTCCACCCCAGGAGAGCACTCGCCCCAAACCCTAGCGCCCCTTTCGATATTTCTTTATATTTCTGCAACGTAGTATAAACAGGTACTCTATCCTCTGCACTCCCATCCAGAGACATGCCAGAGAATGAGCCCATGGCACAGATTTAAAGCCCTTGGTCTTGGAAAAGCAGTACATGAAAAGAATCTAGTCTAAAAGCACATGGGCTCCCAAAAGCCAGTGGAGTGTCTGTACTTTTTTCCACATCATCAGCTACCATCGTAATTTTCATACATCATCAATGGAAATCACGAGTGTCCGTAGAGCTACCATGTCATCATGTTTTTACGCAAGGTTTTTGTGTGGAATAGGTCCTTTATTCCATTGTCTTGTGTCACTTGGGCCCCATCAGGAACAATGGTGCAGCCAAAGTTTGTCGATCGTAGAAGATGGCACAGGCAGGTATGCATGGTGTACCATGTGCATGGCGAAGTGTTGAAGGAAGTGTGAAGATCTTGGGCAGGCAGGTAGCAGTGGATGTGTATGTCTCATGAGGCTTTTCTAGGCTAGAAGGCCTACAAAGGGGCATGATGGGATGGCAAGTATAGGTGTTCATGGACTTAGAATTGAAGAGCTTGAAGTAATGAGGGAGCTAGTCCAGACAACTCATCAAATAGAGCTGCAGGGTGCAAGATATGGCAGTTTGAAGTTGGAGGTGGTTGCAGATCTAAGACGGAGAGGGCAGATGATGATAACTGGTTAGAGCTAGTTTGAAGTGGCAGATGTGTAGAGCTTGAATTATGGAGCTTGTTAGTCTTTTCAAATCGTCAATCGGACTCCTAGATGCCAAGATATTGCCAGTTGAAGTTTCATTGGCAGGGACTAGTTCTGTGTCAGATTGGTCATCTGGGTCAGTGTGCCATTTGAGGTTTTTGGAGCCTCGCCATAGTTTTTATGAGTTCTATGTGGCAAGTGAAGGCCATGGGAGTTTACAGCTCGTCAATCGGGCATTGAATTATCAAGATATTGCAAGATGAAGATGGCGGAAGTTGCCGATGAAATGATACCAGGTGATTTGTTCCCGTTTTGGCGGTCTCGATTGGAGGGCCCGACAAAGTCGACATGTGGTGGGGTTTGTGAGAGGCTGTGGATGGAGAGGAAAAACAAAAGGATTTTTTTAAAAAAAGTGTTTATGAGCAAAGAACTTGGATTTTTTCAAGCCATGAGGAGGAAGGCCTCATGGCCCGCCACATGGCAGAGGCTTTTGACCCACATGCGGGCACATCGGAAGGATGGATGGGGTTTATATAGCGCATGGTGGTCTCCCATTGAATAGCGAGGTGGAGAAGGGGCTCTTGGAGCCGTTGGCTATGGCTGCCTTACGAGGGTGCAAAGTGCAGTTGAAGTGCAAATGGTTCAAAGCTATGCGGAAAAGGGCAAGGCAAGTGCCATGCCCTGAGGACATGATTAGTCCACAAAGGGGAATTAACCCAAAGCTTTGTGAAAAGCTTTAATCTTTTTACAAGACAATGCCTTTGTGAAAAGATCTGCAAGGTTGTCTGTGTCGGCACATAAGCCAAGTTGATCTCTCATGCTGAGAGCCTCTCCCTGACATAGTGGTAATGCACCTCAATGTTCTTTGTGCAAGCATGAAAAATTGGGCTCCTCGCAATTGCCAGTGCGCTCTGACTGTCAGTGTAGATAGTGTTGGCAGTGTCGTGTTCAACACTCAAATAAGCCATATTGCATCTGAGCCATACACACTCAATCGTAATTGTGAATACTTCCTTGTACTTAGCCTCACAACTAGAAGTGGCCACAGTAGGTTGCTTCTTGCTCAACCATGATATGCATGAGCTTCCAAGCATGAAACAAAAACCACTTGCGGACACTCGTATGTTAAAACAACCAGCCCAAAAAGGCATGTAAATGTGGCAGCAATGATCTCCCGTTGGGATAAAACAATCCAAGACGTAAAGTGCCACTCAAGTAGCGAATAATTTTCTTGACAGCCTGCCAATGTTTAGGCCAGGGGTATGCATAAATCTGATGACTTGTGAGACTGCAAACCGAACATCCAGCCTCGTGTTGATAATACATAAACGAGGTAGCCAACATCGGTTTGGTAAAGAGTGATATCAACATGATTACCACCGTCATGAAGACTCAACTTCAAACCTATTTCCATGGGAGTGGCAATAGGTTTGCAATCCTCAAGTCCAAACTTACATAGCAATGTCTCTCATTTGGTCTAGTGATCAGCAAATCATCCACATAGAGAACCGCAGTGAGAAGTAATCACCCTCACACTTTACATATAATGTGCTTTGTGTTGGACTGTTACGAAAGCCTTGTTTGACCAAATGAGTGTAAGCTTTCTCATACCAAGCACAAGGAGATTGCTTCAACCCATACAAAGCTTTCTTACATTTGCACACTTTATTCTCGTGTCGTTTCTTGAGAAAACCGCAAGGCTACGTTACATAAATTTTCTCAAATATGTCACAATTCAGAAAAGCAGTAACAATGTATGACTGATATACATTCCAACCAAAATGAGCTACCAATGCACATAGAAAACACACAATAGTCATACGACAAGTGAGTCTTAGGGTACATTTATACGCCCGTATCGAAAAAATATACGCAAAAAACGCCATTATACATCGAAATCCTAAATAATCACCGAATAGCCGTATTTTTAATTTTTTATCGAAAGATACTTCCATTGAAATATCTGAAAATATCTTTCGATTGAAATAACTTCTTATATAAAGGCAGTCGCCGGTTTTGATCGAAACCATCCACTGCCTGCTGACTTGGTAGGAGTTGAGAGATTGCCTAGTTGGAGAGCTACATTACATTTATCGATGCATAGAGACTATTGACTTATAATTTTAAACTTGTTTATGTGTACTAACTTGTTTTTCTGTGTTGTGCCAGACTCGTGTGGTGTAGTAGTTTTTCTCTCACCACAGAGTTGGCTTGCTGGTTATAGGCCACTTCGTGGTGTGTAGCCATCCCGATCACTCCAGAAGTGAGTAAAATCTTGTCGATTTTCTCGTGATGTGCAACCACTTGGATCACTACATGGAAGGGTTCTAGGACAGACTTAATTTCTCACTCGTGTGGTGCAGTAGTATATCTCTCACCATTCAATGATGAGTGGTGTATCTACACATCAGAAAGTACAAGAACAAGGCATGCCATGCTAAGATGAAGAGGGAATAGGTATGCATCTCTCCACTCTTAGGTAGACGAATGTAACCCTCATATTTCTATGCAGTAAGAATGATTATGTGACTTAATCTAATCCCTGATGAAGTGTGTGGAACAACTAATGTAGAGTAGTCGATAAAAGAGTGCAATGTAGATGGTAGTCAGCCTGCCAATCCCGATTATGTGACCATTAAAGTAACAATAGAGCTGTTCCAAAATAACATTTTGTTGATAATTAACGCTCTTTTTCAGACTGTGAAGTATCTACATGCGCACAAATATCTCCACAATGACCTGCACTCCCGTAACATGCTTCATTTTGGACAGAAGGGGGTCTATGCAGGCATTGTGGATTGGGGGTAATGTACAAAGACCAAAACAACGACATGCTTTTCTCCTCTCTGCGACTTGTAAATAGAAACTATAAAGCAGACCAAGAAATATTTTCCATGGGCCGCCCCATAATGCATATATGTGGGACGGGTTTCTAACCTCACTCCTATCTTATTGCAGACATAGCGAGAACCACAAACATAATTGTTAATCGATGGGACGAAGCTGACTCGACTAGTGCATAGAGGCTACAAGAGGGTGTCAATCTCTTGGAAAACAATAGACAACTTGCATCTAACACAAGCTACACTCAAATGACCTAAGTCATCAAAAGCTAGTCACTAATCGGCAAACAAAACATGACCGTTACAGCATCAAACGACATCCAAATGGTACGAAACTTCTAGGATAAGTATATAAGAACTAAGCAAACATGCTTAAATTCTTAGCAATGATGCCCCAATACCCCGCCTATACTTACTTTGTGATTTCTTAGCTTAAATTCCTAGTTATGATGAAATTAAACCGCGGGTCGGCGATGCCAATGTTACCATATCCATGTGGTAGTGATGTTTCTAAACACACTTAGGACCGCTGGGGCATTTTTTCCCTCTAGGAGGTTTTTTCCCTCATGCATTGTATATACGTTCATTCATTCTACAACTATCTATCTTTCCATTGCACACTAAGTAATACACTCTCTATTGTGTGCCTTCAACTTCCTTCGTCTTCTCCAAGTTGTGTGTGTTTCCCTGCAACCCTAATTCCAACAATCGGTATCAGAGCAGGTTGCATCCTCCAGGGCTTAGTCGCCAGCAGCTCTAGCACACACTTGCTCACTTTCACTGATTTTAGTGATCTTTGGCGAGCGCTTGTAGGTCGACAAAAATTTTGGGTTAGCTCATAGAGCTTAGTCTGCTTAGATTTTTGATTCGGGCTCATTTCAGCCTCCGTTTCCACTATAGGCAGTATTCATAGGCTATTTCTTCATTTTGTGCATAATTTTTGTGAGTGCCGTTTTCTACATAACAGGTCCCTTACAGTCTTCTACGGTTTGTGCTATATAGCATGTGTTGTTCCCACTTCTTATATCCTCTTTTCGAGCAATTTTCACATTAGGTACAACATTTACCATGGCCGACAACAACACAAATGTGTTCAAGATGTTTGCTGTTGAGGATAGATTGGATGGGGACAATTACCCTATGTGGGCTTACATGATGAAACATGTTCTTGTGTCAAAGGGTGTCTGGAATATTATGCAGAGAGCATTGATGTATGTCCTGGTTCTGAGGATGTAGGCGATGTTGAGGATGTTATAGGTCTTGCTGCAAGGATTGCTGCTATTAGTGTTTTTTAACCTACGGCAGAACAAGTTGGTTTGGATGTAAAGGATGAGCAAGCTCATGCATTGATTGTGTTGTCTGTGAAGTGCACCATTACTCCTCACATTCGCTCAACGAAATCTGCAAAACAGGCTTGGGATATTCTGGCTGGTCTTTATGCAAGCCGCAGTGAGGCTAAAATTGCATTGTTGCGTAAAGAGCTGGAATCGAAGATTATGCATGAGGAAGATGAAATGGATACTTTCCTTGCTATTGTCAAGGATGTCAATGAGCAACTAATATCTGCAGGAGAAGCCATTTTAGACAGTTCACTTGTGCAGACTGTTCTTGATGCTTTGCCAGATTCTTACCAGACTTTTGCTAGTACTTGGAGACTTATGACCCAAGGAAATCATGAAGTTGTCAACTTTGATGCATTGTGCACATTGCTGTTGCAAGAGTCACTTTCCAGAAAAAACAAGACTAGGCAACATGCAACTGAACATGCTTTTATTCTAGCTCAAAGAAAAGGTGGGAACTACAATGTAACCACTTCTTATGGTTCTGCTGCGAGTGGAAAAACTTTTGTTCCTAATGCTTCTGCTGGCAGCACTTCGTCTGGCAATTCTGGTGATAAGGGCAAAAAGAAGATACGTTGTGATTATTGTAAAACTAATGATCACTTGATCAAGAAGTGTCCAAAATTGAAGGCAAAAGAGGCTATATCCACTATAGGGTCCAATACAAGTGGAACGATTGTAGAGTCTTCTGTCAAAGAAGATTGTGATGCTGATGTTGATGCAGAATGGACATTTAGTGCATAGTGCACTTATGATCCTATTGTCCATGATGCATGTATGTCACTTGATGTAGATTCACATGTGTGGTATTGTGATAGTGGTGCTACAAAGCACATTACCTCACATCATGATTTGTTTACCTCTATTGAGTTTGTCCCTCATGAGAACACGGTGACTCGTGCCAACAATGCCTCTTATCCTATTCAAGGAGTTGGAAAGATTGTGGCAGTTGCAGATTCAAGGGCGGTTTTAGATGCAAAATTGTGACATGCACATTTTTGGCATCTGAATTTTGCAAGTTTTCTACATTTGCAGAAATCTGATATGGTTGCTTCTTTGCCGCCTCTTGAAGCACCCGTCAAACATGTTTGTGAAGGCTATATTTTGGGCAAAATGTAGCGTGCTAAGTTTCCAAAGGATGGGTCAGTTCGTGCTACACGAATATTGAAACTTGTACATAGTGATGTTTGTGGGTCTATTCAACCTCCGTCCTTGGGAAATTACTCTTACTTTGTGACTTTCATTAATGACTACTCCAGGTATGGGTATATCCATTGAAAGCTAAGTCCGAAGTGTTCATGTGCTTCAAGCAATTTCTTGCTATGGCTAAAAATGGCTCAAAATGTACTGTAGACACCCTCCGTTCCGATCGAGGGGGGGAGTATATGTCTCATGAATTTAATGCATTTTTGGCTAGTCATGGGATAAAACACCAGTGTACAGTGCCGTATATGCCTTAGGAAAATGGTGTTGCTGAGAGGAAAAACAGGTCTCTTACGGAAATGGCAAGATGTATGGTCAAGAGTCAAGATTTACCACATTTGTTTTGGCTCGAGGCTGTCATGTGTGTCACTTCTGTACTCAACAGGTGTCCTACAAAAGCGTTGCAGTCTATGACTCCATCATAGCATGATAGAAAGCCATCTGTTGAGCACATGCATGTTTTTGGTTGTTTGGCTTATGGTTTAGTGCCACAAGCACAATGCAAAAAATTGGATGATAAGGCTGTCAAATGTATTTTTGTTGGTTATAGTCCCGGGGCGGTCACTTTTTAGAATGTGTATGATATCACGTGAGTTAACCGGAGAGGATTATTAAAAGACCAAAGTGTATAAAAATGTATGCATACAAAGGGAGGTGGGAGTTTTTTAAATAGGCTCACAGTGTAAAAATAGTATGTATATTGGGGTATTATTAGTTACCTCTTGAACGCACGTGATATAGGGGTCTTTTGATAAGTGACTGCCCCGGGGTTATAGTGCTGAAAGAAAAGTTACAGGTTGTACCATCCACAAACAAAGCGTATTTTGGTCTCACATGATGTTGTGTTTGTGGAAGATTCTGTTTAGCCTTTACTGTCATGTACTAGAGACAATAATATAAGCTCACGGGACATTTATGACACTTTGTGGCCTCTTTTCAGTGGTGGAAGTACGAATGTAAATTACAATGAGGCAAATGTACAGCCTATGGGGGTTTCTGAAAATGTTACAGATCAGCCTATTACTGATACAGATGTGCATGATGTACTTGACGAGGAAAGGGCTAAAAGTAAGCAGGCTAGAGATATGCCAAAATGGCTGGTGTACACTTTGCGTGATAGTAAATCAAATGCACCTTTGTCTAGTCGTACTCATTCAAATTCTGGCCATGCCTCTTATGCATCAGATTGTTATGCTTTGGCTGTGTCTAGATTACATGATGTTGAGGAACCTCTTTCTTTTGATGAAGCACAAAATTCAAAAAATTGGATGGCTGCCATGCAATTATAATATGATGCAGATAGAAAATGACATATGGACTTTATGTGATTTGCCTCCCGGAAGAAAGGTCATTGGTGCAAAGTGCTTTTACAAGTTGAAATGCAAGCCGGATGGTGAGGTTGATCGCCATAAGGCTCGACTTGTTGCAAAAGGCTATGCGTAGAAAAAAGACATATATTATAAAGAAACTTTTTCTCCCACTTGTTGTATGACTACTATTTGTTTTCTATGTGCATTGGTATCTCATTTTGGTTGGGATGTACATCAGTCAGACATTGTTGCTGCTTTCTTGAATGGTGACATATCTGAGGAAGCGCAACCTCGTGGTTTTGTCAAGAAAGGACAAGAGAACGAAGTGTGCAGATGTAAGAAGGCTTTGTATGGGTTGAAGCAATCTCCTCATGCTTGGTATAAGAAAGCTGACACTCACTTGGTCAAACGAGGCTTTCATGACAGTCCAACAGAAAGCACATTGTATGTCAAGCGTGAGGGCGATGTACTTCTCACTGTTGTCCTTTATGTGGATGATTTGTTGTTCACTAGTCAAATGAGGCACATATTGCTGAATTTAAGGCTGATTTGAATGCTACTTTGAAAATGAAAGATTTGGGGCTGTTGCATCATTACTTGGGCATACAGTTTAAGCAGTGTGATGGTGGCATTGACTTGTGTCAGAAAAGTTACATAGATACATTGCTATGTAAGTTTGGACTTGAGGATTGAAAACCTATTGCCACTCCCATGGAAACAGGTTTGAAGCTGAGTCTACATGATGTTGGTGATCCTGTTGATGTCACTCTTTACCAAAATGCTGTTGACTGCCTCATTTATGTATGCAACACGAGGCTGAATATTTAGTTTGTAGTCTCACAGGTCAGCAAATTTATGCACATCCTAGGGTCTAAGACATTGGTAGGCTGTCAAGAGGATTTTCCGCTACTTGAGTGGCACTTTACATCTTGTCTTGTTTTATCCCAAGGGGGGTTCATTGCCGCCAGACTTACATGCTTTTTCGATCTCAGACTGGGCTGGTTGTTTTGACACGCGAGTGTCCACAAGGTGGTTTTGTTTCATGCTTGGCAGTTCATGTATATCATAGTTGAGCAAGAAGCAACCTATGTGACCACTTCTAGTTGTGAGGCTGAGTACAGGGTAGTCTTCACAACTACGGTTGAGTGTGTATGGATCAAATGCCTTATGGATGATTTAGGTGGTGGACACGAAACTGCCAACATTATCTACACTGACAGTTAGAGTGCATTGGCAGTTGCGGGGAACCCAATTTTCCATGCTCACACAAAGCACATTGAAGTGTATTACCAGTATGTCAGGGAGAGGCTCTCAGCAGGAGAGATCAGCTTGGTTTATGTGCCAACACAAGACAACCTTGCAGATCTTTTCACAAAGGCATTGTCTCGTGAGATGTTCGAAGCTTTCCACAAAGCTGTGGACTTACTCCTATTTGCTGACTGATCATGTCCTCAGGGCATGGCAATTCCCTTTACTCATGTGCGAGCTCTCGTTCACCGCATCACTTCAGAGGGGATTTGTTACCATATACATATGGTAGTGATGTGTGTGAACACACTTAGGACTGCCGGGGTATTTTTTCCCTCTCTAGGAGGTTTTTTCCCCCGTGCATTGTATATAAGTCCATTCATTCTAGGGATATCTATCTTTCCATTGCACACTAAATAATACACTCTTTGCTGTGTCACGTGTGCCTTGAGCTTCCTTTGTCTTCTCCAAGCTGTGTGCATTTCCCTGCAACCCTAATTCCAACAGCCAAAAGCTACAGTTTACCATGATATGTTTACGTGAATGCGTAGAGCTCTTACATGCGGTTGCAACGCAACAGACGACACTACAATGTGACAACCGACGAGGGAGTAGGAACCATGAGAAGGAGATAAGTGAGCGCCGTTAGCTCACATTGTATATTCTATTATCCAAAAACTTAATAAATTTTTTTACAAAAGTGTCTTTTATACCTTATCCAAGGTTTCTTGGGTCAAAAAATAATCTTTTGGGAGCTCTAACTTAGGACAAATTGATACAATCTAGAAGCTTATAGCTTCGACTCATAGATTACAATATCCATTTGGAAAATAGGAGTTTCTCGATTTATCAAAAGAATAAGTGTTTTTACAATAAAGCTCCCAAAAAATGTTACATGGGTTAGCTTGCTGCTAACATTCCTCCCCCCTCGACTGTGTCGTCCCTTGACACAATTTTATGGACTGAAGTAGTCTTCGGGTTGATGGCTGGCGAGGCGGTCTTTAAGTGCTTGTAGTGCTCTTTGATATTTGAACCTGTCAGATTGTTGATCACTGGCTTGAAAATCTTTGTAGACAAGTGAAGAACCCAATGTAAAATGATTCTTTGAATGCCAACATATTTCTTGACGGCGAGAACATACATCTGGCATAGAAGCCGTAGAGGACTTCTTCTGTGAAGATTACCCACTCAAATTATCACACAACCATTGTTACCTTCTAAGAAAGACATCCATGGTGCTCCTACTTGCTCAGGCTCATAAAAAACTTGGATGCATGTGAGCAGCATTCTACAGATTTTGTATAGCATTTCACATGAGAGGTCAACGAAGCTCTTGAAGAAGTTCATTGCGCTCGTTAGGGTTTTCACCATGTATTCCTTAATTGCCGGTCCTTGCTCTTGAGCTAGCAATCTTGGGTAGTTGAGCCAAGTTGGTCCCTTCTTCTTTGATGCATCATCTGATGGCCATGCCCTTACCCTTCGTATATGACAGAATGTTGGGTCTTTCTAGATCGATGCAGGTGCCCTTGTAAACTAGATAAGATATTTTGAGCCAATTTTTTTCTCCATTTGGGGTGGAGAGCATCTGACCCCTCTTCTTGCATATCTTTGTAAAGTCTTTCTTTTACTTGCAGTAGCTCCACCTTTATCAAAGGGTAAGGCATCGATTGTTGATGCCATTGAGAGTTGATTTGGTTGGGAGTGGAGCTGGATTACATTGAATACATGAAGAACTCTCAACTCCCAATCCATTTCTGCTTTCCATTCTACATCCACTTCATGAAAATTTTTCTCTTTAAGTGCATCTTCTTCAGCTTTAGAGAGCTGGACCATTGGCATTTGTTCTTCTTTGGTGATTCATACTTGTAATTCAGAATCTCTTGTTTGACCTTCTATTGGCTATGTTTCCATTTCTGCAAAGGAGACTGATGATATCTCTAGGTTTGGCTATTCAGATGTACCTACCTCCTCTTGAGCTTCTTTATTGCCTTCTTGCAGTAGCTGGTTGGCTTTCTTTACATCCTCTATCTCTTTGAGCAACTGCTCTTCTCTTTGTACCCGCATTAGGGCGAAATCCCTTTTTTGTGTCTGTTCCAGCTTCAACTCAAGCTCCAGATCTTTATTTCTCTTTTCCAAAGTCTTGTAGACTTCATCTGTCCCCTTAAGTGAAGCTACGGTTGGGTTTTCCTTGATCTAATTTAGGAATGCTACTTGGTCATTCATTCTCTTCTTTGAGTATTGCAAAGAGGCATTTTCTACATTTAACTGCACTTGAAGATTTTGTATTGATTGAGTAGTGCCCAATAGTTTGTTTGTTACTTCAGTAGTTGTTGATCCTTGCTTTTACATGCATTTGATAGCTTTGTGAGAAGTTCCCCTAAATCTTCCATCTCTTTCTGTTGCTTTTCCTTGATGCTTTGGTGTTGCTCTACTTCATTTTTTAGCTCTTTGATATGGTCTTGGAGATCTTCAATGATGTTCATTCTGTCTTTGATCTTGCCTTGGAGAGCATCAATTACTTGTTTCAACTCTTGAGCTTTAGCACTATGGCTAAGAGTTGATGTTTGCATCTTCTCCATCATCAGCTGCATCTGCTTTGCATATTTATTAACCTAGATGATAACTTCATCCATCATTTCCCATTCTTTAGATTCTATCTGAGGATGTTTAGAGATTCCAGCAGATTTGGCTTGCGGCTCTTCGGACGGTTCAACGGATTCTGCTTGAGGTTTTTTCGACGCTTCAACTGATTCTTCTTGTGGTGTTGTAGAAGGTCCAACCTCATTTTTGTCTTTTTCCTCGGGCTATTCATGAATGGCTTCTTCCTCTTGTTTCTCTTCTCCCTTTGTTTCCTCGCCTTGATTGGATTTGTTAGTTGGTGAAGGGCTTGGACTAGGATACGGTTGGTCTTCTTGTTCAGTAGTGGGTGAAGGTCGTCTTGGAGAAATCTCTCCTTGCTCATGTTGTGGTTCAGTTGGTTATGCAGCTTCTACTTGCCTTTGTTGTGTAATCAATTCTTCTCTTGCTTTCCTTTGTGCTTCTAAAGCCTCTTGTACCTTGAGGGCTTTGGCTAGCAAGTCCTTCGGATCTTCTTCTCGGTGTTCTTGGCTCTAGGTCCCTTGATCTCCCTTGGACTCCATGCCTCTGGGTTATCTCCTGCAGCTTGGCAACTTCTTTCATAAGACTCTTTTTCCCTTTTGAACCTTGCTTTTTTTTGCTAAGGTTCTTCCTGATGAGCTGCCACTGATTTTCTCTTCATTTCTTGTCTCCTTGCCCTTTTTTCTTCATTTTCAGAACTCTCTTCACTGCCGTGGGCTTCATGTGAGATTTTTGTTGATTCTTCATTTGATTTATAGATTTTTTTTCTTCTTAGATCTAGTGGCTCGTGGAGAGGATTGAGCTGTGACTATCCATGTATTCTGATCTGGTGTCGGCGGCAAGTTATCGGCCATTCCAATAGCATGGTATGCAATCTGAGTTAGAACTTCAAGTGAAGGTCCTTTTTCAAGGTTTCATTCCTAAGTCCTTCAACGAAGAGCACAATGACAAAACGGGATATCTAAAGCTTGTCAAAGCTGATGATTGTGTCAAAGACGAGATCACTGGCCAGTTTATCAAAACTAAACCATGGAAAAACAACAAGAAGAACAGACACGAAAAGCGAACGACTAAGTCGCATGACCAAAACAGAGAGGAAAACGGAGTACAATAAGCTCAAGAGAACCATCAGAGACATATGGACGACTGACTTTGAAACAAATGAGGACACGAATTCTGACAAGATGGATGCACCATCCCATTATAAGAAGTATACCATACAAGATAGGAAAATCATAGTGCAACAACCAATGAGGGAATTGACGGAACCGGGCACATCGTACAATGGTCCTGAAAAAGCCAAAAGAATAGATCTAGCGGAGCCAGGAGAAGATCCAAAACCTGCATATATTTCCCCTGATCTTACCGAAGAAGAGGAACGGCTTTCGGTAGCTACTCTTAAACAATATAGAGATGTGTTTGCATGGTCATACAAAGATCTTAAGGGGGTGGATCCAAGTATCTGTCAACACACAATACCCCTTAAGAATGACGCCAAACCCAGCAGACAACATCCCTATACTTACAATGAAACGTTTGCAAAAAAGATCAAGGAGGAGATAGATAAACTTAAAGAGGCAGAGTTTATTTACGTGAGCACACCAATTGGATTTCATCGATTGTAGTGGTCCCGAAGAAAAATGGGAAGTTAAGAGTGTGCGTCAATCTCAAAAAAGTAAACGCTGCTACAATTTGGGACAACTATCCCCTACCCATTACTGATCATGTAATAGAAAGAGTGGCAGGAAAAGAGGCTTATAGTTTTTGAGATGGCTTTTCGGGTTACAATCAACTCGCAATAAAGCCAGAGGATCACCACAAAATGGCTTTCGCAACTGAATGGGGTATTTTTGCATTCCAGGTAATGGCTTTTGGCTTAACAAATGCACCAGCCACACTTCAGAGGCTGATGGGTCATGCGTTTAAAGAATATCTAAGACAGTTCTTAGAAATCTACATAGATGACTTCTGCGCTCACTCTCTTGTAAGATTGGAGCACATAGAGCACTTGACCAAGGTGTTCAAAAAATGTAGACTGTATCGGATTTGCCTAAATCCAAAGAAATGTGTCTTCATGGTAAGACATGGCAAAATATTGGGACATATAGTGTCCAAAAATGGTATTTCGACAGACATGGAGAAGATCAGCATCATTGTTGATCTACCATGACCAGTAAAGGTAAAGGAGGTACAGGCATTTATGGGCCATTGTGGATATTATCGCAGATTTATCTACTCATACGCTATAATTGCAAAACCACTTTACGCACTAATAAATAAATTTGAGTGGACGAATGAGTGCAAGAAAGCTTTTCAAACTCTGAAGCAAAGGTTAATTTCCGCTCAAATTTTGAAGGCTCCGGATTGGGAAAAGATATTTCACATTCACGTAGATGCATCAGCGTATGCAATAGGATGCATACTTGCACAACCTGGACAAAACAACATGGATTTTCCAATAAGCTACTCCTGTAGACAACTGAACAATGCAGAGAAGAATTACACAACAACTGAGAGGGAGGGTTTGGGTATGGTCTATGCGGTGAACAAGTTTAGACGTGACTTACTTTCCAATAAATTTATATTCTTCGTTGATCACCAAGCACTGCTGTACTTAGTAAACAAACCTTGCAGTACGGGAAGGATTGTTCGATGGTTCATCATACTCCTTGAGTTTGACTTCACGGTGTCGTGCATCTCCGCTGCCATGAAGAGAAAAGGAGCAAAGAAATGCAAGATAATATTTTTTAAAGCCTACACATGGTCAGTGATCAGGGCTTGTTAACAGGCCAAGTCTAATTATTAATGTATGCCAGATGCGGCTTTAAAGGGCCAATTGATGCCTTAATGATTCCGAAAAGGAGTATGCTTGAAGTGAGCACATATGTGATTTTATGATCTAGAACTGTAGTGCTTGAAGTGCTCTACCGGCCTGTCTTTACGGCTCGTCGATTGGAGCTACGGTGAAGAAGTTATGGCAGTTTAAAGTTCAAGTCGATTGCAGATCCGTACCGGATTGGGAAACTGCAGCTGAGGTGGAAGAAATGAAATGAATGCACGGGCCTGAAGTGCTCACTTTGTGGAGCACGTCAGTCTTTTCAGATCAGCAATCGGAGTTACGGTTGCCAAGATATGGGCAATTAAAGATTCACCGGGGGCCGGTTCCGTACCAGTCCGGTCCGCTCGGTCGGGGTGCCATCTCGGAATTTTGGCCTCCTTATCAGGGTTTGTATGCGTTCTATGCAGTTTGAGAAGTCTACGGATTGGCAGGCAGAGTCTGGTGTCAGTTATCGACAATGCTGAGCTGGGTTATTTTGGCATTATTCGAGATGTTGGAATGGACAATAAAAATTCACGATGATATTGTTAGTCAAGGACTGCTGAAGAAAGTTGTACTGCTTGCTGAAGAAAGTTGTACTGCTTGGCATTGCTTGGTCGGCATGTATGTTTAATGGAATGCCCTTTAAGGGCCGCCCGAAGTCGTGATCATTGGTCGCCCAGTCATTATGTATGCGTATCAAATGTGGTGCCTTTTACTATGAAGTTGTGGCCGCCCAAGGCAAAGGGGCCGCCCTCCCTTAACATCGTAAGGTGAGGCCGCCCAATGCCCAAGGGCAACCAAATTTTAAGGCCGCCCATGATGAGGTCCAAAGGCCATTGGCCGCCCAATTAAGCTGGCCTCCCAATTAAAGGGCATGGCCATGGACACCCAATGGGGTAAATAGTGTGAAGCCAAATAAAAAACAAGGGGAAGCATGGCGTTCAGCAGCGAGGCCGAGAGCAGGGGAAGGAAAGCAAGATCGCATCGGGCTGTACAGAGCTCAGCTGAGCGCGGCTAAGAAGGGAAAGATGCCCAGCATGCCAAGGAGAATGTTTTCGGAGCCGGTCCTGGCGGATTCCGCGATGATCAGAAGTTCGAGCTGCCATGTCATCACATGTGCTCCCACGCCACGTCAGTCACGGCGCCGTGACTGCGTGGTGGGGGCCAAATTGGAGAGGGTTATTAATAAAAGAGGAGGGCATTGCATGCGAGGGGAATTGGAGGCAATGAGGAGGTGAGAGGAATCAACGAGGACTCCAAGGAAGGCAAAGCTTAGCAAGGCGAAGAAGAGGGAGGCTATCAATGGGTCAAGAGGACAACAAGCGAGGAAGTCAGAGAGGTTCAAAGGGGGAAGAACTCGTGCATAAGCAAAGGGAATTCTCTCTCTCTCTCTCTCTCTCTCTCTCTCTCTCTCTCATCCTTGAGGCAAGCAAACGAGCAAAAGGAGAGACATGAGCTCGAGGGCACGAAGGCAAGAAAAGGGAGCGGGAAGCAAGCTCTCTCTCTCGAGCTTGAATGAAGCAAGGGTAACCAAGGCGAGGATGTGAAGGGAGCCAAGGAGAGGTTTCTCTCTCTCTTCCTCGTCCTCGGACGTAAGCTTGAGAAGAGGAGAACAAGGAGCCAAAAAGCAAGAAAAGGGCGTGCAATTCAAGGAATTCTCTCTCTACAAGTAGCTTGAAAGACGCTTGACCGAGCAAAGCAGGGCAATCAAAGAGAGTCTCGAGAGCTCTTGACAACATCGAAAGAAAAACTTGAGGCTTATTGTTGGTAACCAATGCAATAGAAGAAGCATAAGAGCAGGCTAAGGAAGGCACTCGGAGAAGCAAGGGATAAAGCTTCAGATAGCAACTGAAGAGCAGGAGGGAGTTAAATTGCAAAGCATGAGGGAGTTAAAGTGCAGACCATGAGGAAGTTAAAGTGTAGAGCATAAAGAGAAGGATAATCGATAATAATTGAGGCTTGATGATTGAGGCAGTGAACTGACTTGAAGCTTGCAGAATCTAATGGAACTTGAAGCAGACAAAGCGACAAGAGATAATTACTATCACTGTCATCAGCTAGAGATTGATTTAATATTATGTTAAGTCCAGTGTCGTTAACGACCCGATTAGTCCTGTAAACGGGAGCTTAAGCTCCTAGTTAGAAGATGATCCAAGTGATGGCGCTGTTAACAGCCCACCTTGGCTAAAGATTAATTTGTACTCAAGCATTAATCGATTAATTGATGATTACGGTGATTTCCAGATTCAGCTACATATGTTGTTCTTGTTCTCTCTCTTTCACACATCCCACAGCCAGAGGCCCGGCGCCTGCCCGCCTCACGTAGCAAACACATATCTCCCGACAACGGTAGTAGTCAAAAAAGGAACTACACACCAAAGAGCGGATCATTTATCTAGAATGATGCATGGAGAAAACCCAGTAGGGGTTGATGATGATTTGCCAGATGCATATCTTTTCAACATAGAAATGGTTCCAAGATGGAGCAAGGATGTAATTCCTTTGCTGACTATCGAGTCATTGGATGTGACAAGACAACCATCTACCATTGCAGCGTCCAGATCATTGGTAACGTTGGCGGGTAGGCTATACAAACAGGGATCGGATCAAATCCTTAGGCTTTGTGTTGAATCGAGTGAACGGGAATTGTACCTAAACCAAGCTCATGTACAAACAACGGGGATTCACAATGGGCATGCACAGATGTATCAAAGATTGATGAGAATGGGTGTGTATTGGCCGAAAATGCAACATAGTGTTCATATGCATATCAAATCATGCGTTAGATGCACGATTCAAAAGCCAATAGAGCACGTGACTCTATTCAGATTATCGGTAGCACCCCGATGGAGTAACTACATTGTTGAATACCTCACCACCAGGATACTTCCTGAAGGAATGAGTAGATCACGTATCAAAACGATTACGAAAGAGGGAGAAAACTATGTACTGATTAAGGACAATCTTTACAAGAGGGAAAAAGACAATCAATTGAGAATGTGCGCGACTAAAGAGGAATACATTCCTATCTTAGAGCAAACACACGGCGGACAAGCTGGTGGACATTTCTCAGCTGACAAAATAGCCAAAGCAATTTTTATTGCAGGCATATGGTGGCCTACACTGTTCATGGATGCTGAGGAGTTTGTGAAACGATGTGACGATTAACAGAAAATAAAAATTTCGAGAGCACGAGATGATATGCCCTTAAGGCCAATGATGGGGGCAAGAGCGTTTGCGAAATGGGGAATAGATTTTGTAGGACCGATAGCGCCTCCGGGATATAAAACGCACGCTCAATACATTATTGTGGCAATAGATTATCTAACAAAATGGGTGGAAGCGAAAGCAACAACCGAAAATGATGCAAAAACGACAGCACAATTTTTGTATGAGAACATTTTCACCAGATATGGCTTACCAATAGAGTTAGTGAGAGATAGAGGAACTCACTTCCTCAATGAAGTGATCGAATTCCTATTGGATGAATTCATGGTAATTCACAGGAAGTCCGCTCCCTATCACCCACAAGCGAACAGCCAAGCAAAAAGTACGAATAAGATTTTGGTGACAATTCTCACCAAAATTGTTGGCGAATCGAGAGCTGACTGGGATCAAAAGCTGCATTCATCTTTATGGGCATATAGAGTAGCTTACAAAACATCAATCGGAACGACTCCGTTCAACATGGTTTATGGAATTCAAGCAATTTTGCCACTTGAATTTCTTATCCCCACGCTTTGAGTCGTTAAACAATTAGAATGGACGGGCCATGAATTATCCAATTAGGTAGATGTCTTGGAAAAACTAGATGAAACTAGATTGAGAGTCGTTGCATCAATCTACGTGCAAAAACGAAACATGAAATCATTCTTTGATCAACATGTTATCAGCAAGGAATTTGCTACTGGGGATTACGTCTTAATGTATACCCTGAAACAACATTCCCGGAAACTCAACAAGTGAGACAATGGACCCTATGTGATTCATGACATATTATCTAGCGGTGCCATTAAACTTGCGACATTAGAGGGAGAGGAAATGCCTAACTGGATTAATGGTTGCAGACTAAAGAAATACAACCTACCACTAACCTCAGAGATGCTTGCCAAAATACACGCTGCGAAGGAGCGCAAGAACAAAGCAAAGGAGACAAAAGCTCAAGCACAAGAGGAGGCCAAAGTCAGGATTTTAAAATGAAAACAAAACTTACAACAACAAAGACTTCCTCAACCAGCAGATACGGCTCAAATTCCTTCTTCTATAATTCAAACTAATGCGCAATGGGAAACAGGAATCGATGTTCGCATCAATGTCAGACTTCCGCATGGCAGATATCAACAAGCATTGATTGACACAGGAGCAAGAGTCAATGTGGTCAACTTCTCCACTCACAGGATGCTTACAGATGAATCCCTAGTGCAATCCATACGTGATTTACAAGCTGCAAATGGAGCAACAATGCCAACATTAGGGATAGTAAACTTACCAATCAATATTGATGGAAATAGTTGTCCTCATCAATTTTTCATAATGAAAGACGGAGAAATCTGAGAATCACTATGTTTGGGAGTTCCATGGATGAGAACATACAATGCAGTCACTGAATGGTCAGAACATGCGTTGATGTACACACACGACTCTAACACGTACATGACTCCATTCGCCAAAACAGATCACTCGTGGCCGAGTATCCCCATCGACAAAAAGTAACCAGCTCATCAGCCAAAAACATCACAAAAGGTTATTCGAAGAGTATGGATAAAGAAAAGATTGATGCCCAACAAACCAAGCAAGATATGGCTACCTAAAGACAAACTCCAGACAAAAGCAGTACCATCTCAAAGACATTCAAGAGTTACTCCAGAGTGGAAATGGAAACCAACACTGGAGAAAACTAAAGAGTCGGCGACAGAGCTCGAAAAGAAACCCAAAACTCATAACAAGAAGCCTGAACCTCCAAAATGGCACTGGAAACCAGTGAAAACTAAAGTCGAATCTATAAAAATGCAACAAACCACATACAAATGGGTTCCAAAAATAGTTGCCACCACAACACCCACAATCAGGGAAAGAGCAATTCGACTGCAAGCTCTTTTGTTCCTTACACAGCTACCCTTGCCATCAAAAGCCACTGAAAACTACATTCAGTCCCCGCACTTGCCTAGCACCTTGTTACCCAATGCATTGTCTCAAACATCAGAATAGGGCCACATTACAGGGCCATGCATAGACACAGATTCCAAAACCCATGCACACGCACCCAACCTTCGTCCGGGACGACTCAGACAAGGAAGGGGGGAGTAATTGATGAATCTAGCAAACAAGGCCATCCAACGTGTATATATGTACATAATGTGTGTGTTTTTTCATTATTTAGAGTTCAATTTTAAACATATTCGATCAAAACCTGGCATTGTTAGCGTTTTGTATCATCCGACCAGCATAATAATGAGCTGTAATGACAAAATCCGGAGCATTGGGATGCTTCTAGAGAAAATATATACTTAGGGGTGAGTATAATAATTTTGGCTAAATTTTTGCCAGTTAATAAGTATTTTCAATTTATTTTGTTTGATTTTTGTTAGTAAAACATCAAAAATTTAAAAAATTCGCTCAGAAGTGTCGGAATCAAGTTTTTGAAGCAAACGCCAAAGTGTCATGATAAGGTTATCAAACATGGAAGATATGAAGCTAATCTGAAGATGTCAAATTTCAGCCTTAATGATCATGACTACATTTTGCCAAAATCGCATCAAAGGGTCATACGACGCCGGAATGACAAGCGGTCGACCCACAGGTGGTATGCAGATTATATCGGTATCAAAGGTGAGGAAAATCAGCCCTATGTCACGAAAATCTCGGGAAGATATAGGCCAGGTAGGCCAAATTCTAGCTCATTGTTCATTTTCACATTTTGAGAGAGAAGAAGAGAGCTTCTTGACCTAGAGCCACATTTCTACCCCGTACGGACGGTCGGAGCCAGCATTTCATACCAAATTTCACAGGCATGTTCCTTATCAAGTAAAGATCAAGTCTATTATGCATGCAAGAGTGAATCATTGCACAAACGGGCAAAGGGATCAAATCAAAGTCGGATCGGGTCAAATAGGTCAAGGGCCCTTAGAGGCATCCAAACAAAACTTTTTCCAGGCACAGAATACATCAATGTGCTCCCCACAAGGTCAGGAACAAAGCCATATGATCAAATCACAGTTTGGTGGTGGTACACCGATCACGATCGGTGTACCTCACTGAAAAAATTTGGGACAGAATATGCAAAAAACCTCCCTCATCCTCACCTACAATCTGCTGGTGTCAAAACTAGTTTTGGCCTCTGTGGTAAGATCGCGATCGGTGCCGCCAGATGCAGGTTTTGTAACTTTTGACTTGGCCCAGGCTTGGAACTCAATTAAAAGTACACTCTCTTGAATTTTCAAGGAAAATGCACAAATTTTGCTCATGGAATGGGCCTAATTTTTCAAACACAACCGAACACGGAAAATTTGACCTACAACTACCAAAATCCGGTTAAAAATAATGATGGATAGTTTGAAAGGCACACCTGTCCGACTAAGAGTCAGAACAGTTGCAGAAAACCTCGAATGGATCTCAAAATCTCCTACAAGTACAGATATAGCCATTTCAGTCTCGAATGATCACACAAAGATAGAATTGGAGCCGAACCAATGCCAAAGACCAAAAGGCGACTTAGGGATGCTCAAGTATCACATGGATATCCAAGGAATTCTTGAAAAATGCACAAATCTGAAAAACCTCCTAAGACAGGGTATAAATCAGACAATGGAGTAGGCTGATGGTAGCAGCACCTCATGGAAGCAGTGGGAGCTCTAAAACTAACTTCAACTAACTCCAGGATCCAACCAAATTTCATCAGGAAAACCCAATATGGTTAGACTTAGTAAAATAAGGTCAAACAGTGGAAAATTGCTCTAATTTGTTCATTTTAAGTCCAAACTTGGAAATAAATCATCAGTGGGCTAGGCAGGCATAGGGGTCCATGACCACCTAGTTTTCACCAAAAAAAGCTCAGGTACTACGATCGGTGTACCTCAGCATCAGATTTTGACCAAAACCTTAAAAATCCCTTATATACATCTTCTTCAAGTCACCAACCAAGTTTCAAGCCATTTGGACATCCAAAACTCATAAAAAGACAAAGTCTAGTCCAAAACTTTCTTGTAACCCAAAATTTGGACCTGTAAACTCAAAAGTGGTTTAAATGAAACACAGAGTGGACCAAAATGACCCTCCAACTATCAGCAACCCACTAATGTGATCAAATCTAATTTTGGCCTCTGTACTACGATCGCGATCGGTGTACCTCAGGTCCAAAATTGGCTCAGATTTTAATCAATCATAGCTCTAGTCTTCCTAGTCCCACTGGTGAAATATGGACAAGAATGGATGAAATTTGTTCAAGTTATGATCAGTTTTAACTTTTGAACTGTTTTTTACTAAAAGTCTAAATGCGATTGATTGCGAAGGGAAAATCCTGACAGCTTGTGATTCTTCTGACACAGAATGCCTCGCCAAAAGAAAGAAAGGCAGTGGACAGCGGCACCATATGAAGTGGAGGAGCTCGCTACAAATGAAAAGGCTCACATCTCGAATGAAATACTAGCTGAGATCCCTGCCCACATATTCATCTCGAAGTTTAAGGATGCTGATGGTGACATGGTAAAGACAACTATCATGCCACGAGAGATATGGAACCTCCATCGAAGGCCGGAGGTAATAGAGGCAGTGCGAGCTATGCACTTGGAGCAATTTTTCAGATTACATCCATGGGGAATAGATTACATGAGGGCCCACGAGCTCATGAGCTCGATATAATATGATGGGCAGGCAATGCTCACGAACAAGGATGGATCGAAGGTGAAAGTAAAGATCACGAAAGAAATCATCAACGAAGCTTTGCATTTCCTCCCAGGGCAACACAATTTGCTCGCGAAGACAAAGTCACTGGATAATGAGAAGGCATTCGTCAAATCAAAAGGAAACAAATACAAATACATTGACATGATATACGGAGAGCTGGAATTGCCGATGAGATTGATCTCTCAGCATTTCAGAGTACAAAAGCCTCCTCGCTACACCGAGCCAATCCTGCACATTGCCGTGGTTATGGCTTTAGTGACAACCGAAAATAGAACCATTCGCTGCGACTACGGTTCTTACATTTTGGAAAACTTGGTCGAAGCAAATCTGAAAAGCTCGGCAAAAAACAAAAGCTACATGAACACAGGGCCGATGCTAACAAGAATAGCCTATCAAGCCTTGGAAATGATTGAAGATCTGCCAGCTACCAGCTCTCAAACGGCCCTGATCCATAAAACAAAGCTGGTTGCTCATTCAGTAAGGGCGACCCCTGGCGCGATATCATCGTGCTCAGCAAAGGCCTCCAACAAAAGCTCGAGTGATGAAGAAAAAACGAAGACTGATGAAGAAGGAAAATCTTAAGAATCGAAAGACAAAGGGCCATTAGAATTTGAAGAAAGCGAGGAGGAAGACTCCACAAAGCCGCTCGAGAGAAAAAGAAGGGAGAGAAGTGCAGTACCGCAGTAGGACCTTTAGAAAGCATATGCCGAAGCCCAACAAAGAGTCGAGGAAAGGAGAACCAAGTTACGGGCTGACAGACAGGCAAGAGCCGCTGCAACACAACAAACACAAAAAAGAAGATTCGAGAAGGAAAGGCAAGAAAGAATAGAAAATGCAGCTCGCATACGGGCTGAGAAGCAAAGGTTAGAAGCAGAGAAAAAGGCTGCAGAAGTGGACATTTTTTCGCAGTCCACTGAAGGAACGAAGGATAAAGATGCGGCTGATGAAACAAACCAAGGAGAGCAGCTAAAGAAGATCCAAAGAGAGAGCAATGTGGAAGCGCGACGGGCGGCAGATCTGACCCGCCAAAGAATCATCAAGATTTTAAAGAAAAGAAAAGCAGAAGCATCTGCTTCGCAACGAGGGGAAGACGCTTCCAAAAAGAGACATGTACGAGAATAAGCAAGTCCACCTCCTCCCTCGCCTAAAACATCGCCTCCTCCCTCGCCCAAATCACCACCTCTTCCCTCGCCGAAATCTCTTCCTCCTCCCCCTTCTCCATCGAACAAAAAACAGCCACCTCCTCCTCCTTCAACATCACAAAAGGAGTTTATACCTCCTACAAAAGCAATCGGATACCACTAAGACTACCAGGCAGTTGCTGATTTTGATTACAAGAAAACTTTAAAGGAATTAGAAAGACAGTTCCAGTGCCAGCACGTGGTGCTGAGTGAAAAGGAAAGGCAGGTACAGGAGGCCCAACAAAAGCAAGCATCTGGACAAGAGGAGTTAGAGAGCTTGAGAGCGCGACTAGAACTCACAACGGAGGAAAGATACCTTGAGCGATAGCAGGCTCAGTCTTTGATCAAAGATTTGGTGGACGTCAGAACAGATTTGACCGCCAAAGGGAAGGAATGCCAAGAGTTGACGGCAAGAGTACAGAAAGCAACGGAGCAGCTTGCCTACAAGAGCGCAAGATTTCAGAGACTTAACAGTTCATACAACACTGTTAAAAGCACTCTGACAACCTTGATGGCGAATCAGGAACCTGCTGGAGCATTGGTCTCCACATCTGACAATTCCACAGCAGTGAACACTATAGCGGCACTAAAATCGGAGCTAGAGCAAGAAAAGCTTCAAAGACAGCTGCTCGTATCAAGAATGGTGGCCCAGACGGTGAAAAATGAGCGAAAGCTAAAAGAATTGGAGCAGCAACTAGCTCAAGCAAGCGCCGAATTAGAGACTCAGAAGCAGATTGGTGACACGCTGCTAAAGGAAAAATAAGATCTGCTTTTTCAACAACAAATCAAAGCAGACAAAGCCCAGAGTCAACAGCAACTGCTGCCCGGACAACAAGTGCTTGATTTGCCTGAAACATCACACCAAGGGCAACACGAGCATGAATTTGAAGGGCCAGATCTGGATATTAGAGATGAGCTCAATGAGAGCATTAAGGACATGCCAGAGGGGCCAGCAAAGGAGTACATGCTCTATGAAAATAAGATAATGGAGTCAGCGGCCCTGCCAGAAGAGCAGGTGGAAGGGTTTGGCCATGAGTACCTCCCATTTCCTCTGTTATGCCACGAAGCAATTCTGTGGAAAGAAAAGATGCGGCCAGCCCTGCCACGAAACAAAGATGGGGGTTATGAAGGCATTGCACTAACAGCGGAAGAAGCCCAGATGCTTGTCGACGACCACCCAAAGTGGAGGCAGAAGTGGTTGGACAAACGGCCATAGGATCTAACTAACTACCACGATGCTCCTCAGCATATACAAATAGATCCTGCTTTTTTCCCAATCCCTAGAAGACGCACATGGAAGGATTTCGCTACATGGAAAGGCTCGAGGCCGCAAAAACTGAATTACCCGGTCTTGACAGCTCAGCAGACCCCTACAGTAGCCTACATGATCAACACACTGAATTCGACAGTAACCTTGCTGCGGGATGTCCCCGACGTGGCATGTCAAATGCTAGTAAAGATAGCCCAGATGATCATCACCTGCATCCAGGTGTTTAAAGACACTGAAGGCGATGATCATCCGTGGAATCTGTTCTTGGAAGGACACAGAGGGATCTGCTGGAATCTCCAAGATTCACCACCACGACACATTATGATGGCAATGTACTCCAGGCTAATGTACCTGCCCTCACACTACTTGCAGACATTCGAAGAGGCCTTCGTCACAGGATTCTTCGAAATTGACTCAAGGATTTTCCATCCTATGGTGAAGGACCTCAAGGCACGGTACGTAGCATACCAACACACGTTATCTGAAAATCCATTCAGACAACATCAAGAAGCCCTGGAAGCTGTCCTGCGAACAAGAAGCTTTTCAGCAACACTTGCTTCATTGGAGCCACATCAACGGCCAAAGCACTGAACATGCACGAGGGAGTGCAAGGATAAGGAAGGGGGGAGTGTTTGGCGGACGAAGTGACAAAGCGGCCGTTTCGAGAGAAGGATGATATTTTTATGAGAAACCTTTGTAAAATTCTTTTGTAAGGAAGCATCTCTAAGCCGAGAACTTGTCAAAGGATTTATGATTATTCTTCTGGGAGCAATTGTATATTAGAGAGCCAGTTAGAAGTTTAGGAGCTTTTGGCCGGACAAGCCATTTGTAAAGACCTAATCTATAAAGGTCATTTTTTTGTAAGTTTGAACATGATCTTTTTGATGGAAAACTGAGAAGACAGCGTACGTTTGAGAGCTCCTTCTTGTTCCAACTTGTAATCTTCGCCATTGTGGCTACAATAATCCAAATTCAGATTTGTTTATTGCATTGTGTTCCTCTTACCATGCTCTTCCATTCAAGTGTAATCATTCAAGATTTGGTGTAGGTTTTCAACTACGAGTTTGAAGCCTTAAATCGCTGTTTTGAGTGTCTATATGCATGTTTTATGTTGTTTTGACCCTAGGAGGGGCTTTAGGGACCCTAAAACGACCCATTAGGATCACCTGTTTGCTGTTTTTGCTGACTTTGGGACGAACGATCGCGATCTTTGTACCTCTACAGAATGCTGTGACAATGATAGGATATGTTCCTGATAATCCCCTATAGCTTCCCTTCAAGTTTCGTGTGATTCCGATATGATTTGCATGGTAAACGGGCGTGATGACTGTAGAACTGCGTAAAAGGACATAGGCAGATTACTTGGTGGTAATGCGTTTGATTTTCTTGTAGAGTTAGTAGTTGCATCTCTTTGAGTTCACTTCATTAGTATTGACACCCTAGTGAGTTTCCATGCCTCATCCGAGTCGCTTCCCTTGTATTGATAACTATGTTGATGCTTGAGAGCTATGCTATGGACGTCCGTCGCGGCGACCCGCAAACAATGACTTTGTATGTGATATGAGCATTGAGTATACCGTGTGTCTCTCAATCATGCTCCCATCTGCTTGAAACTACACTTTGGCTCTTTTGCATGTCAATAATGCTTATCTTAAGCATGAAATTTTTCGCACGATGATTGTGGATAGCATCCCACCTTTGACATCTTAGATGCATGCGGATATGGACACAACTTGGTTTTGATTTTTTATGCGTGTTCAATGCATCATCCAAGATTATGGAAGGTTTTATTTGTCACAATTTAGAGACCAAGTTAAGCAGGCAGAAGATGATTTTCACAAACTAATGCACTTGAATAACACTTCCTCTCTTGCTGAAACTCAAATGGCTAGCTATTATCTATCCGCACTATATGTTGCAACATAATGATGAGAGGAAATTGGCCAAATGGCAGACTCGAGCTCGCCAACATGCTTTTATAGACAAAGGATGTGCTTCTAAACAATTTTTCCAGCATTTGCATCATTCTAGATAGACTCAAGCTATTAAGAGAATTAACCTTCATCAGGGGAGTGGACCTCCTCCTTATCGGAGCTGGCATAGGTCCTACAGTCTCATTTTGGAAACCACACAAGAAGCTCACCAAGCGCGTCATTTGTTTTTATTGCATGTTACACCCATTCTTTCAATGCAGCATGTTCAAGAATCAAAAGTTGATTTCATTGAGTCGAAATTGTATGCCAGCTTGCTTGATTTGGACCTTGGAAAGCTCCAACTTGGGATGGTCTTAATGTGGAGTTTTTCTTGTCATTTTGGGATGACCTGAAGTTACCACTGCTCATAATGATGAATACGGCCTGGGAGCATCAAGAATTTCCCTCTTGTTGGAAAGAAGACCTACTGAAGTTGATACCCAAGCATGCATTATGTGAAGAGTTCTCTCATTGGAAATACACTTGACAAGATGTATTAGTCATGCAGGCCGACATTGAAAAAGCTTTTGAGATTGTTCTTTGGGACTACATTGTAGACACCATGCATCAGTTGAGATTTGGGCCTAAGCTCTAAGTGGTATTTTTCTTATATTCTAATAGCTCTTCTGCCGGTTTGTTGGATGGATTTGTCACAGACTCTTGGCCTCTGGGAAGGTCTATAAGGCAAGGATATCCTCTCACTGCCCTGCTTTATGAAATTGCTATGCACCCCCTACTTATGTATTTGAATTTCTTGATTGGTAGATTGCATGGCCTAACGTTACCATCTGGGTAGAACTTTGTCGGCCAAGTTTATGAGGATGACTCTTTGTTTATGCCTCTCAATCACAATGATGATGTGGAGCAAATTATTATGTAGGCTCTTCACTTGTTTGGATTGGCAATGCCTCAAAGTTAATTTTCATAAACCCAAGTTACTAACTTTGAATGAGTATGATTGGCATAAGCTATTATGGACAGGGGACGTTGTTCCTCCACATATAATAGTTATCCATTTGGGTTATCCACTCTCTTGGAATGCATCAGCTTGCCACATCAGCTATCAGAAAGAATTTTGCCTTGTTCAATGAGCAGCTGCCACATCAATCAACGTAATTTCCTGCTTGCTACACTGCTCGTCCGACTGTGTGCACTGCGATCGCCTCCTGTAACGGTGACTTGGCCCACCTCCCCCGACCTTGACAAAAGGGAAAGGCCATCAACTAACCTTTCCCCATAATGGTGGGCTCATGCATGCAAGTGATTGGTTGCACCAGTCGCGCATGCGCTCGTCACCCACATTATGGGGAAAGGTCAATTGATGACCTTTCCCTACTCCTTTCCTATGAATGTTTTTTAGCCATCTTTTTCAGCCAGACACTTTTGTGTTTTTTCCTTTGTATATGATCTTTTTTGTGCTTGTAAATTAATCCCAACTAGTATGTGACCTGCGTGTTGCTGCGGCTAGAAAATGCATGTCTTCTATTCTTACAACTACAAAGGTGAAAAATTATATAGATTCTATTCTTCTACATGTATACATTCTCTTGCATTTCAAAAAAACGATTCACAACATCTCTCTATGGATTCTTTTTTAAAAAAACATGCAAGAGGCAAAAGATATTCCTTTGATACCAAGCTTTATACATTCTTTCACGTTATGTAGGATTTTCTAGCCCTTATTCGATGGATGTAGGAGTGCTTTATAGCTATTAATCTCTCTCTCTCTCTCTCTCTCTCTCTCTCTATATATATATATATATATATATATATATATATATATATATATATTATATATATATATATATATATATATATATATATATATATATATATATATACATATATAAATGCCCAAAAAAAAATTAATACTAAATTTCTTCATATTTTGTAGGTTTTCTTACCTTCTAATTTAAAATTTAGAGGTAACGTTTCAAAATTTATAGATGACATTACACTTTTTTCTCTAGCTTTTCTCCCAAGTCATGAAGTCTCCAACGTTTATAGTGTTTGCCATACCATAGAAGTCGCTTCTTGTTAAGCAACATGCTACACACACACACACACACACACACACACACACACACACACACACACACACATAGATAGAGAGTTTGATTGTCTAAGAAAAAAGAGAGCTACAAATGGCTTGCTAGCTCCATGATGAAGGATAATTTAACCTTAAATAGCTTCTCCAAGGAGCTACTGCACATCTTCGGTCAACATGGAAGACGATCATGCCTATGTGTACCACATCTGAGAGATGTAGTTGGCCATGGACGTGTAGAAGATGTGTAGTGCCATTGCCACCCAATGAGGGAGGAGTACTATCACCACACTTGATTGCACTCACATTGAGTTGATATACTAAAGATGGATAATTACAAGCCTTTAGAAGAGGTGAAAAGAATCATAGCTCATGTTTTCTCATTGGATGACTTATACATCAGACTCTACATTCTCAAGTCCATTGGATTGGGCCCTAACTTGTTGTAGGAAGAGATTAAGAATGGTTTACAGACATCACAGGTTATTGCTGGGCTACTAGCCTTCAAAGGATCATCTTCATACCCATCCCACATGTACATTCACGCAAACCAACAATTCAAGAAACGTGTAATGTGTTAGACATCTTGCAAGGTCTAGATGAGGGAGAATCTCACTCTTCAACATCATCATTAGATGTTGGATCAATGGCACCATCATCATTAGATGTTGGATCAATAGCACCTTCAACAAATAATGTGTAAGACACTAAGACACCTTCCTCTTCCTACTAAAAGTCTCAAAAGCTTTCATCTCTTGTAACATTGATATTGTGCATCCTAGTGCTAGGAAAAGGGCTAGGTTTAGTGCAATCCCACATAGAAATGTATTTGAGTGTGCACTTATTGTAATCATATATATGTTTTCCAAGTTTTTTGGAAAAAATATTGTGTATTCTAATGCTCAAAAGAAAATCTAGGTTTAGTGGGATCCTACCTGCAAAATAAAACCTTCAAATATAGTAACTTTGCCTTTAAAATTTCTCATATGTAGGTTTTCTAAGGTTTTGGGAGAAAGTATTGTGTATCTCAGTGCTCATAATCTTAACCTACAAATTTTAGGATTTACCTCTAAATTCTAAATTTGAAGGTAAGAATTCCTACAAAGTATAGACAAATTTAGTGTAAAAACCATCAAATACAATAAAGCTGCCTCTCAAATTTCTCATAGGTAGTTTTTCCAAATTTTTGAAATAAACATTGTGTACCTGAGTTTTCCAAGAAAATA